>NC_135825.1:23623139-23963435 GCF_964213995.1 Mustelus asterias | reverse complement strand
TGGATGTGACGTCTCTTCCCTGAGGGGGGGGGGAAGGGGGGGGATGTGACGTCTCTTCCTTGAGGGGGGGGGGAAGGGGGGGATGTGACATCTCTCCCCTGAGGGGGGGGAAGGGGGGGATGTGACATCTCTCCCCTGAGGTGGGGAGTAGGGGGGGGTGTGATGCCTCTTCCCTGAGGGGGGGGGAGAGGGGGGGATGTGACGTCTCTGCCCCTGAGGGGGTGCGGAGACATCACATCCCTCCCACCCACCCCTCAGGGAAGAGGCGTCAGATCCCTTCCTACTCTCCCCCAAGGGAAGAGACATCACATCCCCCCCTACCCCCCCACCCCCACCCCCCACCCTCAGGGAAGAGATGTCAGATCCCCCCATCCCCCCCCCCCCCCCCCCCCCCCAGTGAAGAGATGTCACATCCCACCCCCCACCATCCCCCCCCCCTCCACCCCGCAACCAGGGAAAGTCAAAGGCAGCACAGACAGCAGTGCTGTCAGCGCTGCCTTTGACTTTTGCGCTCGGGCGCGCTGAGTGCTGTCGGCTTCGAACTGCGCATGCGCAGGTCGGTGCTCCGACAGATGCAAATGCGCACACAATTATGGATTGCTTAACCATTGGCTGCATGGGTGTGGCATGCAAAAATCATACAGTTTTTAAAAAATTATTTATGATTTGCAGGTTTCCACTGAGACCCTTTTTACAAAGCTTGGGAAACATCAACTGCGACACTCTATTGTTTCAAATATTTCACTGGCACCAAAAGAATGTTTCTTCAATGTAGATCTGTACAGGAAAGAGAGAGAGAATCTGGTGAATTGGTGCGCCAACAATAATGCATCACAGAAAGCATCCTTTCTGCATGTATCACAGCTTGGTATGGCTCCTGCTCTGACCAAGAACTGTAAGAAACTACAAAGGGTTGTGAACGAAGCCCAGTCCATCACGCAAACCAACCTCCCATCCATTGACTCTGACTACACTTCCCGCTGCCTCGGAAAAGCAGCCAGCACAATCAAGGACCCCACAGACCCTGGGCATACTCCATTCCACCTTCTTCTGCCGGGAATAAGATACGAAAGCCTGAGATCACGTACCAACCGTTTCAAGAACAGGTTCTTCCCTGCTGCCATCAGACTACCTTCTATTAAGTTGATCTTTCTCCAGACCCTAGCTATGACTGTAGCACTACATTCTGCTTTCTCTCCTTTCTTTCTCTATGAACGGTATCCTTTGTCTAGCGTGCAAGAAACAAAACTTTTCACTGTGTGCTAATACATGTGACAATAATAAATCAAATCAAAATCTCAGAATGAATAAACTTCTGAAAGGAAAATTAAGACCAGGACAGCAATAACACAATGCTCTTCGAGTATGTTAAGCATGTTTACTCTTAAAGTTAGTCAAATATCCTCAGAAATAGTGCTTCAAATTTTAAGCAATTGAGTTATAGTTTCGGCAGTTGTTGCACAATCTCAAAAGCCATGTGCCATGTGTTGCATTTTTCATATTTTAACAGCCAGTAGAGGGAGATATTGATTTAAAATCGAATGTTCTGTTCCATCACCAAATTAAAACATCATATCTTCTCAAATAATCCTGTTACACATTTAATTGGGTAGCAATATAAAAATTATCCTATTGGCAAACATTGGGCCTGCTTTCCACTTCAGTGGTCTTTTTTACATATCTGGGGTCATGGACATGCAGATAAGTTCTCAGTATGTGAATAGGAACAGAAATTGGATGTTTATCTCAGTTAAATTGAATTAACTTGTTTAATTGATTTCAACATTCAACTATGTTCCAGGTGCTTTACAGATATAATGTACATCTCATAGACCAGAATACATACATCCAGGAAAGGTAGTTAATGTAAACCTGCCGATTCCCAAGCCCTGGCAAGATATTATTTTGCAGCCTATTCTATCTCCGTTAATAGGATAGCTTTGGAATGCTGAGGCAGGATGGAGGAGTGGACCAGGGTGTCACGGAGGGAGCGGTCCCTGTGGAATATTGAAAGGTGGGACGAGGGGAAGATGTTAGGCATCATGCCGAATTTGGTGGAAATGGCAGACTATGATTCTTTGAATGCAGAGGCTGGTGGGGTGGAAAATGAGGATAAGGGAAAAGCTTTCATTGTTCAGGGAGGAAGGGCAGAGGTGTGGGAGTTGGGTTGGACATGGTTGGGGGCCTTGTCAACCATAGTGGGGGGGAAACGTTGCTCGGGATTTTCCAGCCACACTCGTCCCAGGACTGGAAAATCATGCCCGAGGTCAATGAGGCTTTGCATGGTCCTATCCCGCCTGCTACGATTCCCATGGTGAACGGGACGGGAAAATTCTGCTCCTTGGTTCAGGGAATAGGAAGACATGTTGGAATTGGCATTTTGGATGATAGCCTCCATCACAGCTGTTCTGATTCTGCTGAGAAACTGGGAGAATGGGATGGAGTCCTTACAGGAAATGGGGTGTAAGGAACTTAGTGAAGGTCACTGTGGGAGTTGATGGCTTGTACTGAATATTGGAAGCCAGTCTATCATCAGAAATGGGGATAGAGAAGTGTTGGAGATGGACCATGCGAAGGTGAGAGGGGGGTGGAAATTGGAAACAAAATAGCAAGATAGTGTGTTCTTAGAAATCTTAGAAACCCTACAGCACAGAAAGAGGCCATTCGGCCCATCGAGTCTGCACCGACCACAATCCCACCCAGGCCCTACCCCCATATCCCCCCACTAATCCCTCTAACCTACGTATCCCAGGACACTAAGGGCAATTTTAGCATGGCCAATCAACCCAACCCGCACATCTTTGGACTGTGGGAGGAAACCGGAGCACCCGGAGGAAACCCACGCAGATACGAGGAGAATGTGCAAACTCCACACAGACAGCGACCCGAGCCGGGAATCGAACTCAGGTCCCTGGAGCTGTGAAGCAGCAGTGCTAACCACCGTGTTACCGTGCCGCTTACCGTGTTAAAATGGCAAGCGACGGGAAGGCTGGGGCAGCAAGCCCACCGACTCCACAGATACAGCCAGACCTGCGGAGTCTTTCCAATATTTCCTGCTTGTATTTATATGCTTTTCATAATCACCGCATTCTCCTCGGACCTCCCACTTAGCTGAGGGCTGTCAGCACTCTGCAGATGTGGCATTGAAAAATGGAAAGTGGCCCCGAGAGGGGCTGGTGACGGCAGACCGGCCCGCAGGCCGGCGGTAAGATATTACAACCCAGCCGCCAGAGTTCCCAGCCCCTTTTCATCATCAAAATCCTCCCCAGTGGACATTATTAGAATTGCACTGGAACTAATCAGTAAAGTGGAAAAATGTCACACATGATCAGAAGGATGTCACACTTGACTTACAGACAGGATTAATGGCATTTACCTTTGGACCATATCACTACCTCCATTCCATATCCTTTAACACCATCCCTCTTTCTTGCTTCTATCTGAGGCTGAATCAGACTGTTAACAACCTTTCTGCCCCAAGATGAGCTTCCGGACATATAACTGCACCATCACTAAGACAGCCTGTTTCCACCTCTTGCCTGATTTTGTTCTTGCCTCAACTCATCTGCTGCTGAAAAATGAATCCATGCTTTTAGAACATAGAACACAGAACATTACAGCGCAGTACAGGCCCTTCAGCCCTCGGTGTTGCGCCGACCCTGTCACCTCTAGACTTGACAATTCTAATGTACTCTTGGCTAGTCTCCCATGTTCCACTCTCTATAAACTTGATGTCATCTAAAACTCTGCTGCATGTGCCCTAACTCTCACCAATTCCTATTCACCTATTCCACCAGTGTTTGCTGAACTATGTTAGCCCTGGTTAAGCGACATCTTAATTTTAAACTTATCTTTGTTTTAAAATTCGTCCATGGCTTGACTCCTTCCGTAATCTCCTCCAGCCCCATAACCTTTTGAGATAGCTACGCCCTTCAATTCTGGTCCCTTCTGCAGCTCCGATTATGATCAGTCCACCATTTAACTGCCTGCATGCTAAGCTCAAGAAAACCGCTCTGAATCTCTACCTCGTTAGCTCCTGTAAGGCTCTCCTTACAGCTTGCGTGTTTCACTAAACTTATAGCCACCTCCCCAGATATCTTCCTCTGTGGCTCAGAGCTATACTTTATAAATCATATTGTTTTATAATGTCGCTGTCATGCACTTTGGGACTGTTCCTTACATTAAAGGTGCTATATAAATCCATGTTGTTGTTGATGAAAAGTAGAACTCGAGTTCTGGAATTAAGAGACAGTCAGTGCTACAGGGACAAACTGGAGAGATGACGTGGAAGATCGGACTAAAGATTGCCCTGCAATAACTAATACCCTGATCATGACAAGAGAACCAAGGTCAGATCAGCCATGATCTTGTTGAATGGCGGGGCAGGCTCGAGGGGCTAGATGGCCTACTCCTGCTCCTATTTCTTATGTTCTTATGAAAGCGGAGCTGGCACAGGGCAACCTTCGGCCAGGAGCAAGTGGCATCTGTCAGGAAATCATCACCAGGTGATGATTTAGCAGAAAGATTGAATGTCATCTTCAGAAAACTAAATGCTTTTACATTGTTCACAGGTAGCTATTCCTCAATTTTGTAACATATTTAAACTTCCTTCAACTTGCAAATGTTAAACATCAAATAAAAGAGTACAAGAGGTCTTCATTAAAATAATCCTCAAGTACAACAGGCTGTCAAAAATTACTGATCTTTCGAATATGTTTGACTATTCCTTATCTCTGTGCCTATCCCCTGTGTTGAAATTCTTTTCACGCGTGAACGTCACTGTTACTTCTCCATCCTGCTAGCTCAGTGTCAGGAGGTTAGTGGATGCACTGTTCCAGTCAAACACTGGAGCACTGAGTTGGCATTTGCCTCAGCGATGCTGATGTTATAACCAGGAGCTGCTTTCATTGTCTTGTTATTTGCATGTTGATTATCTGCCAGGCTCAAGTCGAAGGTTCCCTCCTATGTCAGGGGCGTCAGATTCGCAAAGCTGCATTGTTCCTATCATAAGAAACAATGAAGTGTTCCAATAGTGCTTTAGTGCTGAGTGTGGGCACAATTGGCCTAATGGTCTGAATGAAAACCAACCAAACAGTGACAATTGTGTAAAGAATGCCCTGAAGCATTCTGCTGTTGAGGATGTCATACGTAGTCGTCCATCTTGATCGAGTTTCAGACGTGTATAATGGCAACTTGGGCAAAATTGTCGTGAGTGAGTCATGGGTAAATATGGTAGTCCCTGGACAGATTATTGGTGTATTTGGGGTAAGAATAAGCTATCCCAGAGTACAGATAGCTGAAACAAATTTTAGACTGGCGGAGCACAGATATGTTGCTTTATCTGTTTAGTCTTTGTTTGTTCATTGAATACAAAGAGCGACAGGTTATTCTGTTCTTCATAGGTTTCTTTGACATGCTCCAATGTGTAGAAATGGAAGTGTGAACTAGTATGGCTGAATGCTTAGCCTTTCCTGAACTTGGTGGGTTGAGTGCTCAGCTGATGGTCGTACTTGACAAGGTTTGCAGAAAAATCAATATGTACTCTGTCCCACTTATTAAAAATAGACGGATTCTTTCCAGAAGGCAATAATGACAGAACATGAAAAGCTTAAAGTTTGTAGTTATTTTTGGGAAGGATTGTGTTTTGTACAGTCATGTGTAAATGTATTAAGAACGTATATGTCACCATGGCTCACATTCAACGATTAATTGTAAGCTAGGGAGTCTTATTCATTGGATTAATCACACATTTAATCTGAATATTTGGTCTTCTGCAGTTCTATACTTTGAAGAATATTGTTGTAAGTTATCTGTCTGAAATATTTGATTTTGTGCAAAATTTTAAATCTTCGAAGTTTTGTTTTAAAAATACGAACTATGTCATGATAGATATTGCCAATTCCATATTCCTCCCACTTAACCTACTTTGAACTGAAATTCTTTCACAGGAAAAGCAGTGGATTCCACTGTGGCAATGTCTATGATAAAACGTGAACTCTGTTTCACGATTAGATTGAGATTCACCTTGCTTTTGCAGAGGAGCAAACTAGCACTGCCAGAGTCAGTGGCTACCCTCATTTGGAATAATCCTTTATCATATCGCCTTTTCTTAGCTCAACAGGATGGAAGCTGTTGAGTTTATCACAATGATGAACTGAAGCTTCGTGTGCTAAGAATTCCTGGAACATTAACTTATTGACTCTTAGGTTTCTAAGTGAAAGTTGTCACCACTATGTTACTCAATCACGGATCTGTGTTATAGCACAACTTCGTTTAGCATTGTGGTTATGATTCAGAAAGGGCGGCACAGTGGTTAGCACTGCTGCCTCACAGCTCCAGGGACCTGGGTTTGATTCCGGCTTGGGTCACTGTCTGTGTGGAGTTTGCACATTCTCCTTGTGCCTGCGTGGGTTTCCTCCGGGTGCTCCGGTTTCCTTCCACAGTCCAAAGACGTGCAGGTTAGGTTGATTGGCCATGCTAAATTGCCCCTTAGTGTCCCGGGGTGTGTATGTTAGAGGGATTAGCAGGGTAAATATGTGGGGTTATGATGATAGGGCCTGGGTGGGATTATTGTTGGTGCAGACTCGATGGGTCGAATGGCCTCCTTCTGCACTGTAGGGATTCTATGATTCTATGAAAGTCAATACTTATTTCAGGATTTAAGAGCATAATCTAGGTTGACACTTCAATGTAGAATTGAGGGAAAGCTGCATTGTCAGAAGCGCCGTCTTGTGGCTGAGCTTTTCAGATTGATGTCTGATTCTGCCAGTTAGGGTGGGGCATAAAATGTCCCATGGAAACATTTGAAGAAGGGCAACAAATATTTCCTAGCAACAACTATGTCAGCACAGCCAAAACAAGCAAATGAGTCATTTATTTTACTGGAAGAAGTGTCAGAACGCCAGATTAAAGTCCAACAGGTTTATTTGAAATCACGAGCTTTCAGGTGATCAGGTGATGAGGGAGTAGCACTCCGAAAGCTTGTGATTCTGAATAAACCTGTTGGACTTTAACCTGGTGTTGTGAGACTTCTTACTGTGCCTGCTCCAGTCCAATGCCGGCCTCTCCACATCAGTTATTTTGTTGTTATTGGTGAGGCCCTATTGTGTGCCATTTGGCTGCTGTATTTGTCCAAATCACAACAGAGGCTACACTAAAAATAAACTCTTGGCTCTTTGGGATGCCTTGTGAATGTGGAATGTACTCCATTTATGCACACTATAAAGTAAAGTTGCACTGTATTTTCAAACCAAAGTGTCTGCCCGTAATGCATCAACTTTTATCATTAAATGTGAGTGTGCAGACAAATCTTTTTTGTGCTTATCATGTATTTCTCCTAAATACTCTGACAGCTCTGTTTGGTTACTGCTGCATATGCATCACACGGGAAGACTCAGAATCTTTTTTAAATGATCAGTTTGTTGCAGCAAGTTTAGGAAGATCGGAGTTTAAATCAGCCAAACCCCATGGCGTCCTCACCTTCCCAGACTAATCCCCGTGCAATAATCATGTTGTAAGTGGTTTCTGGTTACAACTAGTTCATAAGTTGACAATGAGTTACTTTATTCCCCCGTATTTCTTTGTATGCAGATCTGCAGTGACAGGTTACTTCTATTGCGCTTCACAAGGCTGGTTGACAGATTTTGGTCCTTCTCTTGGAGCTGATTGTTCGGTTTAGCCATCGTTCTGTCAGTGTTGATTGGAAGACTGTGTTCCATGTCTCCTGCACTTCACTCCACTGAAATCTGATTGGTTATGTTACAGACTCCGGTGGAATGAAGGACAGCAGAATGCATGGATTATATCAGTAAGGGGTACATCATTAGGAAGTGCTGGATGGCATCCAGTCTTACAACATCAATTAGCTTTTTTCACTAACGTAGCTTGGTCATATTTTCAGAAGCCACAGTTTCATTCATTAAATTTCTATACATTGAAGTATGAAATATGAATTAGCTATGTGCAGTTGAAGGCATATTTCATATATGTGTGTATTATCTTCATAGAATCATAGAATCTTTTCCTTTGAAATCAAAGTTCTGTGTGTCCAAACCTGTTGGATGTCCAAATCTGTTGGCCTTTTTCAGGATATAGTAATGCACTTTATTTCCAATTAAACTGACTTGGACTTACACATAAAAAACTATTTGCACATTTTATCAGTCTATTTTACTTAGTGTTTAAAAACAACCTTAACATCAAAGCTGGCAAATATTTGCATTGTTGGTCATTTTTAACATACTTTAGCACATTTATTAGGCACTGGCAGAAGAGCCTTTGTTTTAAAGTATTTTAAAATCCAGAAGAATGATCTTATTCTAAACAAAATTCCAAAGCATCATAATATGCTGCTTCCTTGTTTCATTTGTTGGTACTGCCCTGTGTGGATATTGTCTTGCTTTGTGTGCTTTGTGTCTCTTTTGCATCCCTCTACCACTCAAATGATTAAGCGTATATTTTCTCTTAATTTCTTAAGGGCCATTACAACTATGGATTTCTCCACAAATCTCAAATGAGTTCCTGATCTGACTATACACTGTACAATTCCAGCACACCAAAGCAGATTGCTCATTAACCTTTACCTGGATATTGGAGTCAAAACATTTTTGATTGATAAGTTCTCATAGGAGTTGATCTGATTGAAAACCAACTCCGGTGAGGGTGGCACACTGGTTAGCGCTACTGCCTCACAGCACCAGGGACCCAGGTTCAATTCCAGCCGTGGGTGGCTGTCTGTGTGGAGTTTGCACATTCTCCCCGTGTCTGCTTGGGTTTCCTCTGGGTGCTCCAGTTTCCTTCCACAGTCCAAAGATGTGCAGGTTAGGTGGAATGGCCATGCTAAATTGCCCCTTAGTGTCAGGGGGATTAGCAGGGTAATACATAGAGTTACAGAATAGGGCCTGGATGGGATTGTTGACGGTGCAGACTCGCTGGGCTGAATGACTTTCTTCTGCACTCTAGGGATTCTACGACCACCCTGTGACTGGAGCTGAAAACATTTCATTCAGCTAAGCACTTGCGTCCATTAAGTAGTAGTTTCAAAATGGTGTAAACCATCTCAGTCAAATAGCAGTGACTTCAATAGGCAACTTTCCAGTAAAAAGGGCAACATTTTCTTGAGCGCAATAGACAAGTGCAGAATTAACTAATTATTCATAACTTTCTTCTGAAACTAAAAATAGGATTATGTAAGTGTTTTTAATCACTTCGTGACTTTAGTTACCAACCTCTAGCCTGATACATATCTATCTCCCTTTTAAAAAGATATCGGTCTGTCGGTGGAATACCTTAAGTTACAGTTTTAAAATTAAATGATTCAACACATTCCATTCTTGGATACCAGAGACTGGTACTCATAGCACGGTGATTGATTGCTCATTTCTGTTCTTGATGCGTCTGTCTAAAATAGAGAAGAAGAAATTTTTAAAAAATTATCTTGCAGAACTCAGTATTTTAAGATTGCATGAAAACATTTCAGTAGTTCTTCTATGAAAAAATTCTATTCTATGAATTCTAGCTCCCATCAAATGATCCATCACAAAGTTGATATTTTTAAAATTGTTTACAATAGAGTTGTAGCACAAGATGCAAAAACAAATTAAATTCAGTTCATTAGGAACCAGAAGGATTGAAAGAAAATTTAATAGTAAGGCTAATAGTTACCCGAAACTGTACAGAAAATTAGCGGGTTAACGTCTACTGTGTGATGCTTATAGTTTAGTATGCTCCCTTAAGTGAGCCTTTGTGGCATTGAAATGCTTAGATATAGTCCAGGATTCATTATTCTTTGAGCGCCTGGACTGATGTTTTACTTTCACTCAGTAGACCTGTTTATATTAAAGAACATTGAAATATACTTTCTTAGAGAAAGGGAATTTTAAATGTGCCTTTTGTGAGCTGTAAGAATACAGGTGATGTTAACTGTGCATTAATTATGTTAAGTCACATGCAGAGCATGGACTTGTTTACTTGTTTCAATATGAAAAAGGAGAACAGATTGAAAATGCAGTTGTTTGGTGAGGAGTTGTATCTTTCTAATGCGAATCTCAGTAAATAAAGGCAGATAAAAGATCGACTCTAAGTTTTATCCCTTGTTACCTGGCTTTCTGGACTGTAACAGATAATGCATCAACAGTTACAAATTGAAATATTTGAACGTAAAAGTACACTTTTAAGAAAATGCCAACCAATTGTGTCTTTTTCTGTTCTTTTATAAGATTCAGCCCTATCCACTCATTGTCATTTTAACTGTATTTGAAATGAATGTGGCTGCAGTATGGAAAGGGTTAAGCTATTAAACTTGCCTATGCACCTCCTGCACATAAACACCTACACAAATCAATTGAACAGACAGTTTCCTCCCTTTGGGAAAAAATTAACTGCCAGATCTTTGGGATAAAAATGCTCTGAAAGCAGATTTGGAGTGAAGAGGTCCACACCTCTCACTGAGTACACATGACAACTGCGGATTTTTCAGGCCATTTCAGACTTGTCGAGCATACCTCCCTTTTGCAGGCTGCTACAGGCTCTAAAACACAAACAGCCATTGTTTGTCCCTAATCGCTGTAACCCTTTACTGACTGCAGCACTATAGTGTTCAGAACATGTTGAACACTTTAACCCTCTTGTAGCTGCAGGTGCTCCAAATAAAAAAAAATAAGTTAAGAGTCATTTCAGTTTCTCAAGAGAGAGACACTGCAAGGATTTCCTGGACCTTCTTCCGACGTCTGAAATATCTGAGGAAAAGTATTTTGTTTTTTATGCTTTGGGTTTGGTAATCTGATTCAAACTGACTAAATACCAAATTTTTGAAAGACATCAGCGACCACAGATCTTCTCTACATTTACCTCAAGTTACTCAGAGAATTGTATTCTGAGATCTCTTGTCTCCCAAGTCAATTTTTTTTCTAATGTAGTTAAACGCAAAATCAATGCCAAGAATGTCTATAAAAAGTGCAGTTTCCGCAAAACAATTGCACTACCTATTTGAACTTTAACTTGATTCCAAACTTATGAGGTAGCTATGAGCATGTCAAACATTTCAATTTGATTTATAGGCTGTGCATAAAATAGATTAATTAAAAAAATTTGTCTGGTAATTCCTCCTCTGACATAGTTCTGAAATATAAACATTTTACTTGGTTTTAGATGCACTCTGAGGCATTTTTGGAGTATTATACTGCACACTCTTCTTTTGAAAAATCTTTGTTTGTGTTTCAGTGAAATTCTACAAAGATAAATCTTTTTTTTTCGAAAAGCCTGTCTTTCTTCAAAGTCATTTTTAATGAAACCTGAAGCTGTTCATTTTAAAGCAGCGGATAAGGTTACGGAGTATCTCAAATGACATAATTAAACCTCTCACTTAAAAATGATCTGAGATGAGAAGGAAAAATGCTGGAAAGGGTTTTGACAAAAGCGGTTGAGAATTTAACTTCCCCTCCCGGTCAACGGAGAATAAGTTCACTCTGCAAGGGCTGGAATACGTTTAAAGGCCCACAGCAGCTCAGTAAATAACTCCATGACACTTTGCAGTCAGGCATGGCCAAGAAACAGATTCTACCTAGTGAATTCTTCACATGGTGAAGTGATTCGGATCTGAAACAAGCCACCTGGGAGACTTTGAGTGAAATCAGGTTGTTCAACTTAGGGAGAGAAAGAAACTGAAAGTTATCAACCCACAACACGTTGCGTACCTTCTAGCAGCTATTTCAGGAGTGTCTTGGGGACACTCCTGATCACATCTCGGTTGTTAATCCTCTGTCAGAGAATTATGCATAACGCAATTGGGCCACAACAGAAAAAAGAAACAGGGAAAGGGATTTGAGAAATGCTATCAATTAGCTATTTTGTCTGAAAAATGCATTGAACAACCCATGTTTCTGTTTCTTCGAGAAATCCGTTTGCTAAACATTATGCTCAGAACCCTATCAAATCATCCCTGTTGCCAATAAATCGTTATAAAACTTACATCACTCACCATGTCTCCTCACATGTTGGTCACCAAGCCTGGAACAAGCAGTTTGTCATGTTGCTCGTAAAAATATTAAAGTTTACTGAGAAGTTTGGAAGAGCCTATCAGGTGATAATTCACGAGGGAAAGCAAGGTTGACATTTTGTTTGAAAAAGGATATTGGAGAGAACAAAAGAAGTGGGAAATAGAAAATGAAAGCGATTAAGCAAAAACGTTAACACATGGTATGAATAGACAGAAAGGAGGAAGAAATTTACATTTTGTGGTTAAAGGAAAAGCAAAGAAAGCTAAGAACAGAAGTTAAAGAGAGGCACGTCGAGGTAGCTTGCAATGAGGAGCGACCATTTGAGATTTCATACTGTGATCCAACCCTTATCTACCTGTCTGAACATATATGCTGTCAGACTGTCTGAGACAACAGTCCAATAAACAGCAATTCTTCTCACTCCACTCCGCCCCTACTTTGACATGTAAAGGATTTTCTGCTTTAGGGGAAGTCTTTGCCTTCAGAAACTGACACCTGGCCTCGCCCTGACAGACATGACCAGCAAATATGCACTCCCAGAAGACTTAACTCTGTGATACTTGTTGAACATTTTTCATAATGAAGTGTGCAAAAAAAAACATTGCTTTTCTTCTCAAAGTAATAAGTGAGATCTTGTGGAAAAATGTAGCTCCAAGCATTGAAATAGTTCTCCTGTGCTTCACTACACAAATTAATGCACGCACATTTTGTTACAGTATTGCTATACCATTTAAATTATTTTCAGCAGCTGGTGGACCTAACTCACCCTCCAGCCTTTGCCACCCTGACCCAAGCAACTTAGTTCCATTGATGCTTGGTTTCCTTATTTGCTCATTTTTATCTTATATGAATTTTTGACCGTGTGGTCATTGTTGCCTCATTAGTGCATCAATCCTCAGTACATCAAGATCTGTCAGTAGGAAGAACTTGTGATGCATAAAAACAGTGGGAACAGGGGATCAATATGTGACCGACAAGACCTCCATGATACATATATGACCATGTGAAATGGGAACAGAAATAGGCCATTTGGCCCCTCAGGTCTGCTCTGCTATTCAATAAGATAATGGCTAATCTATATGTGTTCAAGTTCCACATTCCTATCTACCCCCTCGATAACCTCTGATTCCTTTGCCTAACAAGAATTCATCTACCTGTGCCATAAAAATATTCAGTGTTCCTGCCTCCATCACCTTCTGAGGCAGAGAGTTCCAAAGTTGCACAAGACTGAGAGAAAAGAATTCACGTTATCTCCGTCCTATAAGGCTTACCCCTAATTTTAAAAAGAGTGCCTTCAATTGTGGACTCACCCACAAGAGGAAACATCCTTTCAATGACCACCTTGTCTTTGCTTTGATTTGATTTATTATTGTCACATGTATTAGCATACAGTGAAAAGTATTGTTTCTTACAGACAGAGCATACCGTTCATAGAGAAGGAAATGAGGGAGTGCAGAATGTAGTGTCACAGTCATAGCCAGGGTGTAGAGAAAGATCAACTTAATGCAAGGTAAGTTCATTCAAAAGTCTGATGGCAGCAGGGAAGAAGCTGTTCTTGAATTGGTTGGTACGTGACCTCAGACTTTTGTATCTTTTTCCTGACAGAAGAAGGTGGAAGAGAGAATGTCCAGGGTGCGTGGGGTCCTTAATTATACTGGCTGCTTTGCTGAGGCAGCAGGAAGTGCAGACAGGGTCAATGAATGGGAGGCTGGTTTGCGTGATGGATTGGGCTACATTCACGACTTTTTGTAGTTCCTTGCGGTCTTGGGCAGAGCAGGAACCATACCAAGCTGTGGTACAACCAGAAAGAATACTTTCTATGGTGCATCTGTAAAAGTTGGTGAGAGTCGTAGCTGACATGCCAAATTTCTTTAGTCTGCTGAGAAAGTAGGGACGTTGGTGGGCTTTCTTAACTATAGTGTCAGCATGGGGGGAACCAGGACAGGTTGTTGATGATTTGGACACCTAAAAACCTGAAGCTCTCGACCCTTTCTACTTTGTCCCCCTTGATGTAGACAGGGGCATGTTCTCCTCTACGCTTCCTGAAGCCGATGACAATCTCCTTCATTTTGTCGACATTGAGGGAGCAATTATTGTTGCCGCACCAGTTCACCAGAATCTCTACCTCATTCCTGTACTCTGTCTCGTCATTGTTTAGGATTTGACCCACTACGGTGGTGTCGTCAGCAAACTTGAAAATTGAGTCGGAGAGGAATTTGCCCACACAGTCATAGGTGTATAAGGAGTATAATATGAGAACACAGCCTTGTGGGGCACCAGTGTTGAGGATGATTGTGGAGGAGGTGTTGTTGCCTATCCTTACTGATTGTGGTCTGTGAGTTAGGAAGTTCAGAATCCAGTCACAGAGGGAGGAGCCGAGGCCCAGGCCACAGAGTTTGGAGATTGGTTTTGTAGGAATAATGGTGTTGAAGGCTGAGCTGTAGTCAATAAATAGGAGTCTGACATCGTTGTGTTTGTTATCTAGTGTCCCAGGGTTGAGTGCAGGGCTAGGGAAATGATGTCTGCTGTGGACTTATTGTGGTGGTAGGCAAACTGTAGTGGATCCAGGCAGTCCGGGGGGCTGGAATTGATTCGTGAATGACTAGCCTTTTGAAGCACTTCATAATGATGGATGTCAGAGCCACCGGATGATAGTCATTAAGGCACGCTGCTTGGCTTTTCTTAGGTACCGGGATGATGGTTGTCTTCTTGAAGCAGCTAGGGACCTCAGATTGTTGTAAAGAGAGGTTGAAGATGTCTGCGAATACCCCCGCCAGCTGATCTACGCAGGACCTAAGTGCTCGTCTGAGTACCCATCCTTGTCACAACCATTCAGGATCAAGTCACCCCTCACTCTTCTAAACTCCAGTGGACACAAGCCCAGCCTGTCCAACCATTCCTCGTAAGACAACTTGCTCATTCCAAGTATCAATTTAATCAACTTCCTCTGAACTACCTCCAATGCATTTACATCCTTCCATAAATAGAGACCAAAACTGCACACAGTATTTGCCATGTGGTCTCACCAATGTCCTGTATAACTGAAGTATAACATCCTTACTATTATTGTTCAATTCCTCCCATAATAAAGGATAGCATTCCATTTACCTTCTTAATTACTTGTTAATCAATTACATCTATCTCCTCCCGAAGCTGTACATAGCCCTCATCATCTCTTCTGTGATCTGACTTCCCATAACATCAACAAGATCTACACTGTGCTTGAAACTATTCACTTATGTATTAGGTAGGACTTTTACACCACTATAAGGCACTTTTACGAACAGTTTTACACATAGTATAGACTACAGCTAATCAATTGATGCTAAATATAAACGCCAAAAGCATCCAACCTCGTCTGTGGCTGGGATTTTCCAGTGCCGCTGTTGTTCTGGCTGAGACGTATATATTTATTGGCATATATACACATTCTCTCTTATTATCTTCCTCCTTTTGTGCTAGTCTACTAGGTGCAAAAACTAACAGAGTAAGGCAGGCAAACTGATCCCAGGCCTTTGACAATGAAGCCATGTTGAGTAAAGCATGAGGAGGTGCATAAGAGTCACCTGATGATAACTCTTTCTCCAATTTTCCCTCCTCAATGGCAATGAACCTAATCTTGATTTCCCCATGTATGTTGCTGAGATCAGGAATGCTTATGTATTCGGAGATTATAGAATTTGAGTCTATTATGTTCCAAGGACTAAAGAGTTATACCACAAAACCACCTCCAAAAATAGAAATCATGATTAAATTGCACTATGTACATTATATATAGAGGTCTTGTGGTACAGTGGGTAGTGTTCCTGTTCCTGCCTCTGTGTCAAAAGCCTGGTGTTCAAGGTGGCCAGGGAAGTTGCTTTCCTAATGTGGCCAAAAAGCTCAATTATCAACCTGAAGATCTATCCAACACATGCCAATAGCAAGTATGGGACAGATTCCCTGTTGACCATGTGATTGTAAAGAATGTTGGATCGCCTCTATGATCCCTATCCATAGCTCCAGACTACAATATGCGTGCATAAGTCCAGGATGTCATGATGCTACAGCAACTTGGACTCCCCGAGTAACATGCCACCATCAGATGTAGCAAAAAAAGCACCCGATTAAGAATGACATTCTACTGTCACTGTGATAGTGCTAGTACTAGTTTGAGCAGAAGATCTAGAAGGAAACCCCAAGTTATACGAATCCAATGACACAGCTTCTCAATTATTGAAGGTGCCAATCCAATATGAAGCAAGATTTGTTTCCGATCTCTGTGTGGCAAATAAAGCAATAGCTTCATTGTATCTGTTGCATGGCAATGTTAACATCACCTTCATTAACACGAAACAGCTCTGGCTGTTTTCATTTCCTGATATCAATATTATCCTTTCTTTTATCAGATGCTGGAACACGATGTCAGTGGATCCATCATTACCAGAAAAGTGATCCCAACGTTGCAATGTTGAGACTTTGTACTGCAGCAGCCACTTTCCACGTATAAGACTTCTTGATGGCATGTTCCACAGACATAATTCTCCACGATCATTTGCCCTTGGTCCAAGAAAATTCAGGAATCCAATTATCAAACCCTTAAACGTTGGTGTGAAATTTCCAGCTTCTACGGAATGATCGTTCAAATCTATTTTGTAAAATAAAACTGTGAGAGTTCAATTTGTCGCAGGGTCTCACTGACAAAAATTAGTTTTTTAAAGTTTGTTTGTATCACGAGTAGGCTTACATTAACACTGCAATGAAGTTACTGTGAAAATCCCCGAGTTGCCACACTCCGGCGGCTGTTCGGGTACATTGAGGGAGAATTTAGCATTCGCCTAACCAGCACGTCTTTCAAACTGTGAGAGGAAACCAGAGCACCTGGAGGAAACCCACGCAGACACTGGGAGAACGTGCAGACTCCACACAGACAGTGACCTAAGCGGGAATTAAACCCAAGTCCCTGGCACTGGGAGGCAGCAGTGCTAACCACTGTGCCATCGTCCATACTGCAGAGCTACTTCAAGATGGATTTCTGCAGAACAGCCTAAGGTTCCGGAGCTATGGTAGGACAGATTCCATACTGCCAGAGCAAAGGAAAGCAACTACAGCTGAACATGTGCAAATATTTTAAATTTCTTGCGACTTTGTTTCTGGCCTCCATAGTCTTCCTCAATGACTGAGCTGCAACTAGCTAGTGAGTATAGTGGACTTTTTGTATCGTAAAGCAACCTCTCTTGTTCTCCTGATGGTGAGGTGGGGTTTGGGAAGGAGTGTGGGGGTACGGCTTCTGGAGATGCCTGTGAAAGTGCCTCGATAAATGGATCTCATTACCTCCTAAGAGAAAGAAGGGAACACTGCACTTGCCCCGTTGCACTGTTGCCAGAGTAGGGGCTCACTGCTCCTGGCAGTGTAGAAAAGTCATGTATCACTTGTCCCTGGAAGGGTAAGTCACTGGAAGTCATTTGAAGCATGTGGCATTGAGATGCCACTTTAACTAAATGCTGTTCACACCTCATTCCAAGAATGTGACTTCAAACTGGGATTGCAAGGTAATTAGAATCTTTTACCAAATTGCAAACATCCGAGGAATAAGCTGAAGAAATTATTGTTTAATCAGCAGCAACATAAGTTGATTTAGTAAAATTTGCACATATGGAACCATCTGTATGGATTTTACCACAATATCATTTGACGAATATCAGTAGAGCCTTCAATATGAAGCTGCAAACCTCTGGGTTATATCATTTCTATTGCAGAGCATTCTGTTTCATACTGCCCCACTTTGTGCCATGCACATAATAGAATTCTGCTGCTATTTCAGAGTGCATAATGTGTGAGCTCCTTACACCAGTATAACCATTTGTAAATAACACAATTAATTCTTCTGGTCCAGATCAGCGTCAACTTTGAGCGAACACGATAATGCATTGAATGTAAGGATTGGTGTAGAGATCTGGATAAGTAAAAAGTAAGCCAGGTGAGACAAATTGGCCTTTATGCTTCCTTACTTCCTTAAAGTTTCCAAATTTTTACAAATTTCCTTCAGTTTTATGAATTTGCAGTTTTGCTCTGCAGATGTTTAGAAGTATTATATGCGCCTGATTGCTTTGTGCATGAGAAGCAAGCTCCCAATCACTTGTGTAGACCTGCTTAAAAATAAATGAGAACATTACTGAAAACTTCACTGTTTACGCATGTTGGAACACTACCTTTTCACTCCTGGCACCTAAACACAAATCAAAGTTCCCTTCCCCCTGACGGTTTTTAAGGATTTAGGTAAAATGATCTTGGTTTTAATAAAACGGCCCTGAAAATTGATGTTAAGTGCCACAATCATAAATAACTGCGCCATAAGGATATAGAATGCAGGAAATTAAAATGTTGTATGGGTTCATTTCAAAAAGCTTATGTGAATTTGTCCTTCCCTTCGAATGCCCTGAGGGATGAAATGCCTAACAGAGGAATCAGTAGTCAGTGGGAGTTTACTCTACCACTAAAAAATGATCATTGACTTTTTAAAAATTCTTTTTTTTATGTGTTCTTTTGACAAAATGCATATATTTGATGTATATACTTGGAATAGGTTGTGGCGTTGCACAGAAAAATTAAAAACATAGAATCAAAGAGGATCCCCTGAGAAATGCTTGCTTTTGTACGCTGAACAGAGGACGATAATTTTTCATGGCCAGGTGTTTGGTCCTGTAAATACATTACGTATCCTGGCTGGAAGCTCAACAAACACATCAAAAGGAACTCCGACTCACAGTCTGCTAGCATGTGAGGGTTATCATTACAGTTCTGGGTCATTTTATAAAGGATAGCTGTCAGAAACCCATAAAGTCAGCAACTATGTTAAATGAAGTTCTGACACGTTAATAATTATCAGCAAAGGAAATTGTAAGAAAATTCCCAATGTAAAATATTCCTCACCAAGTGCTTTATTTGATTTGTTTGGCTTTGAATTGACTGATTGATTTTTTTATTCATTTGTTGGGACATGGGCATCGCTGGCTGGCCGGCATTTGTGGTCCATCCCTAGTTGCCTGAGGGCAGTTGAGAGTCAATCAACATTATTGTCACATGCATTGGGATACGGTGAAAAGTATTGTTTCCTGCACACTGTGCAGACAAAGCATGCCATTCATAGAGTACATAGGGGAGAAAGAAAGGAGAAGGGTGCAGAATGTAATGTTACAGTCATAGCGAGGCTTTAGAGAAAGGTCAACTTAATATAAGGTGAGGCCATTCAAAAATCTGATGGCAGCAGGGAAGAAGCAGTTCTTGAGCCGTTTGGTACATGACCTCAGACTTTTGTATCTTTTTCCTGATGGAAGTTTATTTATTTAAGTTTATTTATTTGTCACAAGGAGGTTTACATTAACACTGCAGTGAAGTTACTGTTTTTCACCAACTCCACTAAACTGCACTTTCAGACTTCCACTCACTTGTTTCTGTAATTAAACTTCGGGCCTCATCAGTCAGTGCCTCTACACTAACATTCTTACCCTCATGGCTGTTTATTGAGTTGCTTCTGAGCATCTAACTTCAGTACTGGACAATACTGGGCAAGTTGCAGTCTGCATATTGCTTCTATTTCTCCCAAGCTTCCAGTTAAAAGCGTACTTTTAAAAACATCTCTGGGGAAAGATTGTTACAAACTGGGACGGTTCCCAAGGTGAATGGAAATTTGTTCTTGAAATTGTACATGCTCTTGATAAGCAATAAATAGCACAGCAATACTTAACAGTTTTCAGGTGGTGATGTCTCAAAGTTTGTGCCCGGAATGCATTCGGAGTCCTGTTTGATTGTGTGCATGCAGAAGTATTTGCTGATATATTTGTTTCCGATTAATATCAAACGAGCCTCCATTAGAAATTGAGGTCTGAAATTGTGCATCTCTATGAAGCTTACGGAAATTACATCTGTAAAGCTGAAGGCATTTTAAAGTTTTTTTTACGCCAAGTGCAATGGAAACTGGATATTTAAAAAAACAATTCCCCTGAGATAAGCATCCCCATTAACAGGGCTTATTTTAATTTAAATAAGTTTGCAAAATGGCATCATTCTCACTTGAAAATGGATGGAAAGAACTTACTAATAGTAACTGATAAGTTATTTGCTAAAGCTAATTTTACTCACTTGAAAGCAATAGTTTTATAAAGGGATGGGTAATAAATGCCAGTGGTGCCCATATCCTGAAGATGAATTAAAATAAATGTGACCAGTTCCCCTTAGTGATTGAGGATGGTGTGGTATGGTATGGGCCAGGATTCTCCAATCTCATTCACCCCATCAGCGCTTGTCAGTGAGAACGGAGAATTTGGCTTTCACCCAAAACTCCATTCACTGCAGCGGGACTGGAGAATCCCAGTTGCGGGCGAGGTTGGAGGTTTCCAGCCATGGTTTTGTGCATATGTGAATGGCATGTGGGCAACTTGACCCTACTGGGAGAGACTTAATTCATGGAAGAATCCCTACAGTGCAGGCGGAGGCCATTTGGCCCATCGAGTCTGCACCGACTCTCTGACAGTGTATCTCACCCAGGCTCTCTCCCCCACCTTATCCCGCAACCCATTGTTAATCCCCCCAACCTACACATCTTGGGACACTAAGGGGCAATTTAGCATGGTTAACCATGATCAACTAATTGGATATAATTTTTCTGTCCCATCCGCCACAGAAATCGTAGTGGGTGAGGGCGGACCATGCAAGGGTCAATTGACCTCGGGCGGGATTTTCCAGTCATGATGCGAGTGCGGCAGGAAAATCCTGCCCTTTTCCTGTTTAATGAAAGTTCCCGACATATAATGGGTCTGACATTGGGTGATAGCAAAGGGACGTTCGGGATGTGAGCAGAGTGTGTTGTACTCTTTAATCATTGCCAAATGGATAGTGTGTGGATCTATAAATTAGATGGATGGTTTGCTCAGTTCTATTGGCTATTAATCTCCTGGAATGGTTTTGTTCATCTCGTATAATTTTAAATGTAAATAAAAGTAAAGCACTTATTTGCTTAAAATTATCCTGCCAAGTAGCAGAGGAGTCAGTGACATTAGATGTCTTGTCACTCTCCAATTGGATGATTGTAGCAGGGATTAGTTGGAAATGTGTGTCATCAAACTTCCCTGTACCAGCCTGCCCAAGTTGAGCTAGGTGGAGCGATCATGTCGAATAGTAAACTACCCTCATGTTACCAAGGAGAAAAATATACATATGTATTGAGCCAAAGATTTTTATTTTACTTATGCAACCTTCAGACATTGGCTGGAGCTTTCTGGCTGTTCATGCCAGCGGGATCTTCGGGTCCCGCCAATGGCGCACTCCACTGCGTGTTTCCTGGCGGCATGGGGTGGAGTCATTGGGAAATCCCATTGATAACAGTGGAACCAGAAGATCCCACCGCTGGCCAAGGGTGAGCCGCCTCCCGCCATGGAAAATGAGCAGCGGGAGAGGTCAGAGAATCCCGACCATTGAGTTTTGCATCACTTAATCATTCTTTCTCAATTGGTGTTCTGAATTCCTCTGTGTGTGCTAAGCAAGTGAATAACTAAAGACAGAAATGTAATAACCAATTTACTAAAAAAACTTAGAGAAAATTAAACCGAATAACATTTGCTCATTGCAAACCTCGTTGTATCTGCACCTACATGCATTTCTCAATAGTTACTTTAAAAATGTTTTTTTGTAACTTCATCAATTATATTTTCACTAACGGCCAGAATTTTCACACCTCCCTCCCCCCCACCACTGGGCCTAGTTGGTTCTGATTTGGTGGGGAGGGGCAGTGGTGGTTGAGAAGTGTGAAATAGTCTGGATGGGATTCCCTCCATTTTCCCACCCACCCTGACCTGGTTATGATTTTATGCCAAAGTGGGTGAGTCCTCGGAAATTAAGCCTGCCCTTGCCTCAATTAAGGCTTTTAAGCGTCCACTGAAAAGTGGCCTTTTCCTGCCCAGCCTCAATTTTTAGGCTGATGGGCAGAAAGCTGGAAAACAAAATTTGATCTCGGGTGGGAAGAGTTGGGGGAACTCCATCAGAAGGCATCTTATGTCTGGGGCGTCCTCCCCTTAAGGCTTGGTGACCTCCAGAACTCTCTCCTCACCTGACCTATTCTCCAAGACCCCAATTAATCACCCCCTCCCCATCCCCATCATTCCCTACCCTCCTTGCCCTGGAACCCTGCCACTTAGCTCTGGGCATTGCTATCCAGTGTCTCTTCTGGTCTCCACCATTGTACTTGCGGGGGGGGGGGGGGGGGGGGGGGGGGAGGGGGGGTGGTTGGTGGGGGGGGGGGGGGGGTGGGGGGGGGGGGGGTGGCGCTGGAGAGCTACCAGCTAATCTGATTGACTGGCAGCTCTCCAAGGTGGGATCTCCTCCCAAGTGAGGGTGGAAGGCCTGCCTAATGCCAATCGATGCTTGTCATCAGAGTTGGTGGAGATATATTCTTGGCTGACTCTTCAGATGGTCGGGGCTAGGCTAGGCTTGTAATAATTCAGGTCCACAACCTGTGATATGTTCTAGCATGCTTGTATTCAATTTTTGGGATCAATCATGTATGTGTGAAAATATGCACATTAAATTATCATTTGCGCTATTAAGGTATTGTTGATCAGAAAGACAAAAATCCTTAGTATGATTATGCAAAATCATAGAATCATAGAATCCCTACAGTGTAGCAGAGGCCATTTAGCTCCTTGAGTCTGCACCGACTCTCTGACGGAATATCTGACCCAGGCCCTCTCCCCCACCCTATCCCTATAATCTCACATATTTGCCATGGCTAATCTATTTTACCTACATCTTGGAACACTAAGGGGGCAATTTAGCATGGCCAATCCACCTAACTTGCACATCTTTGAATGATGCATACTAACTGCTAGATATTTTATTGGCCAGTTGGTTTAAATAAAAATGGTTACAGCCTCATCTCTGGAATCAAGATTAGGCTGGAACTTTGCTGTACTGTTCTGCATTGTCTGCAGTAATGCCCTTCCAGCAAGTCATTGAACCTTGCTTTTTTTTAACTGAATGTAAAGCTTCCCATTGCGTTACCTGAGAAACAGCAGGGGCCTTCCTTCAATCTTTATCCCTGAGCTAACAGCATCAGAACAAGCTAACCTGTCATTTATCTCACTGCTGTTTGTGGGAGCTTCCTCTTCACAAATTTCTTTCTGCAATTGCCGACACAAGAACAATGACCGCATTTTGCAATATAATTCATTGGCTGTAAAGTGATTTGAGTCGGCTTGAAGGTATGCAAAGCACTTTTCAAATATAAGTTTTCTCTGGTCTCAGAATGTATCATCCATAAACTGTTTGAACAGGACGCAAATGAACACTCTGGGGCAATTGGGGAACTGTGAATAAAAAGGTGGCACAGCGAATAGAAATATCAGAGAAACAAGGGTCGGAATCTTACCATCGTTCATTCCAGGGGGATTTTCCCATCCTGCTGGCTGCTATATTCTCCAACCTCGCTGTAGCGAGAGCGTGGCATGAACGGCAGGTAAGATTAAGTTTTAAGTTTAAGTTTATTTATTAGTGTCACAAGTAGGCTTACATTAACACTGCAATGAAGTTACTGTGACAATCTCCTAGTCGCCACACTCCGGCGTCTGTTCGGATACACTGAGGGAGAATTTAGCATGGCTGATGCACCTAATCAGCACGTCTTTCAGACTGTGGAAGGAAACTGGAGCACCCGGAGGAAACCCACACAGACATGGGGAGAACGTGCAGACTCCATACAGACCGTGACCCAAATCTGGGAATCGAATCCGGGCCCCTGGCGTTGTGTGGCAGCAGCGCTAACCACTCTGCCACCATGCCACATCCAGCAATTTCCTTACCTGAGCAAAGTAAATGATGAATTCTTTAACCTGTGTAGCTTCTGTCCACTGATATTGCCATTTAATGTACACAGGAAATAAAATTGAAAGGCAATTAGGGGTGGGTAATAAATGCCACTTATGCATACATCCCATGAATGAATGAAAAAATTGTAGTAAGTAGCCCTGTCACTTCTCACATTAAATAACAGTTACATAGAACACAAGAGTTAATAATTCTAACATAATCAGCGTATTTTCTTGGCAAAAAAAGTGATGCAGTGTTGATGAGCCATACATTTTCGTTAGCTATCTCCTCAATAGGATGGTGTATTCCAATGGGATGGGTAGAGTCTTGTTTAAAAAAAAAATATGGGCGCATTGGGAATAGCAGCAATCATCTGATCAATTTCTGCACTCCCCATTATGGCAACTAACATCTTGCTTCTTCAGCCAAAACAGACAAACCTCAAGTGAGAATGTTACTCTGCACAAAGGATAGTTGAAACTTCTGTCGAAAGTAAGCCACAGAAATCGTCGAAATGCATATTTCCTATGGGGACCTGCTCCGTAATTAAAGCTGCAATATACCATAATCACAGGATACGGTTGTGAGTTAAGGCTTTGGGAACAATCAGTAATTGAGTCACAGATGTTGCTCAAAATTACATCAGTTTCCCAAACTGATTTTATGGTTTAAATTTCAGACTCATTTGTATAGTCACAAACTTAAATCATCTGTAAACCAGCACAACTTTGCATTTTAAAAATCCTTGATGCATTGAAGAATGGTAACCTGGTATTATTATGGCTGAAAATGGGTTTATCACAAAAGAATAATAATTTTTAGTAGAAGTGTCTAGTCCACCATATTGGTGGCACAGTGGTTAGCAATGCTGCCTCACAGTGCCAGGGACCCGAGTTCGATTCCCGCTTTGGGTCACTGATCGGAAGACCAACTCCTGTGAGGATGGCACAGTGGTTAGCACTGCTGCCTCACAGTGCCAGGGACCCAGGTTCAATTCCAGTCGCGGGTGGCTGACTGTGCGGAGTTTGCACGTTCTCTCCGTGTCTGCGTGGGTTTTCTCTGGGTGCTCTGGTTTCCTCCCACAGCCTGAAAGGTGTGCTGGTTAGGTGGACTGGCCATGCTAAATTCTCCCTCAGTGTACCCGAACATGCGCCGGAGTGTGGCGGCTCAGGGATTTTCACAGTAACTTCATTGCACAGTGTTGATGTAAGCCTACTTGTGACACTAATAAGTAAACTTCTAAAAAAATCTGTGAGTAAACTAATTTTGAATAACTGAATATTATTTAAAGAAGTATGCAGAAAAAATCTGTTGTGTAGTAAATTAACTATTTTTTAACATCTGGAAAAATTTCAAACCTGCGCCCTTGCATCTAAAAAGAATTAAGGGTGCGATTTTCTGGTCCTGTCTGCTGTCAAGATTGTCCAGTCCCCTCGAAAGCCGATGGACTTTTGGCTGGGCTGCTGAATCTCCCACAGTGGGTTCCACGATAATGGAGAGAGAAAGTGCGGCCTTCATTTTAAGGATCTCCTCAAACACCCACAAACTCATTCAAATAACGCAAATTCATCATGGCGATTTATGGGATCATGATTAAATGTAGACCAGGCCTGTTTTTGTTTTAATTTTTTTCGGTCTTGGGATGTGGGCATCACTAGCTGGACCAGCATTTGTTGCCTGTCTCTAATTGTCCTTGAGCAGGTGGTGGTGGGCCACCTTCTTGAATTTCTGCAGTCCTCCTGGTGACTGCCGATACGCATGCCGTGCTCTTTGGAAGACGTTAACCTATGGGATAGTTTTCGCAATTTTGGCTAGAGTCCCCGGATGTTTGTGAGGAGGATTTTGCAGGGTCAACTGGGAAGAGTGTGCCCTTGTCACTTCCAGTGTCTAGGCTAATGATAAGGGGCCCGTCCAGTTTTATTTGCATTCAACCTTTTGGCAGCAGATTGATACAACTGAGTGGTTTGCTAGGACAGGTCAGTCAAGAGTCAACCACGTTTTTGTGCATCAGGGCTCACTGTAGACCAGACTGGGTAAGGCAGATTTCCTCCCCAAAGGAGATTAGTTAATCAGATTGTTTTTACAACAATCTGGTAGTTTTGTGATCATTGTTAATGAGGCTAGCATTTTATTTTAGATTAATTAATTTAATTTAATTTCCCCCAACTGCTATGGTGTGATTTGAACCCATGAGTGGGATTCTCTGTACTCCCAGCCATGTGTTTCTCGGTGGCAGGAAGTGTCGCACCACTTGCTGGTGACGGGATCTTCTGGTCCCGTCACTGTCTATGGGATATCATGTTGTTCCACCCCACACCATCTGGAAACCCACAGCGGTGCTCCCGTTTCCTCCCACAGTCCCAAAGACGTGTTGGCCATGATAAATTCTCCCTCGGTGTACTCCAGCAGGCGCTGGAGTGTGGAGATGAGGGACTTTTCACAGTAACTTCATTGCAGTGTTAATGTAAGCCTATTGTGACTAATAATAAACAAATACAATAAATAACATGTGACTAATTACAATTTTACTTGAGAAATGGGTGCTGTTGGGATGTAATGTAACAAAGTTACTGGGGTGAGATTTGTCCCAACAGACCTGTGCCCATTTTGTGTGCTACTTCAATTTCTATTGCGTAGAGTTGGCATTGGAAGCTCCCTAACTGACATAGGTGACAGTTTCCCAATTATACTTAATTTGACGTGGTAAAGATGTCACAATGCTTCCGGTGTCATTTTCTGCATCTTACAAAAACTCAGTGCCAGGCCATAATAATCGTAGAGTCATAAAATCCTTACAATGCAGAAGAGGCCATTCAGCCCATCGAGTCTGCAATGACTCTCCGATAGAGTATCCCACCTAAGCCCTCTCCGCCGCCCAATCCCCGTAATCCCATACATTCACAATGGCTAATCCATCTAATCTATACATCTTGGGAAACTAAGGGACAATTTTAGCATGGCCAATCCACCTAACCTAATGACTGTATCTACTGGCGATCCAGGGTGATGAGGTGTTTAATTTGGTCATTAAACTTCCATTGACTTTCCTAATAGGAATCCCTCAGTTCAGCTCTTCACGAAAATAAAAGGGCCAGGAAAAAGATGCCAGGAAATTCTACTGCCCCACTGATGTTCTGTGCCTAGCTGTCAGTGCCTGAGCATCCAGAGCTGCAGCAAGAGGTGCACAAACTTTGCTTTGACAAATAATGAGTGGCCCAGAGGCTCCTACTCTCAAGAAAGGCTGTGACAGCAAGCCTGATGAGATTAGAACAAACTTGGCACTTGGACATATACTTTCCTACTTTTAAAATGAGTTTCTGAAAGTACTGAGCTGTGCGCATGCATTGAAGAACAATGGACATTGTTGCAGCAGCTCGCTATCATTTGAGCACAGGTCAGTCCATAGTACAATAAAATTAAGCAGATTGCATATGGCAGCCAGCAGATACTGGTCTCAGATCAGCCTCTGTGGTACAACCATGGCGTTAATATGTTTCTGCTTTCTGCAAGCACAATTGGATGGTTCTGTGATATCCTTGGAAAATAGAATCCAAAATTATTTTCTGTGTTCCAACGTTGATATAAGATAAAAGCAAAGGATAAAAGCAAATTTCTGCGGATGCTGGAATCTGAAACCAAAAGAGAAAATGCTGGAAAATCTCAGCAGGTCTGGCAGCATCTGTAAGGAGAGAAAAGAGCTAATGTTTCTAGTCCAGATGACCCTTTGTTAAAGCTGATATAAGATAAATGTTCATTGGAGAATAACAGTAGAAATTCTTATGGAAAAATGCACATTTAGCACATGATAACATGTGGAAAATGGCAGTACAAATGTAAGAATGAATGTATTTATTTAAAGCCATTCTATAGTGTCAGCAGTGCCTCAGTTAGAAGGAATTTTTCCTCTGAGTCAAAGTATCGTAGAGTCAAGTCGCATTTCAGAGACTTTGAGCTCAATAAACTGGACTGACACACCATTGCAGTACTGATGAACACTACACTTTTGCAAGCGCTGTCTTTCAGGTGCAACTGTCATGTGCCGATATATTATGAAGTTTCAGTCAATACTTTTAAACTTGGACACACAAAGGCCTCTTCAAATCATGTGATCTTTGATAGTTTGAGCTTCATGCAGTCCTAAGTCTTAAGCAAATACCTAATTAATTATGGACATGGACGTTCATAGTCATCTGGGGAATTCGCACATCGCTTTGTTTAAGGATGGATCAACGCAAAAAGACTATAGAATTCCTGTTGACCTGACTCTGTGGACGGGACTTCCACTATGGAAATTAAGTGCAGTTCTGGGTGGGAAAAGCGGCATATTTCCTGCCGGCCAGAATGGTGGGATTCCGCACAAATTATCTGATTTTCAGCTCAATAAATATGCAGGAACAGGGAGCATGTCAGACCTTGTGGCGAGATGGGCCATGATTTGTCTGCCCTGCTGTGACCTTATCAAATCATCATTCTGGGTGCCACATTTAAACTGCACCCTGCACACACACTTTACTGGTCGAAGACCTCCAAACGCAAGAGACTGGGTGTTCATGCACTGACACGACTTCCGGACATGGTGGAGGCACACCCGGATGTCCTTTACTGCAGTGGTGGGGGAAGGAGGACCACCAACCACACAACTCCGGAGGAGTGGCCAGCACAGTGAGCACCAAGTCAGCATGGGAGAGGCCTGTCACCCTGTGCAGAAAAAAGATGAATGACCTCATCCGTACAGCCAGGGTAAGTCAACATTTCCACACTCACTCTCAAATGCTGATCAGCATCCACAAGGATCTCATACATTACCAGCACAAGGGGTATCATCACTGATTCTCTCTCACACACACACACACACTTTGGCATCTTCATCTCTTCTCAAATCCTGTGCAGCTTGCATCTTCAGACTTTAAACAGGTCCACTCAGCATCCACACAAAACAGATATCCTTATCATCTGTCCTGGCATCCATCATACTCACAGTCTGTCCACCTGTCAGTGCACGGGAAGCATGCGTGCAACAAGAGGAGGAGATCCTGGACCGGGAGGGGTTTGCCTAAACTCCCCCTCACTCAGTTTAAAGAGCACGTGGCAGAGCTGGCCCACAAGAACTGGGAAAGTACCTGCACCAAGGATGAGGCCAACATCTCCCAAGCAAATGAGGACCCATCATCAGCTCACCATTCATCCAATTAAGTTGTGAGAGCTTGGTAATGCTTGTTACTTGGCAAAATATCTAAAATTATCTCTTCTCTCTTTGATAGTCACCAACCAGCAGGAAATACAGCAGGCCCAGTGGCAGCCAAACCTTCAATCCCAGCCTCCAGACCACCACCAATGGGGATCCTGAGGACCCACTAGATGTAGAGCCATCACAGTGTTCACCTAAACCATCCACCAGCACAGAGGCTAGTTCCAGAGCAGATTCTGAGTCACAATTTGAGCACAGCACAGATTCTGGTCCACAAGAGGCAGGGGTAGCAAAGCACTCGGAGAACTCGGAGTCTGAGAGAGATGACAAGCCTGTGGACTTGGCCCTATCACAGATGTTGGAGCTGCAATGACAGACAAAGGACTAACAGGCAAGGTTGTCAGATGCAGTCAACAGATGGTAACGAATGATGGAGGAATTCTGTTCACTTTCAGTCTGAGGTTATTGCGTAGACATGTCAGCGCACCAAGGTCAGCACTGTTGGGATGGCAACCACCAGGAGACCTTGGACCAGAATACAGAGCCTGATGTGCACCAGGAGCTGCACTCCATCACTGTAGGCATAGTGGGACCCATCAGTGACTAAACGCGAGGGAGACGAGGTACCTCAACCTCACTCCAGGTGCACCTCCTCCTGAAGGAGTCAACCAGAGACCTCCGACACCCATAGCGATGAGGACCAGCAGCTGGGCATCCCAGGGTCATCAATCCAGGTGACTCCAAAAGAGTCCAGCCAATCCCAATTCCCTCCGCCTGTGACCCCATCAGCTGCAACTCCACAGGCTGAGGAGGGTGCACCTGCCCCACAGCACAACACCCAAAGCAGACTGGGGCCATCCAGCTCTCGACCCTCTAGAAGGCATAACAGTCAGCAGTCTGCCTCCACCTCTGCTGTGGATGTTGGGATTCAACAAGACATAGCAGGAGACTGAGAAAAAATAAGAAATACCAGGAGCATAAAGGTTGCATGGGTGTTGTATAGAGTGTGCACCAATGTAAATAGATTTCTACTTATTCCACTTCTCATTGTTGTGTATGCCTCTTCTATTTGATGATATACTCTGTGGTCACTCAAGTGTCATATGTCCCCCGCCCCCCCCCCCCCCCCCCACCCCCCACATTCCTCGCACATGTCCCGTCAGGTGCCGCATCTCTAAGGTGTGTAGAGCCTCTCATAGCAGTCTCTGCCAGTTCTCTGCTCAATACAGACATAAGTGAAATGTCAGCCTCAAATAACTTTGTGCTTGACCAAGATGTCTCTGAGACCTGCATCAGGGGTTCATCTGACATAGAGTCAAGAATCTAGAACCCAGAGGCTGCTTCAGTCACCCGATGCTTCTGCATTTTAGAATGCTCAACGTGGATCCTGGACAATTAAATGTTGATACTCATCAAATAAAGAATAAAGGAGCAAAGAAAAGTACAGGAGGAATAGGGCCTTTGGCTCTCCAAGCCTGTGCTGAGCATGATGCCCTAACTAAACTAAAAAAAAACCTCTGCCCTTACTCGGTCTGTATCGATCTATTCCCTTCCTATTCATGTACCCATTCAGAATCGAGACAGGGAATCTTTCATTGAGCTGCATGTACTTTACCCAAACTCTAAGCTCATATGCATTCCTGTCTGCCTGCAGTGTTATCTCATGTCCGCACATACATCTGTACAGCATTCCAAGATTAGTACCCACCTCCCCACCTCCATGTTTTAGAGCTTTTGAGCCATAACACATGTTGGTCTTTGCGTTTCCTGCTGGATAGCTAAGAGTGTGTGACCTCGGGTTTGTGTGCAGAGGCCCTAGATGGCTGACATGGGTTGGGGAGGGTGAAACACTGGGCTTTAAGGTCTGGTTCGCATCTCCTGGCATTAATACTCTTCTAACCCTCAGATTGCCAATCAAAATTCTTATGTGCAAATAACAATGGCACCGGTGTGCCTGGCTTCTGTGTGCATCAGTCAGACTTCTGGGGTGAAAATACATAGGCCTGAAATAGGATCAGAGTAAAGCTGCAATAAATCTGATGTGTGGTCTTTATCTTAAACTATTTTGATCCTTCAGAGCTAGATGGAGTGTCAGCATTGTTGGAAGCACCAATTTCTAAGATGGGCAATGAGGAGAAATTAGGAGACTCCAAACAGAGGCATGTTCATGATTGGCAGGCAGGTTTCAGAATATGCTGCTCACTAAGTTTTGAGGTCCATTGGAAGTTAAGCTGAACTGCAACCTCACATCCTTCACTCAGATCATGTCCTGAGGATGTCTGCAATGCTGAGTTGGAGTATGATGAAGAGTCATCAACACTTGCCTTTCATGAACAAAAAGGGACATCAAAACTCAATGTAAGATGGATTTGAATGGATCCTATCAAACTTTTATTGTATTAAGATGGTTTTCCTCATCCAAACTAGATTGCTAAATCTCAAGTTGTCAAATGACAATGAAGGATGATTGTAATCAACATACACTTGTTTGGAAAAATGACTTGGAACTTGTGGAAGTCACATCATGAAGGAACCCTTTTGTTGTCTACTTCTAAAATCAGCAAGGAGCTGTTGACAGTCCGAGAGTTCTACTGGAAGACATCAAACTAGCTGCAAGTCACTTCAACAGCCAAGGTAATAAGCAGCAATACCTTTCAAGCAGGATATCCTACCAGAGAGAAGGATTCCTCAGCCTGTCCTGGTTAAAAGTCACCTGAGAACCAACCTTCTAGAAATTTGACTTCCGGAAACCTCACTACCGGCTGAGAATCCCTTTGTTTTGCAAGACCTAATTGCATCTAAGAAATTTCAGGCCTGACACAAAAGAGACTGAGATAATTCATATATTATCTTCATCCATATCCATTTGTGTGGATAAGATGAGTGAATGGAATGTGGCGTTAAATTCGGACTAAGTGTGCGATAATAAATAACCTGCTTTATCTGAAACCCAGAAAAGGCTTTCTGCTGGAATTATTTAATTGGGACACTCACTTTGAGGGTAAGAAAACATACCCCTCTTATACAAACATACTGATCATGAACGGTGAAAAGAAAAACATACATTGTGTCCATGACACAACATTAAACTGAGGCTGTGTCCCTCAGCTCACTGCAAAGCACTTCATGGTATTATTTTCACAAGAGCGAGGAACTTCTCCCCAGCAAGCTGGCCAATATTTAACTTCACTAAAGAAGAAACATTCATTTTTGTGGAAGTTTGTTGAGTGCAAAATGGCTACTGTGTTTTAAGTGATGACCTTCAAAACTATTTTTTAGCTGCAAAGCACTTTGGAACATCGATGTTGTGTGTAAAGTGTTATACTTGGCAGGTCTTTCTTTTTTAATGGATGATATAGATCAAGGCTTGCTGAGATTGAATCTTCAAAAGCCTTTTCTTTTGGTTAAGTTGAAGATTCACTTTACTAGTGCTTTATGTGAATTGAGTTTGTGTGAGTGTGAAGAACATTCATTTCTTCTCGAGGGCAATATAAGCGTCGATGATATGGTTTTCAACATGGCCATCAATCCGTCTGAACTTGCTGCTTGAAGAATGTCTTATCTATCATTACGCTGCCGACACAATGTCTGTGCTGAGCTATGCTTTGAGGGAGCACTCAGCCCCTTGTCATGTTGGAACAGATTCAGGCAAACATGAATACACACGCTGTCCTGAGGTTTGATGATTTGATCTACCTAGGCTGCAGGTATGCCTGGAGGATGCTGGCACAATGATGTGTGCTTACTTTCACCCTATTCACCCAACGGTTGCATTGGAATTCAAAAACTCACGCACCTTTTTTTACTTCTGTTCAGGCATGTACGCTTTTTTAAACAGAGGAAATGTGTCATTTAAATACCTGGGCCTGGGCTGAACAGTCAGTTCACATCCGTCCTTTACCTAGTCCTAATATTCGAGCTATTAAAAGCCAGGTCTCTACATGCTCAATGCCATCTGTACTTTGGGAAAGTGAGTGAATTAAATGCAAGTTCTCTCCGCACCTACTCTGCTAAAGATGTTGGTGCTTATCATGGAGAAATACCTTTTAAATTTAAGTTTATTTATTAGTGTCACAAGTAGGCTTACGCTAACACTACAATGAAGTTACTGTGAAAGTCCCCTAGTGGCTACACTCCAGCACCTATTCAGGTGCACTAAGGGAGAATTTAGTATGGCCAATGCATCTGACCAGCACGTCTTTCAGGCTATGGAGGAAACCGGAGCACCCGGAAGAAACCCACGCAGACACGGGGAGAACATGCAGACTCCACACAGACAGTGACCCAAATCAGGGAATCAAACCCGGGTCCCTGGCACTGTGAGGCAGCTGTGCTAACCGTTGTGCCACCATGCTACTCTGGAATTAGTTCTGAGATATTACTTAAATTCTGACCCCACCAGTACCTGTGTAAGTGACTGCGATGAAGACAAAGTGAGATTTTAAAAGTTCTGTTCAGGCATGTACGCTTTTTTAAACAGAGGAAATGTGTCATTTAAATACCTGGGCCTGGGCCGAACAGTCAGTTCACATCCGTCCTTTACCTTGTCCTAATATTCGAGCTATTAAAAGCCAGGTCTCTACATGCTCAATGCCATCTGTACTTTGGGAAAGTGAGTGAATTAAATGCAAGTTCTCTTCCACCTACTCTGTTAAAGAGGTTGGTGCTCATCACTGAATTCTTCCTTTAAAGATAAACAATTCTACTGAATAGATTGCTTCAATTTGAGAAAAAATGCAAGTTTATTAAGTTCATTATTTGAAGTAATGACCTGTAAATTATTATAAGCTACTGCAAATGGACGCTGAGGGATAGAAATTGGTTGCGCATTTCACACCTTCTCCAGGTCCCAAAGAGTTACAAGGTTGGATCTCCACGGTTGAATGGTGCCAGAAGTACCAATGTCATATTAGCTCAAGTGTTCGATAGGTACCAATGGCTTCCTCCTGAACTAAATGTTAGCGCAGTTTAACCTATATTCATAAGGATTTTAAATTAGGGCCTGTTCATGAAATTGGTGGCCATGTGGGTCTGAAATGTCACTTTCCTAACTGCTGAGCAAACAGGCAGAAAGAATCGACCACCAGGAAGTGATATTTAAAGGGATCTTCATCTCCATTACTATAAGACTCTGGCTGTTCATTTTAGATTTCTAAAATTACAATCGTGCAGCAACAAGGCCCTCAAATGATAGGTTGTGGAAGATTGTGCATGGGTGTGTGCGCAGGGGGCGGGAGGAATTAAAGACACATCACCCAAGCTCCCACCACCTTTTTTAACAGGCAAATATTGTGGGATCCGACTATTGCAGAATAGAGGCAAAACACTTCACTTCGATATTTAATTCAATCACAGTGCAATTGGGTGCCTAACTTGAATTTTATTGCTAGTCCACTTATTTCCGAGGGGTTGGCAAACGTTGCGAGGCAGAAGCTGCCAGGTCCATAAGTTAATTTCAATTTTTCAGCACTCTTTGTTGGTTAGATGGGAGCAGGAATGCTCCCTTTGGCCTCAGAGGCTGTCAGCCTTTGCTCTGCAAATCACGCTCTCTCTTTCATCTCCCACCATCCCATTGTGATCATTGCTCTGTTCCCCACCCCCTCTCCCCCAGCCCAGTCCTGAAGTCACCTCTCGCCATTGGATCTTTTTGCACTACGCCACCACAATGTCTGAACGGGCCTCACCGTGATGGCTGAACTTTCCCTTTCCAGATTGTCAGGAAGTATCCCAAGTTTGGGCACATCCTGATGGTATGCCAGTAGCTTCTGCCTCCTGCCATTGGTTACCCTCAGCCAGCAGACAGACTACCCATTTGACCAGGTAGGTAGCCAACTCAAAATAAAATGGGAATGGAATCTTGCCATAATATTGAGCAACAGTTTCGTTCTCATGGCCTTCAGTTATCGGTTGTCTCCACCTTCGCCACACCCTCTCTGCCTCCATGTCAATGTCAGGGGCAACATTTCTGATTCAGCAGACCACTGGAGTAAAGCATGATTACACTGTCTGGGCAGCTTGGGAAGTGTTTAGAGCCCAGGGCAGGCCTCAGGAGTGTATAATCATTTACTGTACACCATGGACCTTGCCATCCATAAGAGATTAGTCTTGGAGTTTCCTGAACATGAAAATGTGGAGCAGGAAAATGAAGAAGGGGGACAAAGGAAGTAAAGGATCTAAAGGCCATCCAGATGGGAAAAACAGTTCGGCCTATTATTCTTATATTCCTGTTTCACGGTTTTTGATTTGATTTATTATTGTCACATGTATCAGCATACAGTGAAAAATATTGTTGCTTGTGTGCTATACAGACAAAGCATACTATTCATAGAGAAGGAAACGAGAGAGTGCAAAATGTAGTGTTACAGTCATAGCTAGGGTGTAGAGAAAGATCAACTTAATGTGAGGTAGGTCCATTCAAAAGTCTGATGGCAGTAGGGAAGAAGCTGTTCTTGAGTCGGATGGTACGTGTCCTCAGACTTTTGTATCTTTTTCCCAATGAAAGAAGGTTGAAGAGAATATGTCCAGGGTGCATGGGGTCCTTAATTATGCTGGCTGCTTTGCCAAGGCAGCTGGAAGTGTAGACTGAGTCAATGGATGGGAGGCTGGTTTGCATGATGGATTGGGCTACATTCACGACCTTTTGTAGTTTTGTGTGGTCTTGGGCAGAGCAGGAGCCATACCAAGCTGTGATACAACCAGAAAGAATGCTTTCTATGGTGCATCTGTAAAAGTTGGTGAGAGTCTTAGCTGACATAACAAATTTCCTTAGTTTTCTGAGAAAGGTGGGCTTTCTTAACTATAGTTCTTACTGGGGCATGTTCTTCACTATACTTCCTGAAGTCAATGACAATCTCCTTCGTTTTGTTGTCATTAAGGGAGAGATTATTGTCACCGCACCAGTTCACCAGATTCTCTATTGCTTTCTTGTACTCTGTCTCATAATTGTGTGATCCAACCCACTATGGTGGTGTCACCAGCAAACTTGAAAATCGAGTTGGAGGGAAATTTGGCCACACAGTCATAGGTGTATAAGGAGTATAGTAGGGGACTGAGAACACAGCCTTGTGGGGCACCGGTGTTGAGGATGATCGTGGAGGATCATTTTGCCTTCTGGGAATCTCGCGGCGCTGTGAACTGATGTCTGCAACTGTGTGATGTTTCCTGCTCTATAATGCTGCCCTCCTTTTCTTCCGCCCTCTGAGGGCTTTGCGTAACTCCTCGATCTGAAATGGAAGAAAGGGACAAGTGTAAGCATTAGTTAGATGGATAAACAAAGACAGGGGTGATTTCCAAAAGCAAGTGTGGGCAGTAGATTTAAATGAGAAAGGGACAAGGGTAAGGTGGTGTAAATCCCTATGAGGTGACTTCCAACATAACCAGATACCATGCTGTGACCTCCTTCTTACCCACAATATCCATTACTTGTTCTTTAATGGGGGAAAGCACTTGGACGAAGTGTGAGTTTCCACCCACAGCTGCCTTTATGCTATCCCTGTTAATCTACATGGGTTTACCTTGCTGGAAGGATGGGCATGCATTAGTCTTAGAGCAGTGAGATGTTTTGCGAATAAATTTCAGGGTTAAAGTGAGTTACTGACATCTCCAAGGTGGAAGAGATGTGAGTGGCTGAAAGAAGTATTAGGGAGAAATTAGTCAGTGCACGATGCTGCAATAGAAGTGAAAGGATGATAAACTAGAAAGAGTGGAGCAAAGATTTGCAAGGATGCTACCGGGATTTGATGGTTTGAGTTATAGGGAGAGGCTTGGACTTTTTTCCCTGGCGTGTAGGATTTTTAGGGGTGAACTTATAGAGGTCTATAAAATAATGAGGAGCATAGATAAGGTAGATAGTCAACATCTTTTCCCAAAGGTAGGGGAGTCTAAAACTAGAGGGCATAGGTGAGAGGGGAGAAATACAAAAGGGTCCAGAGGGGCATTTTTTTCACTCAGAGAGTGGTGAATGTCCGGAACAAGCTGCCAGAGGCAGTAGTAGAGGTGGGTAAAATTTTGTCTTTTAAAAAGCATTTGAGCAGTTACATGGGTAAGATTGGTATAGAGGGGTGTAGGCCAAGTGCAGGCAATTGGTAAAAACTGGGCGGCATGGACAAGTTGGGCCGAAAGGCCTGTTTCCATGCTGTAAACCTCTGCAAACAGGTGAACAAGCCTAATGGGAGCAAAACTATTTAGGTGGTTATGATAATCCAACAGCATTCATGATCATTTTATTGCTGGTACAGCAGCAAACTATCAGATTAATTGAATTCACTAACAACGAATTTAAAAATTTTGGGACCATAATATTTTAAAGTATTTTTGTTTAAATTTGTCACTTTCTCATGAAACCATTTGATAGGCAACAAAGAAAGAATGGTAGACTGCCACGAGCAGTGCCTGACTTGGATGTGTTTGAAGTCTTGAAGCTTGACTTCCATACTTCAGCATTTAGCCTGGCAGGGGAGTGTAGCTACTTCATATATACTAGACCAGTGAAGCCGTTCAATTCTCGGAGGTTATCCTCTGTGGCTGAATGCTGAGCTTCAGGGAGGAAAGCACATGGAGCTGTGAGGGAAGTGAGACACCCTCCTAGCCAGCCGGATCAATAAGCATTGCGATCAGTGGGGTAACAGATGTTGAAGCCATCTCACCCTTGCACCTGAGGCTTGTCCAATTTTATTCAGAATGCTTCTCTTGGGACTAAAGGGATATGGGAGGAAGGTGGGATCTGGATATTGAATTTGATGATCAGCCATGATCAATGGAGGAGCAGGCTTGAAGGGCTGAATGGCCTACTCCTACTTCTAATTTCTATGTTTCTATGTATGTTTGCTATCATTCTACATATCAAAAATACAGTATTGTTAATTATGTCGAAACCTGTGCTATCGTTTAAAAATCATCTGGGCCTATTATTCTCGACCACAAAGTTCACATGTGAATGCTTGAAATCCATGCATTACATTCCCCTGTTTACTATTTTCAGGCTCAGTCTCTATATTTTAAATAGGTTAATGAGGGTCACTTTACAATGATGCATCGAAGGATACAATTTGAACGATCAAATGTGATTTTGTGAGCTTCACTAATTTCAAAAGAAAATCCTCTAAATCAGCTTATTTTCAAACTTTTGCAACTTTTCATTCACCTTGGAATGTAAAAAGAATTTACCTAAACAGAGCTAAACACATAAGGTAATACCTATATGTTAACAGTGTTCTGTTGAAGAGGAAAATCTGAAAAGAGATTTCAGCTATTTTCAATGCAAAATCCCTATTTTGATCTCACCTTCAATTCTGTTTTCAACATTTTTTAAATTCCAAGTCCAAATCCCTCTGATTTTCCTTGAACCAGGAATTGAATCCCTCAGTAGGCAGGCTATTTCATTCGTTGACAGCTACAAATGATGAGTGGTTAAGTTGAACATGAGGCATGTTGCGTTTATAATCAAGTCTCCTTATACAAAAAGAAATCCATAGAGTAGAATAGAATCCATAGAATCCCTACACTGCAGAAGGAGGCCATTCGGCCCATCGAGCCTCCACCAATAACAATCCCACCCAGGCCCTATTCCCGTAATCCCATGTATTTACCCTCCTAATCCCCCTGACACTAAAGGGCATTTTAGCATGGCCAATCAATCTAACCTATACATCTTTGGAGCGTGGGAAGAAGTTGGAACACCCAGAGGAAACTCATACAGACACAGGGAGAATGTGCAAACTCCACACAGACAGTGACCGAAGGCCAGAATTGAACTTGAGTTCCTGCCGCTATGAGGCAGCAGCGCTAACCGCTGTGCCACCGTGCCACCCCTAAGATTTGAACTTGGATTGCTGGATTCAGAGTCCAGAGTGCTCACCACTACATCACAGAACCCAGAGGTTCCCACCGGAAGATTTAGCTTCCACCACCTTTGCTCTGCAGCTCAACAATCGAATGTCCTGAATCAATCTTGAAGATCCTCGCTGAATCCTTTCCACTGTCCTTAACCTTTTCGAAACATAGTGACCCTAATTAGATGCAATATTCCATGAGTCATTTCACAAATGGTCATGAGTCGAAGAATCACTTCCACGGATCTACCTTTGTATGAAGTTACCTATACATGCTCGCACTTTCTTTGCAATTGCAATCATTGCCTTGAACTAAAATGATATTTGAGGTCCAGTCAACTATCACAGATACCTCTTTTTAAAAAATAATTATCATTTCGTAATTGCATTTATGATTTCCGTCAACATTGCATATTGCTTTTCAAGTATCAGTTGCCAACTGACAATAAATTGCTCTGAATTTTATCCCTATTCCCTAAATATTCTGTCTTCTATACAACTTTGCATCATCTGCAAAGTTTGATCATTTATAAATATATACTGAGCTATGCAAACCCAGAACTGAGCCTTGAAATATACATTGGTCAATGTTGCCCAATTAAAATCATGAAAATTGATCACTACACGTTCTTTCATATTATTGAGTCATGGGCCACTTTGCTACTTCGTTATTTATCCCAAGAGCTCTTGCTTGGGTTTTCTCACAACAGACTCGTAACTAATCAAAGGACCTCTGAGCAGCAAGATATGCAACATGCACCACTATACAACTACCCAGCCATTCCACTACATCCTCCAAGGATTGTAATGTATTGATGGTAGGTATGACTTGCCTTTCATATATCTTTGTTGGATTTGAATTTTTGATGGATGTTTTACATTTGGTGAGATTCAGCTGCAAATAAACGGGTTAACACCTGGCTAAGATAGTGAACAATGGAATGTATGAGGGTCTCTACCATTCATTTCGAGAACTGATAAACATAACCCTTTCTATTTACTTTTGAAGTATTTAAATTAATTAGTTTTCATACGAGTTCAATATTTTTCCTGCTCTAGGTATTGAACTAACAGTTCTTTAATTTTCAGGATTTTGCTTTTGAGTTTATATAAAATTGGAGCAACATTTGCTGTTTTATGCTTTTCTGGCTGTTGCTTAAATATTGCATAATTACAGGTCACCGTTTTAAAGTACTGCAAGCATTCAGTTTGCTCTTGTTTCCTTTGATGTGGAGATGCTGGTGTTGGACTGGGGTGGGCACAGTAAGAAGGTTTGAAGGCAAGTAGTGGGGGTGTGGGGATGGCCTTGGTGAGGTGTTCGGCTTCACCGATGACATGTTGAAGGCTCCGAAGAAGATGCCGTAGCTTCTCCGCTCCAGGGAAGTACTGGACGATGAAGGGTATTCTGCCGGCCGTGTCCCGTATTTGTCTTCTTGTTTCCTTTGGAATGTTTGAATGCTCTGGATGAGAAATCAGGCTTATTATCACCCATTATGTGGTCACTGCGAGTGCCTTTACAGCTCCAAAATGGCTCCTGCACACACATGTGCATACACAGTTTTGGGGTGAATTGTGCTGAGCATCAAATTTAGAATGTTAGTATGTACACAATGAACGCTCATTGGTGTAGTATCATGCAGAGATGATAGACAAAGGAAAAGTTTGTTAAGATAAGTAACTCTGTACAGTGATATAAGGTCTACCGTCCTCCATGATTGCAGACTTCTAACTGGCAAGAAAACCCTCCCAGGATTCGCGCATTATGATCCGGTTGGCCCAATGGGTCACATGACCTTCCTAGAGCCTGCAAGCTACCACATGCTGGATGTATGCAGAGCAGGTAGATCATGACATGAATCAGGGTGTAACATTGCATAGGAGCTAGTGGTGCCATGTTGGAGATCAGTGCTCCAGCTAATGCCCTCTCCTAACCTTGCACAGCTAAACACACATTCAGCAATAGGATAAACCTCAACTCAGCACTATTTAAATGGATTGTCAACTGCTCGCATCTTATGTTGCTGGATTGATTCCTTCTGGTTGTTTCTGTGATCCTCTCAGTGTTTTGTGGTTCCTAAAGTACTTTTGGATTGCCAAAATCTAGAGGAAGTGGTTTGGCAGATGCTGAGGGACATTTTGCTGGTTTAAGGCTTTTACACAAACCACTTGCTCCCAGGCATGGGTATATGAGACAATATTCTCCTTTAAATATAGCATGACTTGGACAATGAACAGAGGACATGCAGAGAAAAACAAGCTGCTGGAAGAGGGGGGGGAATGAAAAAGGAGGAGGGCTCTCATCACGGGCGACACAGTGGCACAGTGGTCAGCACTGCTGCCTCACAATGTCAGGGACCCGGGTTCGATTCCCGGTTTGGCTCACTGTTTGTGTGGAGTCTGCACGTTCTCCCCGTGTCAGCGTGGATTTCCTCCAGGTGCTCTGGTTTCTGCCCACAGTCCAAAAGACGTGCTGGTTAGGCCATGCTAAATTCTTCCTCAGTGTACCCAAACAGGTTCAGGAGTGTGGTGACTAGGGGATGTTCACAGTAACTTCATTGCAGTGTTAATGTAACTGCATTAACTGCACAGTGTGTCACTACTTGTGACACTAATAAATAAACTTTATACCCGGCCATGGTATACATAGTCAGTCCCTTACCTGAAGCTCAGCAGCAACAATGTGTGAGATCATAGAATCAAAGAATCCCTACAGTGCAGAAGGAAGCCATTCAGCCCATCAAGTCTGCACTGACTCTCTGACAGAGTATCTTACCCTGGCCCACTACCCTGCCCTATCCCATGCCTAATCCATCTAATTTACAATAAGCGGAAATTTAGCATGGCTAACGACCCAACCATACATCTTTGGACTATGGGAGGAAACCGGAGCACCCAGAGGAAACCCACGCAGACACGGGGAGAATGTGCAAACTCCACACAGACCCAAGGTCGGAATTGAACCCAGGACCCTGGAGCTGTGAGGCAGCAGTGCTTGAGGCACTTGAGTGCCTGCAACACCCACACCTGCAAACTCAGAATAGGCAAGGAACATATTGTCAGTGACTGTTAAGGTTACTGTGGCAATGAACTTTTATGCATCTGATTCCTTCCTGTCTGGAACTGGAGATATTTACCGCTCGCAGTTTGTTGTTTACTGTTGCATATGGGAAGTCACTGAGGTTCTCGGTTAAATGAGAGCTAATTACATTTCATTCCTTCTCACCAGATACAAGCAGGTATGTGGTTCCGCTGGATTGCAGGTTTCCCACAGTGCAGAGTACAACTGAATTTAAGCGAAACACTTTGCAGAAGGCAAATGCCCTATAGGAGAACTAAAAGGAATTTCAGTCCCTCAGCATCTCACTGGGGTGAAAGTAGGTACCAGATCATGCAGATTACTATCTGGTATCCTGCAGCAGTCGTGAAACCTTCATTCTGCGGCAGCCTGCTATTCCAGCTACATTGGAGACATCATGGCCAGCCAAAGGGTGACCACTGGGCAACAAGGGCATGGTACAGCTGTTGACTTTGCTGCACAGAACCTTGTTCAAGTGTGTGGCGTGTATATGATATAAGTCAAACTGCTACACAAAATATGAGCAAAATATACATTGAGGGGTGAATATGTGAGGAAAAAGTGGCTTTGACAAAGGGTCATCTGGACTCGAAATGTCAGCTCTTTTCTTTCCTGACAGATACTGCCAGACCTGCTGAGATTTTCCAGCATTTTCTCTTTTGGTTTCAGATTCCAGCATCCGCAGTAATTAGCTTTTATTTTTTACACAAAATATGAAACAGCTAACAGTTGGTGTGCTGAAACAATGCTTCTGTTGCCTGGACTGTTCTGTAGGAGCTCTGCAATTTTCTGCAGAGAGGGTGTTGGGATGTGTGATTGTCCACTGTATGCTGTCCCACCTCACTATCATGACCATCCTTGCCACCAACTATATGGTGAATATGTGAGGAAAAGGTGGAGGAAGAGAGGCAATGTAAACAGCCCCTTTCTGCTCAGAGTCTCTGTGAAGGACTCATCCAAATGCGACTCTATTATCCACAACACCAATTCCCCACTCACCCACAGACCTATATCTTGCCATCCCTCTGATACTGACCGTTATAGTGCCCACTTGGCCACAAAGCAAAAGGAAAAACCAACCGCAAGATAAAATCATGAACCAGATCCATAATTAAAATCATTCCATGTTGCATACAAATGACAACTAACCATCCTTGTACATTCCCTTAATGCATGCCTTTCACCTGTCTTTGCATCTTTTGCTCCTACCCTACCCCAGTGACTACATCATGGCCGCGGAAAGCTGCAGACTTTCAATGGGAGAGTGCCTTGGAGGACGATTTCACAGTTGATCAGATATGGCATATGAAGATGGATTCACTGACCTTGATCACTCATTAAACTTCTTGAGATGCTACATTCGGGTTTTTTGGGTTTAACTCCTGGTATTGGCCTCCACATTGTTCCTATTGCCTTTTGAATGTGTAGAATGGGGCTTAGCACTGCTGCTTCACAGCGCCAAGGACCTGGGTTCAGTTCCGGCCTCAAGTAACTCTGAGTCCGCATGTTCTCCTTCTATCTGCGTGGGATTTTTCCTCCCACAGTCCAAAGATGTGCAGGTTAGGTTAATTGGTCATGCTAAATTGACCATTAGTGTCAGTGGGAGTAGCAGGGTGGGATTGTTGTCAGTGCAGGCTCAATGGGTCGAATGTCCTCTTTCTGCCCTATAGAGATTCTATTATTCCATCATTCTACATCCCGACCCCCTGAAAATACAGGACATCTCTCCTTCATTCCGCCTTGAAGGGCGAGTGCAGCATCTGAAAAGCATTCAGCCCACTTTTTTCCCCATGTTATGCCGTTTATTCGATGACTTCCAGGTCAGATTCACTTCCTGCATGACTGCCGATTCCAGCTCCAATCACTGTGGTCTTCCCCTTTGAGAGGTCCAGGCTATCTTTAAGCAGTGCTGACTAACTTTAACTGGTCCTAGCAAGCCATGATTTTGAACCTCCGCTGATGCATGCAGCCGAGAACAGCACTGTTGGCTGAAAGCAGCAATTATACAAAGGATCCGGCACCACCAAGTTGATGCAAGGTCTGAATCACATTGAATGGGTGCGGGATGGGTCATTACACGTGAGACCCCTGCATCTGTTTCAGAAGCTGTCTAATTTAACCCCTTCCATGTTCAGTAATAATCTCTATGAATTCAACTCCATCAACCAAGGCTTGACAGTGTGGTTTTACTTCACAGGTGCCAATAGCATAAGGTAAAATAGCATGGGTTGGTGCCATCAAAAGAAGTCACTCCATCTTAATTTGCCAGTAAAGCATTTTTCATCATATTTGAAAGATTTGACTTCCAACATACTGCCACTTTCAGATTAAATTAGATGTGATTGATAAAATGGTTATTGGTCACACTGAAGTTTTCAGTCATGGATAATAATTATCAGGTTTTTTTTAAGCCTGTCTTGGGAGAACAAGATGGATGAGGCCTGAGGGTTCACTTCATGATTTATTGGCCCATATTTGGCCTCACAAATCTCAAGCCTGAATGCAAAGATCTCTGAGAATGCGTGTCTATATATATGATCTCAAAATATGCCCAGCAAGAAAGCAAAGATGATTAAATATGCTTATGATGTTGTATTATTTGCCTTTGTAAAATTCCCTGCCTTTACCTCGAATTGTTTTGGGAAAAGGGTGAGATAAATCTAATTAAAAAGTGCAAGTTGATTTAGTCCGATTGAATTATCGTCCACCTTCTCGGATTTTGGGTGTGTTAGAAATTCAGGTTTGACTTTGCCCTCAACCTGCAGATTTATTCAGCGTCAGTCTTGTTCTCATAAGCCCCATTGGATTTTGCCTTTGTGCAAATTTAACCTGCGTAACAGGTAGAAAATGCAATGCTGAGTTTAAAAGTGTTGTCATCTGTCGAAAGCAAATAAAGCTCTTTCTGGGCCGCGGGAGTAAGAGATAAGGGAAGAAACACACTCTTTTGTACTGCATAAATTTTTTCTTGTAGTTTTCCATCTTAAAGATGTTGTAAGACTCCAGGTGTTTTGAGCAAATGATTGCACATTAATGAGAATGAAGCTGGTTGCCCAAGGCAGGTACAGACAAGGAAAAGAAAATACTAATGCTTTACCACCTGCCATTTAAGATCAGCTATGAAGATAGGATTGCATAAACACTCCTGCTGTGCAGACGCTGACATGTAGCACCCTGTCTAGGCTGGAAATGAAAGGATAAGGAGTAAAATGATGCCCTAGAATGTTCCATTGCATTGCTGCTCCTGAACTCCACATTCGATAAAGGCATGTATCACTTTTCACAGTGAGGTAGACAAAACGGATTTAAGTTTTGAAATGAAGAAACTCATTCAACAGCTCCTTCCTAGGACACAAATGATTTTCCACAAGATTTCACTGACGAAGGAAGAATTTATGTTCAATAGCTCATAGGATTTGACTGCCCTAGAGCTTGTGTATTTTCCAGTAGGATATGTGTAGACATTTTACGAAGCATTGTGCTGCTAAATTGCCATGGTTTTGTAAACTGAGGAAATAGATGAAGCGATTGATTTAATAAGATTTACAAATAAGTCTTACTCAGTAGGTGGAAAATAGATGATCAATTTATGCACACTCACCTCAATATTCATTTTTTGATGGCTTACTATCTTACACCTTTTCCGTTGTTGTGTGCGTTAAGCAGCTTCGAAGATGGGCTGGATGCCTTCTCTGGTGCCTTTTTAGTTTGATTGGATTTATTATTGCCACACGTATTATAAAATCTTCAAATCCTACAGTGCAGAAGGAGGCCATTCAGCCCATCGTGCCTGCACCGACCACAATCCCACCCAGGCCCTATCCCCATAATCCCATGCATTTACCCCAGCTAGTACCCCTGACACTAAGGGACAAAGTAGCATGGCCAATCCATCTAACCCGCACATCTTTTGGACTGTGGGAGGAAACCGGAGCATCCGGGGGAAACCCATGCAGACACGGGGAGAATGTGCAAACTCCACACAGACAATGACCCAAGCCGGGAATCGAATCTGGGCCCCTGGTATTGTGAGGCAACAGTGCTAAGCACTGAGCCACTGTGCTGCCCTATATTAGTATACAGTGAAAACTATTGTTTCTTGCATGGTATACAGACAAAACATACCGTTCATATAGAAGCAAACGAGAGAGTGCAGAATGTAGTGTTACAGTCATAGCTGGAGTGTAGAGAAAGATCAACTTAGTGTGAAGTAGGTCCATTCAAAAGTCTGATGGCAGCAGGCAAGAAGCTGTTCTTGAGTTGGTTGGTACGTGACCTCAGACTTTTGCCTCTTCCATTGTGGTCATTGCTAATACAAGAGGCTCAAAAGCAATGCGGTGGTGGCCATTCTTCAATATTTCTGTATACCTACATTGGTAGATGCCTGATCTCTGCTCAGTGGCACCAATGCAGTAGCTAAATTGAAATCAAAAAGTTACCACAGGTACAAGCTGATGTTTACCATGCAATAGTACACCACAGCCCACAACTCTGAGATATTCACTAACATAAGTAGGGCCGACTCACCAAGAGTTTGTACAGATTTTGGACATTGGAGAATGTCTACTTAAATGATATATTGAAATAGTTTCTATGCATTATCTGTTACCCTTATTGAACATGATTATGGGGCATTCTACATAATACTGCCTCCTCTTCACACAAGTTTAAAGCCAGCAACCAAAATATTTATTCAATTGCCTTTGTGTTTTTGAATCCATTCAAACATTTAATGACTAAATTACATGAAAATACATAATTTGATATTAACAAATAAGAGTAAATGACTTCATGATCATTCCCATGGCTAAATGACTCAAATTATTCACTGACAAAAGCAGGTATACCAACAAACGTGTAGAAAATAATCGATATTTTGATGAAAGTTTAATGTGACTGTAGACCACAAAAACAATTCTGGGCAATCACTGATATCTATTTAAGACATTGCATTAAAATAATGATTATGTTAAGGTAATATTTGTAGGGTGTGGTTGTGTCACATGTCAATGCTTGTAAAGTTGTTGGTAACCCAACAAAAATAGGTGCGCCTTAAGAAGTATAAATACTACATTCAGTAACACCCCTGCCAAAGATGTTAGTTGACGTATAAAAGAAGATTCATTCATGTAGAGAGCTGGGTTTCAAACATATGATTATGAAATACAACTTCAACAAACTGACTGAAGTTAAGAGTTTACTTTCAAAAGGATTGGAGATCATTGTACAATAATCGTACTTAATGACTCTGAGTATTCTTCTCCTGTGCCCTACCCTTGCCTGAAGCTGTCAAACTGTCTCACTGAAATATCAAAGTTTGCAAAAGGTTTTTGAGAGGTTATTCCCTTAATATTGCAGAATTGTGTTTGTTCAAACTATTTAGCATGTGTCCATCCACTGAATGGAGTGTTTCAATGATGTAGTGATTCCAACAGGCTAATAAGCTCTGGACTGTGGCTGAGCCATGTGTAACTGGCATAGAGATAGACAGGTGAGAATTAACAGGCTAGAGGACTGTTTTGGGAAAGAAGGTTTCTTTTTCATGGGACATTGGAATCAATCCTGTGGCAGGAAGGAGCTTTATCAATGGGACAGGCATGCATTGTGTGTGTGCGTGTGCATAGGCGACAAGGTGAGTGTGTGTGTGAGAGAGAGAGGAGCTGAGTGTGTAAGTGAGAAAGGGGGTGAATGTGTGTGTGAGAGAGAGGGCTGGTGAATGTATGTGTGTGAGAAAGGGACGATGAGCGTGAGTGTATGTGAGAGGGGGGTTGAGCATTTGTGTGAGGTGTGTGTGTGTGAGAGAGAGGGCATCAATGAGTGGCTCTGGTGTAAGAGAGAGGAGGGGCTGAGTGTTTGTGTGAGAGAGAGTGAGGGTGGAGCTCTGGGGCCCCATGCTCCACTGGCCTGATGATGCGCGTTATCAAACACGAGGCTAGATGCTCGGGAAATAAAGGCTTTTATTTACTGTAATGAAGCAGCCAATAATTATATACATGATCCCAGACTGAGGGGTCCCAGCCAGAGCAGGGACCTTTATACCTCTCCCAGGAGGCGGAGCCCGACTGGGATGTACCACAACACTACAGTACAAAGGTGTAACAACCCCACCCTAACCCCAACAGCAACAAGTAGCACAACCCAACAGTAACATATGTACATCCTTGTAGTACTGGCCAGACCCTGGCTCAGTACTATCCAATGGGAACCAACGATGGTTCACCACATTCACCCCTCCTTTGAGAACAAAGGCCGGCGGGGTACAAAAAACAGAATAAAGTGTCATCAGTCTATAAGTTCAGACGGTCAGGGGGACCGCACCGTCGTTGTGACCTCCTCAATACTGGCGGTGACACCGGAGTAGGCACTTGCGGTGGCGTTCTCCCCAAGGCAGCGTCCAGCTGTTCTTCCACGGACTCACAGGCCGGTTGACCCTGAGGTGACGGTAGTCCATGGGGTCCTGACACGCCCTGCAGTGGCGACCATCCTCTGGACTCAGGCAAGCTGTACACGGGAGTAAAAGGGTTAAGCAATGGTCCCGATGCTGCCCGCGCCGTGTCCGGGGGAGAAACAAGAGTTAAGGGGTTTGTAACAGGGGGTATGGGAGCGACAGGGGTTGCTACGTCCCCTGCTGGCGCCAGGTCTCGGATCGAGACCGTGTCCTCTCGCCCGTCAGGATATGCCACATAGGCATACTGAGGGTTGGCGTGGAGGAGGTGGACCTGTTCGATCAAGGGGTCGGACTTGCGGGCCCTTACATGTCGCCGCAGGAGGATGGGTCCTGAGTACGTCAACCAAGACGGTAATGAGGTCCCCGAGGAAGACTTCCGAGGGAATGAAAACATCCTCTCATGGGGAGTAGCATTGGTTGCCGTACACAGGAGGGAGCGAATAGAATGGAGCGCATCAGGGAGCACCTCTTGCCAACGGGAGACTGGAAGACCTTTTAACTTCAACGCCAGTAAGACAGCCTTCCAGACTGTAGCATTCTCACGTTCCACCTGTCCGTTACCCCTAGAGTTGTAGCTCGTGGTCCTACTAGAGGCAATCCCGTATGAGAGCAGGAATTGCCTCAAGTCATCGCTCATGAACGACGAGCCCCTGTCGCTGTGAATGTAGCCGGGGTACCCGAACAGGGTAAAGAGATCAGGGAATGCCTTGATAACCGTGGCAGCGGATGTATCAGAGCAGGGAACAACAAAAGGGAACCTAGAGTACTCGTCAATGATATTGAGGAAGTACACATTCCGATCTGTTGAGGGAAGGGGGCCCTTAAAATCGACACTCAGTCTCTCGAAGGGACGAGTGGCCTTGACTAAATGTGCCCGGTCAGGTCGGTAAAAGTGCGGTTTGCATTCCGCGCAAACCCGACAGCTTCTTGTTACGGACCTGACGTCCTCCACCGAGTAGGGCAAGTTGCGGGCTTTTATAAAGTGGTAGAGCCGAGTGACCCCATGATGGCATAGGTCATTATGGAGAGCCCGCAAACGGTCCTCCTGTATACTGGCGCATGTTCCACGCGAGAGGGCATCCGAGGGCTCATTGAGTTTCCCTGGACGGTACATGATGTCATAGTTATGGGTGGAGAGTTCAATTCTCCACCGCAAGATCTTGTCATTCTTGATCTTGCCCCTCTGCGTGTTATTAAACATGAACGCCACGGACCGCTGGTCCATGATCAGGGTGAACCGTTTTCCCGCCAAGTAATGGCGCCAGTGCCTGACGGCCTCCACAATGGCCTGGGCCTCCTTTTCCACCGCTGAATGCCGGATTTCGGGGCCTTGGAGGGTGCGGGAAAAAAATGCGACGGGCCTGCCCGCCTGGTTAAGTGTGGTGGCCAGGACGAAATCAGATGCATCGCTCTCCACCTGAATGGGGATGGACTCGTCAACAGCGTGCATCGTAGCTTTCGCGATGTCGGCTTTTAATTTATCGAAGGCCAATCGGGCCTCTGGCGTTAGGGGGAAAGTCGTGGACTTAATGAGCGGACGGGCTTTGTCCGGGTAATTGGGAACCCACTGCGCATAATAAGAGAAGAAGCCTAAGCATCTTCTCAGTGCTTTTGCACTAGCAGGCAAGGGAAGTTCAGAAAGGGGGCGCATACGGTCTGGATCAGGGCCAATGACCCCGTTTTCCACCACGTATCCTAGGATGGCTAAATGGCGTGTACGAAACACACACTTCTCCCTGTTGTAGGTCAAGTTCAGGCGAGATGCAGTGCGTAGGAAATTCAGGAGATTCATGTCGTGGTCCTGCTGGTCATGGCCGCAGATGGTGACATTATCCAGGTCCGGGAAGGTAGCCCGCAGCCCATTCTGGTCCACCATTCGGTCCATAGCACGCTGGAAGACCGAGACCCCATTGGTGACACCAAAGGGAACTCTGAGAAAGTGATACAAGCGACCATCCGCCTCAAAAGCCGTGTATTGTCGGTCCTCTGGGCGAATGGGGAGTTGGTGGTAGGCAGACTTGAGGTCTATGGTGGTGAACACATATCAGATATGCGCGGGAGAGGATACGCATCCAGCTGCGTATATCGATTAATGGTCTGACTATAGTCAATGACCATCCAGGGTTTGTTCCCGCTCTTGACCACCACGACCTGCGCCCTCCACGGACTAGTGCTGGGTTGTATGATCCTTTCTTTGAGGAGCCGCTGAACCTCAGATCTAATGAAGATCCGATCCTCAGCGCTGTAACGCCTACTTTTAGTCGCGATGGGCTTGCAGCCTGGCACAAGATTCTGGAACAGGGAGGGTGTGGTGATCTTCAGCGTCGAGAGGCTACAGGCGGGGCGTGTTGGGCAATTTGGAGGCTGCTGCTGTTCTCCCACTGCCAGTGAAGGGAGTGGCCCACCGTACTGTAGGGTTACACTCCTCAAGTGGACCATGAAGTTTAGTCCGAGAAGTATTGGCGCGCAAAGGTACGGCAACACTAGGAGCTTGAAACGCTCGTAAACTGTGCCTTGCACCGTCAAAGTTACCACGCAACTCCCTAGCACGGTGACAGACTGGGACCTCGATGCCATAGAGATTGTCTGTTTGGCAGGTTGAATCCGGAGTCCACACCGCTTCACAGTGTCTGGGTGGATAAAGCTCTCAGTGCTCCCACTGTCAAACAGACAATAAATCACGTGGTCACTTACCTGGATGTTCATCATAGATTTGTCAAGTCTATGAGGCTTGGCCTGGTCCAGGATAATCGACGCCACCGTTGCTTCATGAGCGCCACTGCAGGCAGCTGAAATCGACAAGGAGGATCCCTGCTGGTCGTTCGCGGTCGGTGCCAACCAACATGGCCACTCCCATAATTCGCACGTGGGTGATGGCGCCAAACTCAGCGACCCCTGGTGGTCACACACCTCCGACTCCGTCGACCGTAATGGCGTCATCCTGGCCTCGCACGTGGACCAACCCCTCGATGATTTCGACGACGAAGAGCCGAGCTCTGAAGAATCGCAGGCCGCACTGCCGTTCCTAGATTTAGATCGGCACACTTTCGAATAGTGCCCTTTCTTACCGCAGGTGGAGCACAACACAGCCTTAGCAGGACACCGTTGCCGAGTATGCTTCGCTCCCCCACAGAAGTAACACCGCGGGCCGCCCGGAGCTGCTGCCGTCGTCTGGCCCGAGTGTGAGCATGCCATTGCGCAGCATTTCGAACCCGAGGGACGAGGAGGGATTGGCGACTGCTCCTGCCACGTTGTCTCCACGTGGTCTTCCGGATACAATACTAAGCTTTTGGAGGCCGTCTCCAGCATCTCCGCTAGCTCGATTGCCTGGGTAAGGTCGAGGTTACCTTTCTCCAACAGTTTAAGTCGAATATACGACGATCCGACTCCCACCACAAACGCATCTCGGGCGAGGTCATTCATGCTCTGCTCAGCCGACACAGCTTTGCAGTTACAGCCCCTGGCTAGCTGTAGGAGCTCGTTCGCATATTCCTCCATCGTTTCGCCAGACTGCCGTCGTCGAGTGGCTAAGAGGTAACGAGCGTGTATTTCATTGGGCGGTTTGATATAACACTTCTTCAGAAGCTCGAGGGCCTTTGTGTAATCGGTGGCTGCACGGATCGCGAGGTAGACAGTGTCGCTTATCCTCGCATGGAGGACCCGGAGTCTGTCATCATCTGTGGTGACCGCTGCGGAGGCTGCCAGGTAGTCTTCGAAGCACTTCAGCCAGTGGTCGAAGGTGTTAGAGGCGCCCACCGCACATGGATCTAGTGTAAGGCGTTCCGGCTTCAGGATCTGCTCCATAATCTCTTTTTTTTTCTTCGACGAGAGTTTAACAACAGTAAATAAAATTGATGCGCGTTATCAAACACGAGGCTAGATACTCGGGAAATAAAGGCTTTTATTTACTGTAATGAAGCAGCCAATAATTATATACACGATCCCAGACTGAGGGGTCCCAGCCAGAGCAGGGACCTTTATACCTCTCCCAGGAGGCGGAGCCCGACTGGGATGTACCACAACACTACAGTACAAAGGTGTAACAACCCCAACAGCAACAAGTAGCACAACCCAACAGTAACATATGTACATCCTTGTAGTACTGGCCAGACCCTGGCTCAGTACTATCCAGTGGGAACCAACGATGGTTCACCACACCTGATCTGCAATTGCTCCCCTTCCCACCCCCTTGGGGTGTCCCCTATCCTCCTCCCCAGGACTTGCCTTTTCAAAGGTCCCAGCTCTTCATCCCAGGCAGAGCACTGCAGTACCACTTCTGGCCACTGTAGCACTGTGTCTGGCCAGGTTGAAGAACTGTTGGCCAATCAGATTGGCCAATCAGATTGGCCAACAGATCTCTGAGGTGGGACTTCTTCCAATGGCGATGGAAGTCCTGCTCACTGCCCATCAATACTCAAGTGAAAGTGAAATGGCAGCGGGAGTTAAAGAGTCGGCGGCTGCATGTTAGGCGCCAACTCTCGCAATGGCAAGCGCCGATTGCTTGCTGCCCTTAAAATTCGACCCTATCTTTTTGAAATTTGCTCATCGCCTCAACTCCTACTTCTCGCTGTGAGAAAATTGAAATGCGGTTTCCCTACATGAAAAGGTTGGACAAGGAGAAGGATCAATGAGAAATAAAACAAATCCAAATATAAATGTAACAAGAAAATAGAAGACAGGACAGATTAACTAATGGAGTACATTAATGGCCAGGGAAGAAATAGAGTTAAACAGCAGGGAACATAAAAAGATGATTGAAAATAAAGTGAGAGAAACAAGTAATGAAAATAAATTAAACTGTCTCTACAGCGATGCACACAATGTTCTGGTGAACTGGAGGCAATAATACATTGAGGAAACAAAGATATAGTCAGGCTTACACTTGGCTGCAGAAAAATCAGGACTGGAATTAAACATTAAACGTTTAGAAAAGATAGAGAGAGAATAAGAGGAGGTGAAATAGTTGCATTTATTAAACAGAACATAATTACAGGATAAATAATTGATGCAGTCATCAGTAACACAAAAATAGAATGCATGTGGGGGATGAGAGATGAGAGATAAAAGGTAATGAAGGATCAATCACACTTTAACAACTAACTGGAGGAGGAAGATCCACAAATATCCCCATCCTCGATGATGGGAGAGCTCAACATGTCAATGAAAAGGATGAGAGTGAAGCATTTGTAACCATCTTCAGGCAGAAGTGTTGGGCGGATGATGCATCTTCCTCCTGAGGTAGCCAAATTCACAAATGCCTGTTTTCAGCCAATTCAATTCACTCCACTGATATCAAGAAATGGTTGAAGGCTCTGCATAAAGCAAAGTCCGCGGACACTTCAGCAGTAATATTAAAGACTGTGCTTCAAAATTAACTGTGCCCCGAGCCAAGATATTCCAGTATAGCTACAACACTAGCATCTATCTAGAATGTGAAAAGTTCTTCAGTTATGTCCTGTCCACAAGAAGTAGTAAGAAGTTTAACAACACCAGGTTAAAGTCCAACAGGTTTATTTGGTAGCAAAAGCCACACAAGCTTTCGGAGCTCTAAGCCCCTTCTTCAGGTGAGTGGGAATTCTGTTCACAAACAGAGCTTATAAAGACACAGACTCAATTTACATGAATAATGGTTGGAATGCGAATACTTACAACTAAGTTGTAAGTATTCGCATTCCAACCATTATTCATGTAAATTGAGTCTGTGTCTTTATAAGCTCTGTTTGTGAACAGAATTCCCACTCACCTGAAGAAGGGGCTTAGAGCTCCGAAAGCTTGTGTGGCTTTTGCTACCAAATAAACCTGTTGGACTTTAACCTGGTGTTGTTAAACTTCTTACTGTGTTTACCCCAGTCCAACGCCGGCATCTCCACATCACAAGAAGTAGGACAAAGTAGGGTGGCATGTTGGCACAGTGGTTAGCATTGCTGCCTCACAGTGCCAGGGACCTGGGTTCAAATCTGGCCTCGAGTGACTGTCTGTGTGGAGTTTGCACATTTTTCCCATGTCTGCATGGGTTTCCTCCGGGTGCTCCGGTTTCCTCCTACATGCCAAAGATGCGCGGGTTAGGTGGACTGGCCATGCTAAAATGCCCCTTAGTGTCGGGGGGACTAGCTAGGGTAATGCATTTATGGGGATAGGGCCTGGGTGGGATTGTGGTTGGTGCAGACTCGATGGGCCAAATGGCTTTCTTCTGCACTGTAAAATTCTATGATTCTAAGTCCAATCCGGCCAATTACTGCCTCATTAGTCAACTCTCAATCATCAACAAAGTGATGGAAGGTGTCATCGACAGTGGTATGAAGCAGCACTGACTCCGCAACAACTTGGTCATCGATGCTCAGTTTGGGTTCCTCCAAGATCACATCGCTCTGGACCTCATTACAATCCTGGTCCAAACATGGAAAGGAAAGAAAAATTCAAGAGATGAGGTGGCAATGACTGCCCTTAACATCAAGGCAGTAATGGACTAAGTGTGGTATTGAGGAGCACTAGCAAAACTGAGATCAATGGGATTCAGGGGAAAACTCTCCATTGGTTTGAGTGTAAGATTTTTGGATTTGAGGCCACAGTTACCTAATACAGGCAGTTGGCTATTTTTAAGTAATTTTAAGATAGTTTATTAAGAGACAATACATTAATTAATTAAACAGAAAATATATGTAACCCATTACAGTTGAGAGTGGTTTATTGATTCCAGAGGACAACCAAATTATTGCCACAGAGTTTGTTGACAGCAGCACTCTGCTTTCTAGTTGAAGTGTTTGGGAACTCTTCCCTAGTCCTCCTGCTCCTCGTTTTCCTCTTCCACCTGATGAAGGCAGCTGCCGGATGATCTCCCTGTTGCTGAGCACTTGTTTACCCTCTTTCTGAGGCTAGAAGCTTACCCAGTGTCAATCATGTATTCAAATCCTTCTGACCATTGGAGACAAGACAGGTACCCAAATTATCAGGGTAGTTACCACCTCCCCTGTTTACCACCCTTCTCAAGGTTAGCTGTTTGGTTTTCATCATGTTGAGGGTTATTTCTTGGCCCTTTCTAAACATTTGCATCACTAAGGGAGAACAAAACACACCATCCTACCAACTTAGGAATGTCAACATAGCAATTTGAACTAAGTGACCCTGACGTTTCCAGGGACTGCTCAGAATGTTTAGTCTTCCTTTCCAGAGGAAGAATCAATACTGTTAGCTAATCTCATCAGGGTTCTACACCATGCAGAAAATACCAATGTGTTAATGATCCCAATTTATTACAGAGATCGTACTTAGCACAAAGGGAAAATGGTTGTAGTTACTGGAGGGCAATCATCTCAGCCCCACTATCTCAGGGTAGTGTCCGAGGCCCAACCATCTTCAGCTGTTTAATCAATGACCTTTCCTCCATTAGAAGATCAGCGGTGAGGATATTCAATGATTATTGCATGGTATTCAGTGCCAATTGCAACTCCTAATGCACCAAAGCAATCAGTGTCCATATGCAGCAGGATCTGGACAACATTCAAACTTGAGCTGGCAACTAACATTGATGTCAAACAAGTGCCACGCAATGACAATCTTCAACAAGAAATAATCTAACCATCTCTCACATTCAACGGCATTGTTATGACTGAATCCTTCACTATCAACATCCTGGGCATTATCATTAACCAGAACCAGAATTGGACTAACTATATAAATACTGTGGCTACAAGAGCAGGTCATGCTGTGTGGTGAGTAACTCAACTCCTGACACTTCAAAACCTGTCCACCATCTACAAAGCACAAGTCAGGAATGTGATGGAATACTCTCCACTTGTCTGGATGAGCTCATCTCCAACAATGCTCAACACCATCCAGGACAACGTAGCCTGCTTGATTGGTACTCCATTCACCATCATAATCATCCACTCTCCACACCAGTGGTGTATAATGGCAGCATTGTGTGCCATATACCAAGATGCACTGCAGCAACTCACCAAGCTTCCATTAATAGCACCTTCCAAGCCTGTGACCTCTGTCACTCGAAGGAACAAGGGCAGCAGATGCATGGGAACACCTGTGCCTGCTAATTCCTCTCCAAGCCACACACCATCTTGGCTTGGAGCTATATTTCAGTCCATCACTGCCACTGAGTCAAAAACCTGGAACTCTCCTCCTAACAGATTATGCCTACATCACATGGACGGCAGCAGCTCAAGATGGCGGCTCACCACCACCTTTTCAAGGGCAATTAGGGTGGAAAAGGCATTCATAGAACCCCTACAGTGCAGAAGGAGGCCATTTGGCCCATCAAGCCTGCACCGATAACAATCCCAACCAGCCTCTAGCCCCATATCCCCTGCATATATCCTGCTATTCCCCCAATGCAAAGGGGCAATTTAGCAGTCAACCTAACCCGCGCATCTTTGGAGTGTAGGAGGAAACCAGAGCATCCGGATGAAACCCACACATATACGGGGAGAATGTGCAAAGTCCACATAGGCAGTCATCGCGGAATGGAATTGAACCCGGGTCCCTGGCAGTGTGAGGCAGCAGTACTAACCACTGTGCCACCTTCCTGCCCCACTTTTGATGAAAGATTTTTTTTAAAAAAGGGTAGTGAAAAGATCACCTAATAGTGGAAAGAAGGTGGAGGAAGATTTTTGATTTGGTTTGATTTATTATTGTCACATGTATTAACATACAGTGAAAAGTATTGTTTTTTGCACGCTATACAGACAAAGCATACCGTTCATAGAGAAGGAAATGAGAGAGTGCAGAGTGTAGTGTTACAATCATAGCTAGGGTGTAGAGAAAGATCAACTTAGTGCAAGGTAAGTCCATTCAAAAGTCTGACAGCAGCAGGGAAGTTGTTGTTCTTGTGTCGGTTGGTACGTGACCTCAGACTTTTGTATCTTTTTTCCGATGGAAGAAAGTGGAAGAGAGAATGCCCGCAGTGCATGGAGTCCTTAATTATGCTGGCTGCTTTGCCGAGGCAGCGGGAAGTGTAGACAGAGTCGATGGATGGGAGACTGGTTTGCGTAGTGGACTGGGCTTCGTTCACGACCCTTTGTACTTTCTTGCGGTCTTGGGCAGAGCAGGAGCCATACCAAGCTGTGATACAACCTGAAAGAATGCTTTCTATGATGCATCTGTAAAAGTTGGTGAGAGCCATAGCTGAAATATGCAACAAATTAGGAATTGAGTAAAAAACTTAGAATAATAATTGTGGGGGATTTCAAATATTGTGAAATGAAGTAGCCAGAAAGACAGTTTCAATTTGTACAGGACTCCTTTCTAACCGAATATTTAAGAAGTCCAACAAGGGAGCATTTGATTTTGGATCCAGTAATTGGGAATGAACCAGAACAGATGAGAAATGAAAGCACGATAACGTCAAGGCAATAGTGTCCCAAACATAATATGTTCAAAATAAGCATTGAAAAGAACATAAACATGACAAAGATCAGGATGAAGACTAGAGAAAAGCTGATTTTGATGTGCTGACGATAGAACACGGGCAAACAAAATCGACAACAATATTGGGAAACAATGATGTAGAATGAGAATGGGAAACATTTAACAGTTTAACAGAGGCTGGGAAAATATATTCTGCTAAAAGGCAAGCAAACAGTCGTGGGACACTATGGGCAAATAGAGACATTAAGCAAGTTTTGAAAGTAAGGAAGGGGATATATACTAAGCACACGGACAGAGGGGAAAGCACAACGAGGAAGAATACAAAGAAATTATGAGAGAAGTGAAAAAAAAGAACCATTCAAATTTCCACAACTTTTAACGTGCAGCTGCCCCCAAGAACATATCTAGACTGGTGGATATTGGTTAGAAATGTCCTATGTGAAATGGACACTCTGACTCAGATCCGAGTCTGACTCAGAACCAACATGTAAGAACTACTACCAGAGTTACAGAGTCTGTCCAATCGGAGCTTCTAAGGAATTCGGGGCTCTTAAGGAGTGATTTTTATGATTTTGCACAGCAATTTGCACACAATATGTTTTCACAAACAATAATGAGATAATGACCAGGTAATCTGTTCGCAAGCTTGAGGGGTAAATGTCAGCCCGGAGGGGGGGGAGGGGGGGGGGGGGGGTGGGGGGGGGGGGGAGGGGGGGGTCTCCTACGAAGCGTGCCGTGGTTTTTTTTTTACACCAACCTGAGAAAGCAGGTGGTGCCTTGCTTTAACGTCTCGTTCAAAGGACAGCACTCAAGTGTCAGCCAAGATTATTTGTTAAGCGTTCTGGTGTGGGACTCGAACTCATAACCTTCTGATGCAGAGGCAAGAATGGTACCACTGAGTCACAGCTAAAACTAAGAGAGCTACAGAAAACTTGACCAGTACAAATGGTGTGAAAGAAAATAGCTTAAGAAGTATATTTATTATCCAGAGTGTTACATTTGCAGCAAACTATGTGGATACTTGTAGGAAAGGTGCAAAATGTCCTTAGGGTGTTGTGCACATTACATTCTTATTAGTTCTAGCAGACAGCTTGTGCTGACTTGCAAAAAAGTAATGACTTCTCTCTGCATTTGTAAGTCAGTTATATTGTTAGCATTTTTTTTACATTTTCTACTTTTCTGAAACAAATAACTGTGACTTTAGCTCTGAGTGTGATAGAATATCATTTGCATTTAGTAATAACCATTTCTCATTAGAATGTTATTTAAAATGCTCAACTCCTTGGGTATTGATCAAGACCATTGTGCACCACACAATGACTCCTCAACAGAACTGTTTGGATAAGAAAAAAAAATCACATCTGACAAGTCTATTACTGTTACAAAACCTTCTCTGCAATTTAAACGAGGGCATGCTTTCATTCCTGCTATTCTGATTTACATTAAATTCATGTGCATCATTGATACATGTGAAAATATAACAAAATCACTGTTCAAATGTCATTGTCCATAAGCACAATGCACCAATTCAAATTCCTGTCTTGACTATTCTATCAGAGGCAGAAAGCCATTTAAAATGACTAGGATAATGCCCTGCATAAAAACAGTGAAGAACGGAATTTGGCAAAAGTGCATCACTTCATGCAGTTAACTCCGCAAAAGTATTATCTACCATATGGTTAATCATATTTCCATAGTCATAAATTTAAATAATATGCTTCAAAACAAATGGCTTCAAAGAGAAAGCTAACACACATTGAGCTTGTTCACAGTTGCAATTTATCTGTAACAAATAACTTTGAAAAAAAAACATCTGTTGGATTTAATGATCAAAATGTTTAAGTTCTCTTGAGTATTTATTTTTAATTAAGTGCTCAATCGCACATTTTTGATGTTCACATCTTTGAACTTATTGAAACTTTCTCCCCATCTTTCCTGGCACTGCTGACTCCTTGCTGGGATTCAATGGATCCTGGTGGTTTCCTGATACCGAGCTAATAGACTTCCTTCACAACCATGAACCTTGTTAGTTAGTACTGGTTATTTGATTACTGAGTTCAGGAATGTTGCCACTCTGTTTTCAAACACATATACACACACACACACACACACACACATATGCACATGTGCGGGCACACGCACACACATACATGCACCAAACTTGAGCAGCGGTTATGAGTTGGTGTTCAAGAATAGAAATCTTGGGCCAGAATTTTATGTTGCTCATGTGAGCATGTGCCACACTTGAAAGCACATGAAACCACCTAAGAAGGCATCAGGTGCACGTCGGACTTCATTGCACATTTGTGCAATATTTCGGTTGTTGGGCATGTGCAAGACTCAGAAGTGCATTGGCCAACAATCAAGTTGGCAATTTAGCCCATTAAGGGGCCATTTGCATACAATTTTATGAGGCCCATCTAGTTTTATGATGGGCCTATTGGCCAGGAAGCCTTTAACATTTTAGTTGTAACCTCGATCCAGGGAGGGATGAATTGTCAGGGCTGAAATAAAATTTAAAAAGGTGCCTGGGGACTGAGCTTTGTATTTGAGTGTGCTGCCTCGGCACTCTGCATAGTTTTTCCATCGCAATTTATTTTTTACCGGTCAGCAGCTCCCTGAGACAGCATCGCAGTGGCTGTGCCCCTCAGGGAACAGATTCGAAGCAGCAACCTGCACCCTCTCTTTTCTTGGCGTCTGCCCTTTTCCCGTCCTCCCTCACAGCACTGAGACCTTCCCAGCATGCATTTCTGCGTGGGCCAGTTAGCACGAAATTGTGTTCCCCGGCCAACTGCGACCAGAAGCATGTTTTGCACCAGCTTCCTGACCCACTAAGTGCGTGTGCCTGGCAGACAAAAAATTTGCACTTTGGCGAATTTTCCCCTTCCTCTCTCAAGGCACATGTGAAGCCGGTTTTAGTGGCTCTATTGCTATTTCATCTGAGACCAGCTCTGGCTGTAGGGAAGTACATGAGGTATGGGTCTCATCGCTACGGCTGATTTATTGGCCCAGATCATCTGGTCTCCTGATACTCAGAAAGGGATTTTCTGGCTGTACTCACCCCAATGCCGGAGAATCCTGTCTGAGGTCAACGGACCTTGGCATGATCCATGTCCCACCCACCACGATTCCCGTGGTGGGTGGGATGGGAAAATTCCACTCCCAGAGGTAGAGTCCAGATGTCCCCCCACCGTCGTCCTCCCCACCCCACACCACAACCCTTTGGAAGTCCCAGCACACTTATTCCATAGGAATTACCTGGAAAGTTTGAACTTCCAATGGGCAATTCCCTTCCTCCCCGGGACCCTCTGAAAAAGTCTCCAAATCTGTGTTAGGTCAAAGACTTTGGACAGTTCTGACTTACTAATGTGGAGATGCCGGCGTTGGACTGTGATGGGCATAGTAAGAAGTCTCACACCACCAGATTAAAGTCCAACAGGTTTATCTGGTAGCACGAGCTTTCGGAGTGCTGCCCCTTGCACTCACCTGATGAAGGAGCAACGCTCCGACAACTCGTGCTACCAAATAAACCTGTTGGACTTTAACCTGGTGTTGTGGGACTTCTTACTGTGCCCACTCAGGCAATGTTAGACAGAACAGTCTTAGGGTTGAATGTCATGGAAGGATGCCCCCCCCCCCCCCCCCCCCCCCCCACACTGTGGAACCAAAGTCAGTGTGGAGCCAACGCATTCCACACCGTCCAATCCTACAGTTATAATGCACTGTGAGTGGACTAAATAAATGCTGAGTGGTACTTCCACCCCTCACTGGGGAGGCAGTACTGAACTTGGGAGCTCCCACACAAACCAATTGGCTGGTAACTCCATCAGTCCTGAAAGTGCCAAGAGCGTGTTCGTGGGTGCTACCAGAATGGCAAGAGGAGGAGGAAGAAGGGCCCATGGATCCCTGTAGACTGGAAAGTCCAGGGTCTTGGGCAGAGAGGGTCTGGGCATGTCAGGGTGAGGTTTGGGGGTTGATGCATGGGTCTGAGGCTGTGGGTGGATAGGAAGAAATGGGAAGGATTCTATCTTAAGGGGGCTGCCTCCTTGCCCCTTCGGTAAGAGGGCAGCCCCAAAGACAGAACCACCCTCCCCCTTTCTTCTCACCCTTTGAAAAGGTAATTTAAACAACCAGGCTGCCCCCTCCCGCCCAACTATCCATGCCAAATGTTTAATGCCATGAGCAGTGTATTGTCAGAGTCAGTTAGCTTGGTAATGAGTGAAATTGACCCTATTTAAATATAATGAATGGACTAATATTTTTGGTACCCACCCACCCCCTGTATTATGAGGGTGAACTCAAAGGCGGGTGGGAAGTTGCTGGGTGGCATTTGCCCTAATTTACATGCTCCCCAACCCACCGAAAGCACACCCAGTGGGGCACTTAAATGCAGCCCTTAGTCCAACTCCTGGGTAACTATACTGACCTCCGATTACACCCTCAACCCCTCTGACCCCACCTGACTCCCCCTGAACCCCAACTTCTTCTCTTGCCCCCTGACTCCCACATGACACAAATTGACTAGATCCAACCTCCCAACATCTCCCCTGGTGCCCGAGCTCTCCCTGCAGCCCAACCCCATTACCCTGCTCAGCTGTCACCATCTGCACTTACCTTATCCAACTTATTTCCTTACCCCTTATCTTACCCACCCTACCCACTTACCCCATACCTCACACACCTTATCCTGTTACCCATCCTACCCCTTACTGCTTACCTCACCCACTCTACCCCTTACCCACCTACTTTAGCTAACATACCCCCTTACTTCTAACCTTACCCAGCCTACTCTGTAACCCCTTACATTACACACCGACCCCCTTGCCCACCATACCCCTTACCTGACCCACCCGATCCCCTTACCCACCCTCTGCCCTTACCTCCTTAACTCACCCACCTTGCCCCTTTACCCACTTACCTTCTCTCTGTAGCTTTTTAAAGAGGTTTCGCAACAGCTAAACTCTTATCAAAAGGCAGCAGCTGGTGCTCTTAAAAGGGAGTTTGGTTTGCCTTCCTCTAATGATCCAATGCGATGAAGTAGCAGCTCCATTTCAGGTACACTCTGCAATACTAGACAGCCAGGGTCAGAAGTCCCAGACAGAAATCATAGAATCACACAATCCCTCCAGTATAGGAGGAAGCCATTTGGCCCATTGAACCTGCACCGACAACAATCCCACCCAGGCCCTATTCCCGTGTCCCCACGTATTTACACTGCTAATCCTCCTGACACTAAGGGGGAATTTACTATGGCCAATCAACTTAGCTCGCACATCTGTGGAGCTCCAACGTGGTGCAGAAAATAGGAGAGGACTTGGATTCTGATGGTAATCGCTACTCCTCAGAAGATTCAGGCCATGGTAATTATGAAAATGACAATGGCCCAAATTTTCCGGTCTCCAGATGGTCAGAGAGCAGACATACTCCCCAAGATGTGAATGGAGACTATGAGAATTGCCTGGAGAGTTTGAACTTCTAATGGGCAATTCCCTTGCATCCCGGGACCCCCCCAGTAAAGGTTCCAACTCGGAGTTCCAACTTACTTATTTGGATAGTTATCTAGGTAATGTTAGACAGAAAAATCCCAGTCTAACTCCTGGATAACTATACAGCTGATACTCCCAATCACTCACACTGAGTGCCCCACCCCCTGACTACCTCCTCTCTGACACCTCAACCTGAAGCTATGGGAAATTTAAACTCTTCACCCACCAGAATATGGCAGCTAGTGCTGTAAATAAAGGCTGTAGCTTCTGCACAGCTTCTCTCCGCTACTTCCGTCCTGCGCTGAGTCGAACCTTCCATCAGAAGATTGCCCAGAAAAATCGGAGGAAGGTAAGTGGGTATTTTTTTGACTGATTTGGGTTGGAAATAGGCATTCTGACCCTGATCACAAGATTAGAACCACCTATCTAGGGAAAACTCTGATGAATCCCATGACACTCCATGGTGATTATTTCTGAGTTCACTAAGCAAATAAAACAAGGAATGGAAGAATTAACATTTATTTATTATGTGGGCTTTCTGTTTTTATCTTTTATTTAATAAACTGTTTTAATTTATTTGAGTAATCTTACTTCAAAAGACCCACACATGATTTGGAATTGAAAGTTAATTCACTTCAGTTAGATTTTTTATTGTATCCAGGAACAAGTAAAATTTGATATAGTTCAGGATTCACTTTACCGAAACCCTCAGTCTTGCCAAATAAGCTGGATTTGAAGCAATATCTGAAATTTAATGGCAATATCAAATTCAAAGATTTATATCCATCCATCATATCACATTGTTGGCATTGAGCCAAAACACATTTAATTATTTTGCTTGTATTAAGGAGATACATTTTCTATTTTCTCTACTGCATTATATGTTCAGACATTTTAATGGGTGGGATTTTATGCCCTCACTCGTCCCAAAACCATAAAATTGCGCCCGAAGTCAACGGAACTTTCCATGCCCCTTGCCCACTCCGATTCCCGTGACAAGTGGGACGGTAAAATTCCAGCCATTGAGTTTCTTAGGCTGGATCTTTTGGTCCTGATGAGGCCAATGGGTATTTGCATTGCTCGCTGGTTGTCCCACTAGAGAACATGCTGCGGGGAGAGGGGGTCGCCTTCGGCGGGACCGGAAGATCCTGCCAGCGGGAATGGCTGGAAAATCCTGCCATTTATATTTAAATTTGTGATTCGAAGAATGTCAGACTATCCAAACCTGATGGTACTTCAACCTACAAGCTAAAGGAACATTCTCCCATTGTGACGCGCTCATTTTCTGGCATGTTGGGTTGGGAGATGCACATGTTGGCCATTTTGCGGGATTTGCACATGCGTTCCCGACGCACGCACGTCTCCCACTGCTGGAAATCCAACGCGGTCGGGACAACGCTGGAAACTGGCAGGAAGACCTGGTTAGTCATTTTAATCTATTTTTAATGTAATTTAAAGTTGATTACTGGTCCCAGGACTGAATTCTCCAGACCCGATAGCATCTCCCACCCCGCCAGGAGTATTTCACTCCTCTAAATGGGGTTTAGAGTAGCTCCTCACATTCGGGGAACTAACGGGAGACCCTGCTGGAGCGAAGCGGGTAATTGGGGCCCCACAGGGGGTCGGGCAGCGGGGGAGGGGGGGGTGGTGCCCCCTGGACATGGGCACCCTGGCAGTGCCAGCCTGTGCCCCTTGGCACTTCCCAAGCAACAAAATGCCCGTGCCCAGGGGGCACCTTGACACTGCCCACTGGGCATTGGGCAGTGCCAAGGGGGTGGGGTCTATTGTGGACAGGGCTTAGGGGTGCTCGGTGGAGGTCCTGCTGCCACTCTGCATGGCGATCGACCAGGGCTGGAGGGAGGCCAGCGACCGGGATGGGCTGGGGGAGTGGTCTGCCGGGGGATCTGCCTTCCATGGGGGGGGGTCTGCCTCGCCTGTGGGGGTCTGCTGGGGTCTGCCTCCCGTGGGAGAGGAGTCTGTCAGGATGGGGGGTGTCTGCCGGGGTGGGGGGGGGAACATCACTGCTGGGGGGGGTGGGGGTGGGGGCTGGAAATTGGGGCACTCTGGGATGGGGGGGAGAGGGGGGGGAACTAAGGGGATGGCCCGGGAATGGTCGTGGGGGCCATGATCGGGCCTTGGCAGGGTTGGTGAGACAGTACTGAGGGGGCCCCGCGCTGGCCAGAGATTGAGCTGGCCAGAAAACGGGGAGACTAACAGTGCTGGGCCACTGCACATGCGCAGAGTTCCAGAACTGTCAGACTTCAGAGTGAATAGGCCCCGCCCCCCTGTGCTTTTTATGATATTTATAATTGTGACCTCTGCATTGCACAGAGTGTGGGAGATTCGAGTCTGAACTCCCACTGAAAAAACAATCGTAAATTAGATCAGTTTTCTCGCATTGGGCCATTGAGGTCTCCCTTTGTGCCATGTTTTGGAAAGAACATTTTGAATTTTGGTTCAAGATTTTTATTAATTTTTCCTCCCTACCTTCCTGAATGTAGTTATTCATATGGTTCAGTGGTTCCTCCACCCTTTGGCATCTTGCTGAAGTGCATTCTTTGCATGTGAGCCAAGGCAGTAAACATTGATCGACTGTCCAACTGGCTGAGCTGTCACAGCCGAAGTTGTTCTGTTCTCATGAGGGTACAAGGAAAATACTGCAGGTGCTGGAATCTAAAACATTAACAGGAAATGCTGGAAAATCTCAGCAGGTCTGCCAGCATCTGTGGAGAGAGAATAGAGTCTGGATGACCATTCATCAGAGCAGGGCGAAGGGTCATCCAGACTCGAAATGTTGGCTCTATTCTCTCTCCACAGATGCTGTCAGACCTGCTGAGATTTTCCAGCATTTTCCATTTTTGTTCTGTTCTCGCATGATAAGGAGACACCACACACACAATTTCACATGTGTACACACACACACACACACTCACATGTGTACACACACACACACACACACACTCACATGTGTACACACACACACTCACACACATGCACACACTCACATGTGTACACACACATGCACACACTCACATGCGTACACACACATGCACACACACAGGCTTACACACACATGCACATACTCACATGCGTACACACACACACGAACACACATATGTACACACACACGAGCATGAATCATTCAGTAGTTGATTTTTCCTTCTGTAGTGAAGCAATGTTCAGGCAAATGTTATTTCCTTTAGTATTATCATAGCATTTGACTAATTGTTGCATCAAGAAGCCTTAGCAACATTGGAGTCAATGGGAATCAGAGGTAAAACTCTCCAATGGTTGAACTCATACCTGGCACAATTGAAGGTCATTGTGGTGGTTGGTGTTAATTCATCTCAGCTCCAGGACATCACTGCAGGAGTTCCTCAGGGTAGTGTCCGAGCCACAAGCATCTTCGGTTGCTTCATCAATGACCTTCCTTCCATCATATGGTCAGAAGTGGGGATGTTGGCTACTGAGTACACAATGTTCAGCGCCTTTCACAATTCCTCAGATACTGAAGCCGCCCATGTTCAAATGTAACAAGTTCTGGACAAGATACAGACTTGGGCTGGCAAGTGGCAAGTAACATTCGTGCCACATAAGTACTAGGCAATGGCCATCTCCAACAAAAGAGAATCTTACCATTGCCCCTTGACATTCAATGGCATTGCCATCACTGAATCTCCCACTATCAACACCCTGGGGGTTACCATTGACCAGAAACTGAACTCTACTAGTCATACGAATACTGTGCTACAGGAGCAGGTCAGAGGCTAGGAATCCCATGGTGAGTAACTCACTTCCTGACTCCGCAAAGCCTGTCCACCGTCTACAAAGTACAAGTCAGGAGTGTGATAGAATACTCCCCATTTGCCTGGATGAGTGCAACTCCAACAACACTCAAGAATCTTAGCACCATCCAGGACAAAGCAGAATGAGATCTTCCCTGCCCCTGCCGACAAAAGCCTGGGCCTGATTTCCATCAATTTAATGATATTTAAATATGCAGAAATGGTTTTACACACTAGCTTCTGGGTTCCCCACATGTTCCGCTACCACACCTCACCACCTGTCGGTGTGACACTACGCTGGCCGGGAGCACTACTGGTTTCCATTTTTGGAAACCACACTGGGGGTTCCGAGGTGAGTATAACCTTCCGGTGGTGAGGAAAATAGCTGGGCAGAGCCCTGGCATTGCCTCTGGCACCCTAGCAGTGCCAACCAGGCAGTGCTAAAAATTGACACTACCAGGATGTCAGGGGCAAGGCCCAGGGACCCCATTGGTGGATTCCTATTATGTGGGGGGATGGTGATTGTGGAGGGTAGGGGGATAGGCCAGCGTTGAGAAGGAGATTGTGAATATTGCCTGCGTTGGGAGAGGGTGGGGAGAGAGGAAGGGTGATGGTGCCTGTATTGGGGGGAGAGTGGAGGGGGGGAATAGTGCCTGCGTTGGGGGAGGGGGGATGGTTCCAGTATTGGGGGGAGAGAGGAGAGGGGGAGGGGGGGATAGTGCCTGCGATGGGGGAGAGTGGGATGGTCCCTGTATTGAGGGGAGAGGGGAGGGGGGGATCGTGCCTGCGTTGGGGAGGGGGGATAATGCCTGTATTGAGGAGCGAGGGGAGGGGAGGAATAGTGCCTGCGTTGGGGGAGAGGGGAGGAAGGGATAGTGCCTGTACTGGGGGGAGAGGGGAGGGGGGATAGTGCCCGCATTGGGGGGAGAGGGGGATTGTTGTGGGAAAATCACCACTCGGAGTCAGACTTAAAGATTCAACACGCAGTTTTATCGGACAAAGCTTTGGGAGAAGCGCTGGGCTCTCCGCAGAGCGTGCAGTCACCTTCTCAACTTTACAATGGCAGTTGAGCATCTTTATACATTTTCAAATAATGGTCAAGTATGGACATCGGCAGTTATCACATCGTTATACATAGACAAGGACGGACATTGGCAGCTATCACATCGTTATACGTAGAGTAGATACATTTATGCATTTATGTCCCCCATCAATGACTGATCTCGTTATCAAAACTCATTATTTTGGTTCTGCTTTATCTCAAGCAGCTAAGGTGCCTCAAGGTCTGATCTGTTTCCTGCAGCAATTCAAACTCTAACAGGTTTTAACTTGCTCTGCAATGTCTGTGCCCAAGTCAGCACATCTTAATGTCTTTTCCCAGAGTCCATTTTGTGCCAGGTAACCATCTTGTGTCCTTTAATTTTGATTTTATTCCAACAGGGATGGTCCCTGTATTGGGGAGAAAGAGGAGGGGGGATAGTGCCTGTATTGGGGGGAGGGGGAGTAGTGCTTGAGTTGAGGGGAGGGGTGATAGTGCCCGCATTGGGAGGAGGAGGGGAGGGGGGGACCGTGCCCGCATTGGGGGAGGGGGCCTGTATTGAGGAGAGAGGGGAGGGGGGGAATAGTGCCTGCGTTGGGGGGAGGAAGGGAAAGTGCCTGTACTGGGGGGAGAGGGGATAGTGCCCACACTGGGGGGAAAGGGAGATGATCCCTGGGGATCACCTCCCTGGGGAGGGGGAGTAGTGCTTGAGTTGGGGGGAGAGGGGAGGGGTGATAGTGCCCACATTGGGAGGAGGAGGGGAAAGGGGGGGATACTGCCTGCGTTGGGAGGAGGGGGGATGGTCTCTGTATTGGGGGGAGAGGGGAGGGGGGAATAGTGCCTGCATTGGGGGAGGGGGGATAGTGCCTGCATTGGGGGAGGGGGGATAGTGCCTGCGTTGGGGGGGGAGGGGGGTAGTGCTTGTGTTGGGAGGAGGGGGAGGGGGAATAGTGCCTGCATTGGAGGGAGGGGGTGTAGAGCCTGTATTGAGGGGAGAGGGGATGTCTGTTTTGAGGGGGAGGCCTCTGATACCCCAGTGCTGGTGATAATGAGTGAGGGTGGTCTTTAACTTCAATTTGAGATTGGGGTACCCTTTAGAAAGGACCCCTGTGGAGCCGGCCTGGCCAGTGTCGTCAGGCCCTGCCCCTCTGAATGACATCGTAAAACACATCCCCTTGCTTTTCTTTTGACAAAGTGTCAGACGGTTTGGTTGGAAAACCTACCTGTTTCTCCGGGGAGAAATATACAGGGTTTGCTCTCGAAATCTGACGCTTCTTGGGAAAAGTTCCACCCTTTATGACTGAGCACATGACAGGAGCATTTACTTACTTTATAGCTTAATTCAACACCAAATAGTCTTAATAAACTGGCTAATCGTAATAAGCAAACTGGCTCGAACTAGTGAAGCAAATGTTTCCACTGCTTGATCACCAAATATTTCCTTTGAGGGGGTGAGTGAATTTAATTATTTAGATTCCCTGATGCCATAATCAGCTTGAAGTGCTTGAACATTTTGTGTCTATTGTCAAAACATTACAGGTACACCAAACACATCAGCTTTACAGCAAATATTAATGTAAGGTTCAGATTTCACAGTAATTAAGATATTTATTTCCCATCAGCGTTTTGCCACATCTCCACCCCTGCCCTTTTACAGAGCAGAGCAATAAATTGAGCCTCAGTTGAGACTCCACTGATTGGTCAGTGTGTTTAACCCATTTCCAGTTCTTGTTGAAGTGGTTAATTTTATCTGGAGTCGTGTCGGACTGTTATTTCTTTCACTTAGGAAGGAAATCTGACCAAGTATTGATTCCTGTTGGATGTCATAGAATCATAGAATCCCGACAGTGCAGAAGGAGTCCATTCAGCCCACGGAGTCTGCATCGACTTTTACCCAGGCTTACCCTGTAACCCGACGTATTTATCCCACTAATCCCCCTAACCAATACATCTTGGGGCACTAAGGACAATTTAGCATGGCCAATCAACCTAACCTGCACATCTTTGGACTGTGAGAGGAAAATGGAGCACCCGGAAGAAACCCATGAATACACGGGGAGAACATGCAAACTCCACTCAGGCAGTGACCCAAGCAGGGAATCGAACCCGGGTCCCTGAGGCTGTGAGGCAGCAGTGCTAACCACTGTGCTACCCTAAAATAAGGATATACTATTGGGCAGCAGCCAAACATTTCAGCTTGGCATAAGTGGCAGAGGCTGGTTTCGATCCATCGACCTCTGGGTTATGGGCCCAGCACGCTTCCACTGGGCCACTCTGCTAGCAGCTGCTAGCAGTCAACTAGCCCAATGACCATCTGTCCTTTGAAGATGATCATAATGAAACATATTAAATTCTTAGAAGGGTAGATACTCACAAATTGTTCCCCTTTGCCTGGAGACCCTTGAACTCGTAATCTCAGGACAAGGGATCAGCCATCTAGAGCCATGATGATGAGAAATGAGAGGATCTTAAATCTTGATAACTTTCTAACCCAGAGAGTTGAGGATGCTCAGGTGTTGAGTATATTCAAGACTTAGATCAATAGGTTCCTGGGAACGAAGGGAATCAACGGATGTGAGGATGGAGCAGAAAAGTGGAGTTGATCTGGAAGTTCAGCCATAATCTAATAGAATGGTGTAGTAGACCTGGGATTACGTAGTCTTCTCCTGCTCCAAATTTGTATGAGTTTATTGTTGGGACTTGCAATGATGGTCACTTAACTAAGTTGCTGGAGGGGAACATCTAAGACTTACATTAATAAGACCATAAGACATCGGAGCAGAATTAGGCCACTTGGCCGATCGAGCCTGCTCCGCCATTCAATCATGGCTGCTGTTTTTCTCATCCCCATTCTCCTGCCTTTTCCCCATAATCCCTAATCCCCTTATTAATCAAGAACCTATCTATCTCTGTCTTAAAGACACTCAATGACCTGGCCTCCACAGCCTTCTGCGGCAAAGAGTTCCACAGATTCACCACTCTCTGGCTGAAAAAATTCCTCCTCATCTCTGTTTTAAAAGATTGTCCCTTTCACCTGAGGTTGTGCCCTCTGGTTCTAGTTTTTCCTACTAGTGGAAACATTCACTCCAAGTCCACTCTATCCAGGCCTCGCAGTATCCTGTAAGTTTCAAAAAGGTGCCCCCTCATCCTTCTAAACTCCAAAGAGTACAGACCCAGAGTCCTCAACCGTTCCTCATACGACAAGCTCTTCATTCCAGGGATCATTCTTGTGAACCTCCTCTGGACCCTTTTCAAGGCCAGCACATCCTTCCTTAGATATGGGGCCCAAAACTGCTCACAATACTCCAAATGGGGTCTGACAAGCTCTGAAGTACATCCCTGCTCTTGTATTCTAGCCCTCTTGACAGAAAAAGAGAAAGCATACAAAGTGGCAAGGATTAGTGGGAAGACAGAGGATTGGGAAGCCTTTAAAAGCGAGCAGAGGGCAACTAAAAAAGCAATAAGGGGGGAGAAGATGAAATATGAGTGTAAGCTAGCTGGCAATATAAAAGAAGATGGGAAGAGTTTTTTTTCAATATATAAAAGGTAAGAGAGAGGCAAAAATAGCCATTGGACCATTGGAAAATGAGGCTGGAGAAGTAATAATAGGAAACAAAGTAATGGCAGAGGATCTGAATAGTTACTTTGCATCAATCTTCACGGTGGAACAAACCAGTGGAATGCCAGAACTCCAGGAGAATCAAGGGGCACAGATGAGTGTAGTGGCCATTACTAAGGAGAAGGTTCTGGGGAAACTGCAAGGTGTGAAGGTGGATAAATCACCTGGACTGGATGGACTGCACCCCAGTGTTCTAAAAGAGATTGTTGAGGAAATTGTGGAGGCATTGGTGGTGATCTTTCAGGAATCACTGAAGGCAGGGAGGGTACCAGAGGACTGGAAAGTAGTTAATGTAACACCGCTGTTTAAGAAGAGAGGGAGGCAGCAGATGGGAAATTATAGGCCGGTTAACCTGACTTCGGTCATTTGCAAGATTTTAGAGTCCATTATTAAAGATGAGATCGCAGAGTATTTGGAAGTGCATGATAAAGTAGGACTGAGTCAGCACGGCTTTGTAAAGGGGAGATCATGTCTGACAAATCTGTTAGAGTTCTTTGAGGAGGTAACAAGGAAGTTGAATAATGGAGAACCAGTGGATGTGATTTATTTAGATTTCCAAGAGGCCTTTGACAAGATGCCGCATAGGAGGCTGTTAAATAAGTTAAGTGCCCATGGTGGTAAGGGTAAGATCCTGGCATGGATAAAGGATTGGCAGAAGGCAGAGAGTGGGGATGAAGGGGTCTTTTTCAGGATGTCAGCCGGTGACTAGTGGTGTGCCTCAGGGGTCAGTGCTGGGACCACAACTTTTCACAATATACATTAACGATTTGGAGGAAGGAACTGAAGGCGCTGTTGCTATGTTTGCAGATGATACAAAGATATGTAGAGGGGCAGGTAGTGTTGAGGAAGCAGGGGGGCTGCAGAAGGACTTGGGTAGGTTACGAGAGTGGGCAAAGAAGTGGCAGATGGAATACAATGTGGAAAAGTGTGAGGTTATGCACTTTGGAAGGAGGAATGGAGGCATAGACTATTTTCTAAATGGGAAAATGCTTAGGAAATCAGAAACATAAAGGGACTTGGGGGTCATTGTTCAAGATTCCCTTAAGGTTAACGTGCAGGTTCAATCAGCAGTTAGGAAGGCAAATGCAATGTTAGCATTAATATAACACCTTCAATGCAAATAAATATCTGAAGGCACTTCATGGGGACATAATTTCAAAAAAAATAGAGCAGTTGGAAAAATTTTGCAAGAGAGAGAGAAACAAAATACACTTTGGTGCATCATTCTCCCTATCCAGGCATTGACAGGCAATGGAACGCCTTTACATTCATGATACTCAATCTCAACATCAACCATTTTCAGGCGGGATGAAATATACTGATTGGAACCCCCACAAACAACAAAACAAACGACTTTGCTCAGAATTTGGAGTGGTTGAGAATTCAATACCCTGGAAGCTTTATTCCCTGGAATCTGGCCTGGAGGATACAGTCTACTGGAAGTACCTCAGGCAGATCGGCGGTGAAAGGTTCACTTGGTATCCTTGGAGCATGAGGTCCAAAATCCAGAAGACAAACTAGTCATAGCCAGATGGAGGAATTCATTTTACAGACTGAGGAGAAACTTGCTCTGTCATAGTAAAAACTTTGAGAGCTCTGATTGAAAAGCCTCCTTACGATGCTAAATGTGCTGCATTAGGAGTGTCCAAAATAAGGCCAGTGGATCATAAAGCCCTGAGTTACAACAATCCAAGTAACTCAGACATATTTATTTATTTTATTTAAGTTTAAAGGTTTATTTATTAGTGTCACAAGTAGGCTTACTTCACTGCAATGTATTTACTGTGAAAATCGCCTGTTTGGGTACACTGAGGGAGAATTTAGCATGGCCAATGCACATAACCAGCACGTCTTTCAGACTGTGTGAGGAAACCGGAGCAGCCGGAGGAAACCCACACAGACACGGGGAGAACGTGCAGACTCCCCACAGACAGTGACCCACGCCAGGAATCAAAACCGGATCCCTTTTTTAAAACTACCCCAGGTATTGGGTATTCCAGTCACTGTGCTGGTTATAGGGCCGTCACTTACGGGCATAACGTTAAATCCATCCCTTGAGACTTAAACTGAGCACCAGCAACATGCTTGTCCTGCCACTCAGAAAGCACTTTGACATGATAAAAAGTTAAGAAGAAGGGTAAGTACATTATTTGGGTCACCAAGGGAAAAGCACAGTAATGTATTTAGAAGTGCTTTATCATATAAATAGCATGTGAGAGATCCAGCAGAAACTAATTTTCATCCTCACAACTGCGGAAAGACTATCAAGTGACTATATCCAGAGTGGAATAAAACCTAAACTGGAAAGGAGACAATAGATAATCGGGCTGCTGGTGTTCCATAAAATAAAAAGATGAAAGGAAAGAATATGTTGAAGAAATGAAGAGGAAGAGCAGTTGTCAGCAGAATATGTTGAATGTATGATATTCCAGCCTTATAATCTCAATGTGCATATATACTTCTCATTTAATCATATCACAGAAAATGCATTACCCACCGCATATAATTCTTAAATTCATAATCCCAATTCAATATTTCGTTGCCTGAGTTCATGTTATCAACATTCAGCAACACAGACTAACTATTTTCAGGCTAGTGCCCTCAACTTTTACAAGTAAACAGCAGCACGTATTAAGCAACTAATCTTTCACGCCTTGTAAACGATGTTCCTTTGTTAATCATTTTATATGCAGTAATAAAAAAAGGTGTTGGGGTGTTGTTTCAGTGTAGACCAAGTTTCAATAGTAATGATTAAATAGGCTGGTGTCCAGCTAGTAATTTTTTTTATGTGCAATCTATGTGATTGTTGGTCAAATGTAAAACTTCTTGACAATCTACTTAAGCTTTTAATGGGATGTTCCATGGTGTAATTGGCAATTTCATGGTCCACGGCCCTCATGTGAGGCTTAAAAGTGAGAATTTAAATGCATAATGGTCAGCTTGACTAAGCGGTTTTGGAAAATGTATTTTCCAATGTATTTAGGTTCCACTGTTAGTTGCATGGCCATACAATATAAAATATCTCAACGATGATGGGCTCCTGGCATCCTTGCATTAATGTTAAGGCTGAACTGAGCCACTACTACAGATATCCTGCATTCAGCTGTGACATTTCCTGATTCTGTTTCGACCTTTATTACTTATTTCTTACTGACAGTCAGTTCCTTTGGAATTTATCTCCTGTTTGTCAGGAGGCTTTTATTAATATTTCCAATCATACCTCAACGGTATGCTTCAGTTGCAAAGTTCACTGTGCATCCAGGAAAGAGGGACATCAGTACACTGAAAGGGCGACCTTGCTTTAAAGATAATGGGCCAAACAGAAGGTGCATTGTGGCTGCAGTAGCTTTTCTGATGTAGCACTCTGGAACAAGAGGAGAGAGGTCCTGTGCCCATGGGGGAACCAAGATGCCCTTGAGGTAAAGATTTAGAAGGGATTAGGGAAGGTCAGTGTGAACAGTGTGATGACACTGCGCCTTTAAGAAATGTATTAATATCATGTTTCTTGTAAGGGGTATGTTTAAAATTCAGCTCTGTTTTACATGGTGCCGATTTGTCTGGGCACCAGACAGCTCACATGCTGAGAATGCAGGCTAATGATTAATTTTAGCTAGGGTTGTGTTTGTTTAAATCTGAGTTTTTGTTTATTTTGTTTTCTATGGGGGTTGCAGAAGGGTTTTGATGAAGTTGATTGCCAAAGACTGTCATAAAGAACAAAGAACAATACAGCACAGGAGCAGGCCCTTCAGCCCACCAAACCTCTGCCAACACAGATGCCTCTCTAATCAAATATTTTCTTGCCTCAACATGGTCCATATTCCTCTATTCCCTGCCTATTCATATATCTATCCAGATGCCTCTTGAATGTTGTTATAGAATCTGCTTCCATCATTCCTCCGGCAGCACATTCCAGGCATTCACCACCCTCTGTGTGAAAAACTTGCCCCTTACATCTCTTTTAAACTTACCCCCACACTTTCAACTTATGCCCCTGAGTAATTGGCCCTTCGACCATGGGAAAATGACTCTGATTATCCACTCTATACAAAACTGTCATAATCTTGTGAACCTCTATCAGGTCCCCCCCTCTTTCTCCGACACTCAAATGAAAACAATCCAAGTTTGTTCAACCTTGCTTCATCGTCCATATCCTCCAAACCAGACAACGTCCTGGTAAATCCTTTCTGCATCCTTTCCAATGCATCAACATCCTTCCGGTAGTGTGGCGACCAGAATTGTACACAACAATCCAAATGTGGCCTAACCAAAATTTTATACAGCTGCAACATGATTTTACAATTCCTATACTCAACACCCTGACTGATGAAGGTCAGCATGCCATATGAACACCTTGTCCACCTGAGTTGCCACCTTCAGGGAACTATGGATCTGCACGCCTAGATCCCTCTGTATGCTAATATTTGTAAGGGCTCTACCATTTACTGTGTACTTTCCTTCTGCAGTTGATCTTCCAAATCACATCACCTCACATTTGTCTGGGTTAAATTCCATCTGCCATCTTTTGGCCCAGGTCTCCAGCCGATTTATATCCTGCTGTATCCTCTGACAATCCTTCTCACTATCCACTACTCCCCTAATTTTTGTATCAACTGCAAATGTACTAATCAGACCTCTACATTTTCCTCCAAATCATTTATATATATTACAAACAACAGAGGCCCCAGCACTGATCCTTGTGGAAAAGTACCCTTCCACTGCAACTCTTTGCTTTCTATGCCCAAGCCAGTTTTGTATCCATCTTATCAGCTCACCCCGGATCTCATATGACTTCACTTTCTGTCTCAGACTGTCATGAGGAACCTTATCAAAGGCTTTACTAAAGTTTACAACAGCCAATGCCATGCCTTGGTCTACTTTTCTTGCCACTTCCTCAAAGAATTCAATCAAGTTTGTGAGACACGACCTCCCCTTCACAAAACCATGTTGCCTACCGCTAATACGCCTATCCTCTTTCAGATGTGAGTACATCCTGTCCCTAAAAATCTTCCCCAATAATTTCCCCACCACTGATGTAAGGCTCATATGCCTGTAATTTCCCGGATTATCTCTTCTGCCCTTCTTAAACGGGGGAACAATGTTAGCTACTCTCCAATCCTCTGATACTTCACCCGTGGCTAAAGAGGATATAAAGATTTTGGCCAAGGCCTCAGCAATTTCTTCCCTCACCTCTCTGAGTATTCTGGGGTAGACCCTTTCTGGCCCTGGAGACTTGTCCACCTTAATGTTTTTCAAAACCTCCAATACCTCTTCCCTTTTTCTCTCAACATGTTCTAGAATGTTAACATCCTCCTTTCTACACGCACCATTCACTCATCCTTCTACTTTGTGAATACTGATGCAAAATAATCGTGAAGGACCTCACACACCTCATCTGACTCCACACACAAATTTCCTCCACTGTCCTTGAGTGGTCCTACCCTTTCCTTAGCTACCCTCTTCCTCCTTATATACACATAAAGAGCCTTAAGGATTCTCCTTAATCCTGCCTGCCAAGGACATTTCATGGCCCCTTTTAGCCCTCCTAAGCCCCTTTTTAAGCTCTTTCCTACTCTCTTTGTATCCTCAAGAGCCTTATCTGTTTTCAATTTCCTGAAATTTATGTATGCTTCCTCTTTCACTAAGCTCACATCTCTCTTGTCACCCAGGGTTCCTGAATCTTGACATCTTTATCCTTCATTTTTACAGGGAAATATTGTCTTGAATTGTTAACAACTGATTTTTAAAAGACTCCCACATATCAAATGTGGATTTACCGCCAAACAACCACCCCAGTCTACATTCCCTAACTCCTGCCTAATATTGTCATAGTTAACCCTCTCCCAGTTTAGTACTTTCACTCTGGGACTACTTCTAACCTTTTCTACAAGTATCTTGAAACTTATAGAATTGTGATCACTGTTCCTAAAATGGTCCCCCACTGAGACATCAATCACCTGTCTGGGCTCGTTTCCCAGAACCCAGGTCTAAGATAGCTCCTTCCCAAGTTGGACTATCTACATATTGCCTCAAGAAGCACTCTTGGACACACTGAACAAACTCTGCCCTGTCCAAACCCCTGGCAGTAAAGGAACCCTAGTCTATGTTGGAAAAGCTAATATTGCCCATCACAACAACCCTGTTGTTTTTACATCTTCCCATAATCTGCTGACATATCAGTTCCTCCATTTCATGCTGGCTGTTGGGAGGCCTGGAGTACAACTCCAACAGTGTGATTGCACCGCTCCTGTTCCTGAGTTCTACCCATATGGCCTCACTGCATGGTCCCACCGAGGTGTCCTCCCTCTGTATAGCTGTGACATCCTCCCTAATCAGTAAAGCAACACCCCGACCTCTTTCGTCACCCTCTCTACCTCGCCTGAAGCATCTAAATCCTGGAATGCTAAGCTGCCAGTCCTGCCCTTCTTTCATCCAAGTCTCTGTAATTGCCACAACATCATAGTCATGTGCTTAAGGGAAGACGCTAAGTTTCCAATTCTTGCGGTGGGTGGGACGGTAAAATTCTGACCTAAGGGGCAATTTGGCACGGCCAATCAACTTAAAAGCGCATCTTTGAAGTGTGGGAAGAAACCGGAATGCCCAGAGGAAACACATGCAGTCACAAGGAGAATGTGCAAACTCCACACAGTCACCCAAATGAACCTAGGTCCCTGGTGCTTTGAGGCAGCAGTGCAGCACTGTGCCACCGTGCCGCCCAGAATGATGAAGTGAATGGCAACTTTAAGATGAACCTTATTGTGAGTGGAGCTGCTGATATTACTTCTTTCTGTCCAGAACGAAGGACATAACATGAAGTTTTGTTTTTGAAATTTTAAGTGCTCTCCATTCTTGGCATTTGCAAACCGTGAAAACAGGTTTGTGTGTGGCGGGCAAAGAAAGAGAAATGTCAATTTGGGCTTGCGCAAAAAAGAAACGTGTTCTCTTAGTTGTAAATTGTAGCCTGTGTTGATCACAAAAGAGGTATTATAATCCTTAGTGTTCCCAGTAAAATGGACAGTTCACAGACATTGGTTGTAAGAGCTGGAATTTTTCTGCAGCTGCCGTGACCTGTCGAAACCACTGGAATTCAAGCAGGATGGAACATGAAAGTGTGTCTTACTGCTTGGGACAATGCACACAATACTGGCTACAGGGCAAACCCAGCCTGCAGAGAACATTCCTCTGTTTTGGAAGACTATTTACAATATATCTTTTTGCTAACTCCCCTCCACCACCGTAACTAAGAATCAGTAGTTAGCTTATCGAACAAATTCAGTTTGTGTAAAACAATCCTTCTGGGGAATTACACAAAAAATAAACAACTTTTAAAAAAATAATCTCAGCAGAACAAATGAGCTTTCTGTTCATAATCTTCTGTCATAGAGTTGCACGCAACCTTAAAACTAAATTCAGAAGTCACCCTTTATTTTGATAAGTAGAATTCAGAATCAATTAACTTCACTTTAAGCAGTAATAAAATATCAACATTTAATCGGTGTTGCAGGGTATAACTAAAAAAAGTCCTAAGGGGACAAGCTGATCAAGAACAACGGATACCCCTACAACTTGCAAATGAGAACATTATGACGATGAAAGCTATATCTTATCATTGAAATTCCTTGGAACTTTTCTTGATTCTAGGCGAGGTAGATGTGTAGCAGTCGAACCATACATCCATTCTCAGATAATCCTTACTCTTATTGTCTCAAATAGATCCTTTCACCATACTGAACATGGCTAATGTCTACTGTATGGTACGGTTCTAAGGGTGTGACCTTGGACATAAGTCAGCATGTCTTGGCCTGCTCTCCTTATAGCTTCCTTTGCTGTATTTTTTCTGAAGCAAGCAAATAGTATGGCTGCTAATCAATAAGAAGTTTGCTGACCGCACTAAGTAATAGGTCAGGTGCTGGGACGAGATTGTGAACAAGCTGGGAGAATGGTAAAATGCTTATCCGTTGCTACTTAATTCACCAGAACTAGGAAGGAAGTAATTCCTTTTTGAGGAATTTATGTTCCTGGGGATTTTTTGTCCTGAGCCCTGTCAGCTGGGTCGAGCTGTTTTCAATGGAACACATCAGAAAGCTTAAGACAGCATAACAATTTTTCACAAAGTCCTCAACAGTTTATTCGCTGCCTTCTCTCAGTGTTATTTCTTCACCAAAGTTACAAAATATAATCCAACATCCTGACTGCTTCAAACCAGTTTGTCTACTTAATTATATGCTGCTTTAACTCCAGCAGCTACAACTGAGCTTAATGATCTCGGATATCTGTCTGTCTATCAGTTTATTATGCCAATATTACCCTTGAGATTGCCAATTAGCTGCTGTGGATATGTACTCATATGCTACTTTACTGCTTCAGGGAATTAATTACATGTTGTCACAATCAGGTGGACTTTATAGTGGTGCTTTTGTTCCTGCTTCACGCTGCTTTGGGGTCACTTGTTCTGGGTCAATCTTGTTTAAGATCTCCGCATTTAGATATAGGTAACAAACCAAACCAGTGTTATTTATAAATAGCTGCAAGATAAACCTCGTCAGGTTTCTTTTCCCTTTGAAAAGTGGAATCCTTCTACTTTAAGTTCATTTATTAGTCACAAGTAGGCTTACATTAACACTGCAATGAAGTTACTGTGAAAATCCCCTAGTCGTCACACTCCGGCGCCTGTTTGGGTACACTGAGGGAGAATTTAGCATGGCCAATTCACCTCACCTGCATATCTTTGGACTGTGGGAGGAAACCGGAGCACGGGGAGGAAACCCATGCAGGCACACGGAGAATGTGCAAACTCCACACAGAGAGTGACCCAAGCTGGGAATCGAACCCAGGTCCCTGCCGCTGTGAGGCAGCAGTGCTGACCACTGTGCCACTATGCCACCCACTTTAGATTTGTATTTTAGATTTAATTCTGAAAATGCTATTTCCAAGATCTGCGATTATTATATAGCTCTAGTTATCCCAAGAAGGTGACAGTAGGGTGCCTTCTTGAGCTGCTATTCTTCATAAAATTGAGTTGCCTGATTGTATCAGAGTCAGCCCCATTGATGTGGGGTTGGATTTATATAGGTCTCACCAGTTTGAGGGAGGGATAGTAATATTGTCACTGGAGACGTAATCCAGACACCCAGGGTAATGCTCTGGGGACCTGGGTTCAAATCTCACCACAGCAGATAGTGTGATAAATTATCTGATCTGGCCTACATGTGACTCCAGATCCGGAGTGATGTGGTTGACTCTTACATGCCCCCTCAGGAGTAACTAGGAATGGGCAATAAATGCTAGCCCAGCCAGCAATGCCCACATTCCCATGAAAGAATGAAAAAAAAGTTAATGTCATCAAGTTTCCTTTCCTAAATCCTGTGACTGCACCACCATCTTTATTGACACTTGTTGGCTGGAATTCTGCAGCTGTTCATGTTCCGGTGGGATTCTCCGGTCCTGCCTGCAGCGCACCCGTTGCTGTGGGTTTCCCGCTGGCATGGGGTGACGTCAGTGGGAATTCCCATTGACAGCGGCGGGACCAGAGAATCCCGCCACTAGCAAACACTGTGCCACCTCCCACCGATGGGAAACATGCAGCTGGGAGGCCAGAGAATCTTGCCTGCTATTTATTTTAAAACTAATTTCAATGTAACAGACTTCCATGGGGATTTGAACTTGTATCTTTAAGTTACTTGCTAAGTAACATAGGCCCTGCCCTATCGTACACTTGACCTATACAAATTAGCAAGATTACAATATATAGTTTGCACTTAAAATATATTTCCACTTTTTCCACTGCATCATTTTACCCTTTTAAACTTATTCTCACTCGTGTGACTGACTGAACCTTTTATCCTTTTATACTTCAAAAACACAGAGAACACTCTTGGAGCTACAATTCCAGTGGTCTTCAAAATAGCAATTGCCTCAACAACTAGGTCTTTCTATGTGGCACAGTGGTTAGCACTGCTGCCTCACAGCGCCAAGGACCCGGGTTTGATTCCCGGCTTGGGTCACTGTCTGTGCAGAGTCTACACTGTCTCCTGTGTCTGTGTGGGTTTCCTCCCACAGTCTGAAAGATGTGTTGGTTAGGTGCATTGGCCATGCTAGATCCCCCCTCAGTGTACCCGAACAGGTGCCAGAGTGTGGCAACTAGAGGATTTTCACAGTAACCTCATTGCAGTGTTAATGTAAGCCTACTGGTGACACAACTTTGCCACCATTCAGTTCTTGCCTGGGTTAAATCTGTAGTTTCTGTGATTTGATAGTCCATCCTCTGACTATGGTCGCCCCATTCCTCTGCTCTAAAGTTTCATATAGATTCTCTGACAAGTTTTACTGATACAGCTCTCCAGATAAGGATCTTCCATCATAGAGTTTGCAGTTAGTGGGCTTTGAATTATTTCACGTGGAAAGTCAGTTATAGATTTGTTTAAGAGACCTGGGTACACATGAATTGTTACAGAATGCAATTGCTCAGTTTTGATAGGCTGCTCTTTACTAATTCTTTTGTTTTTATGGATTTCTAATCTATATGATTAATGATTTAATGAAAGGCTTTCTGTACTTAAATGACTCTAAAATTAATTTTGTCTTTAGTGATACTGCTGTAGTTCGCTATATTGATCCCAATTTGTATTTAAAGAAATGACAGTTCAAATGAAAATTTGTCAAAGTAGATTATGCAACCCATCTACTTTATGTCACCTCTTGGTGTATGAGCCACATTTGATGAAGTTCATTTTTATTATTTACCACTGTTACAGTACAATGGACAGCAATTACACAGAGGTGAAAGATCACATATCATCACAGCTAGTGAACATAGCATCGGTAATGTGCCATGTAGTTCTTTACCCTCAATGCATTGTTTTATGGTTTGTCAAGACTTATCAGCACTTTTTTTTACACAAGTCAAACAGCATCCTTTCCCTTTCCTTCACACGCTTCAGTTCATTGAAGGTTAGATGAAATGCTTAAATCAAACCTTTGGGTTGATTTGACTCGAGTTTGAGTTGGTGTTTGTGTAGAAGAATGAGAAGCCTCTATCATACGATTACAAATATCTAACCATGTATCTTTGTTATGTTCTGTTGCTGTTACATTATTTGTCCCACATTTTCAAATCAGAAAAAACTTCTCTAAAATGAAGAGGACATGAAAAATTGTTGGAGATATTCAGGAGGTCAGACAGACTTTTCAAAAAAAACCAAAAAGTTCAGTTGATGTTTCAGGTATGACTTATTTGCTTTATTCAGAACAATAGCCCAATAGAGCGAGAATTCTGATCTAAGTGCTGAAGAAAATCAGACCTCAGATCTGGTTACATACCTTTCTGTCCACTCTTTCCCCCCACCCCCACCTCCCCCACAACACCTTGCCTCCAAAATTGTTTTCTCAATTCTAATCCTGCTGAAAGTCTGGTGGGAGAATTATTAGACACTAGGGGCGAGATCTTCCCGCCACGCTCCCCCTAGACCGAAATATTCCGCCCAAGGTCAATGGACCTTTGCACGATCCTGTCCTGCCCGTTACAATTCCCGTGGTGGGCGGGGCAGGAAAATTCCACCCCAGGCGTGTGATCACTTCCAAAGAAACTCCAGGACCAGGAGTTATCCTCGGACAGGCATCTGTTCACGTTGAATATTGCCACCTCTTACACATCTCTTATCAGAACTCAATAATATAATTCACAGTAAGACAGCCCTGTGCGGTTGAGATCTTTCAGGGCTACCACACAATGTAAAGTACAGAGAGGCAAATTAATCTTGTGTAAATTTAGGCAGTGTTTTGGAAAATAATGACTGAAATTCTCCAGCCATTCATACTCTGCTGCCACTGCCGGCGAGAATGGAAAATGTGACACTCAGCCAAATCTCCATACACTGCAGCGGGACTGGAAAAATCACAGCTGTGGGTGAGGTTGGAGAATTCAGCCCAATGTCTCAGTAGGGTTTAGCACCATTGCATTTCACCTCCTGTTTGTCAACCGTTTCCAATATGAACATGCCTTCAGTGCACATGATTCCTTTGAAAAATAAACAATTCCCATTAGGCATAAGTGAACAGATTGAATTTCACTTGTCTTTCCAATTGCCAATTTCTTTGAAGTAAAGTTCTTTCATCTTCCCTTCCATTTAATTTCACCAATTGGTTGTGTAACTTTCTCAAAAAGACAATTTTCTTTCTTGGCCTTTTTCATTGAGCCATTTGGCCTTGTGGAAGTGAAGCTGATATGGCATCAGCTTCTTTAATATGGTGGCCAACCACACAAGAGTATAAAAGGCTAAGTGGGGGTTGACGTGGAAACCAAGCCACAGGATTTCTGTTCTTGAAAGAGAAATCAATGGTAGTTGAAATCATAAATTTTAAAAGTGCAAACATAGACCAAAGACATGTGTGGAGGCTTTGTAGCGTTGCATCATGGTGCACAGAATATTCCCTTTATTATTTTGGAGGCAGCATTAACCAATTTAAAATAAGTAAGTGTCTGCATTAACATATTTAATAGAAGAACCTTTCACAAATTCACTGGGGGAGTGAAATGAACACATAATGAATGGGCAATCGGTTTTATACACCAATTTCATCCCCATTAAACATTAGGTACCTGCCAACAGTTTTATCCAGACTATAGGTTTGTTTGCAGTGTTTCCACTTCAGTATTTTCTCCCTCAAATAACTTTCCTTTCTTTAAAGTTTAACTCATAATAAATTGATCTATTCCCACAGAGCTACAATGATATATTTACCCTATTAAAAATTTAATTCCTTGCTTAGGAATTCTCTGTGAAACACATATTAGTTTATTTGTTATGTGTCAGGTCCTATTTACCCTTCCTAAATAAATTACGAACTCCCGTACAATTTTTAAAAATTAGTTAATGCAGTGGATTTTTTTTTCTCTGCTTCGGTTCTTATGTAGGCTGGCGGAGATTACAGACAAGCCCATATCCCACTGCCTGATATCAGAAAATATTTACAAACATATTCCTGAACAAAATGTGTTCTTTGATTTAGAAAAATGGTTAAAACCTGGTGGAGTACAGTTACTGGGAAAAGTTGCAAAGGCCAGGTACTTAAAGAGTTAAGTGGTGTCCTCCCAGTACACGATCTAACATTGGAATGTCTTGGATGTGTTAGAACTTGGTGGATTCTTTTCCATTTGTTTGCTTTCTGGGCTCTGTGTACAGCTGCTTTGCTCTCATACATACAGACTCATTGTCAGTGAAGAAAGACAGCTAAAAAAAGTTGAAAACGCTACATACTGATTAAGTGAGTGATTGTGCACCATGAGTTGGATGCCTCAAATCTGAATTACTGCTTTGGAAAAATTAAAGAGAAAATATCTTAAAATCTTTTATGTGACGACTCAAAATTAATTTGATGTATGTTTTCATCTATGGAAATCATAAAACGATTCAGCAGAACACCATTCAGCCCATCATGTCTATGCTATCTCTTTGAAAATCTCTCATATAAGTCCCTACAATCAAATCAATGAGATAAATAATAGTCATCAAATACTGAGGGGTATTGTCGAGTAATTAAATGGAGATGAAGGTTTAGCTCCACCTGCTGGACAGGTATAACAAACTGCAATGGTTGGGAGGAATTGAAAAGTATATGGGCGGAATCTTATGGCTGGATTTTCTGGATGGAATTTTCCCGTTCCGTCCGCCACGGGAATCGTAGCGGGCAGGGGTGGACCATGCAAAGGTCCATTGACCTCGAGCGAGGAGTTCCGGTTTTGGGGTGAGCGCGGCCGGAAACTCCAACCGTCTGAACCCACTGCAGTGAATGGAGATTTGGCTGACCACCAAATTCTCCATCCTCGCTGCAGCGGCAGTGGAGTGTGTGAACGGCCCGAATGATCACATCTTGAACGAGCAATAGGTTGAACTTGAGAGGATCCTTGCTAACATATTTCTCACCTTTCATTTCCCAAGAGTTAATGAATTGGAATGAAACATAGCTTTTGGGGTTATTTTTGGGGTTTGAAAAATACTCTCTACAATAGGCAGAGTCTTGTGCTGCTCCTGGGAGTGGGGAGAAAAGTGGGTGGGAGGACCTTAATTGTGTGGGAAGCCAAAGATCAGCTTCCTGAAAGAAGGATGATCTTTTTAAATTAAATTCATTGAAGGCATGTCCAGTTTCCTGATGGAATATCAGGATTTCGGAATATCACGTATGCCCACGAAAAGGCCAGCTAGGCAGAATTAAATTCCCCTTCCCAATAAGTTATCAATGAGTGAGCCAAGATGTACCTTCAGGTTTATGACTGTACATAAATGCAGCAGGAAAGGTAGTCAACTTTCTGGAGTGAGTCGCCACTCTTTGCAGAGTGTTGCTCAATGATTAGATGGCGGCAGTCTAAGGGCAGTAAGAGTTTTAACAACACCAGGTTAAAGTCCAACAGGTTTATTTGGTAGCAAATGCCATTTGAAATGCCATTAATGGCATTTTTTACCAAATAAACCTGTTGGACTTTAACTTGGTGTTGTTAAAACTCTCACTGTGTTTACCCCAGTCTAATGCCGGCATCTCCACATCATGGCAGTCTAAGGGCACAGGGCAGTGAGGCTAGCTGAGGGAGAGGGTTAGTCTGGGGAAGGGATAGAGCCAGGGAGGGAAGACAAGTGTGCAGGGACATGGGAGAGAGGGGAGGGCCTTGCGTGTTGGGTTTGGGGAAGGGATGCGTGTTTCCAGGCAGATTTGGTGGTAGAGACATCATTCTAAAGAGTGGAGTCGGTGCTGCTTATGTTGGCATCCTGAGGGGTTGTACTGAGGGTACTGGGCAGTGGAGGGAGCATTCACAGAGTGGGTGGAGTGGGATGCAGTCAGTTGGCAGGTGCCATGGTAGGGTCTCATACAGGAAGGGGCGTAATAGAAATAAACAAAAAAGGTGGTGTGGATATGTAATGCGTCATGACTCAGAAGGAAGAGAAGGCATGTGGAGGGTGATGTTTATCGGATCACGGGTAATGGGAGAGGTTCACAAGTAACAGAGGGAGAGGAATGGTTAGTGTGGATGTGTCAAGGGTAATGAGTGGAGGTTGGTGGGTGACAGGGGGAGGTGTTGGAGGGTGTCTGGGAAGTTGCATGCTCCATTTTCTCAAGATCCTTCTTCATAATGCAGCTGTTTGGTATATATGAAGTGAGAGGAGGATCCTTTCAGGTGGGTGGGGTTAAAGGTGAGCACAATTGGCCAACTAATGGAACACCATTAATCATGTGTCAACTGCATGTGAACCATGCTCAAGGATGGTTTCCTCTCTCTGGTGAAGACCAAATGACAGCAGATTTTTCTCCCTGTCACATGGGCCTTAAGATTGAGGTCCCAGTAAGATGTGGGGCTGCAATAAAGTCTCAAACGTGTCTCAAAGGTGATGGAGGGAAGTCCAATAATATTTGTGGGAGGGTGCAGGATGCTTTCATTACCCCGGTTAATGCTGTAGACCCCATGTATTTATTAATCACAGTTAAGGCTGACATTAACACTGCAAAGAAGTTACTGTGAAATTCCCCTAGTCGCCACCTAATTCCCCTAGTCGTCAATGCACCTAACCAGCACATCTTTCAGAACGTGGGAGGAAACCGGAGCACCCAGAGGAAACCCACGCAGACAACGTGCACGCTCCACACAGACAGTGACCCAAGTCAGGAATCGAACCCGGGTCCCTGGTGCTGTGAAGCAGCAGTGCTAACCACTGTGCTACCATGCCACTGATGAATGAATAAGAGAACTCTACTGTGATTCTCCAGAATAGGCTGCACCATGGCGGGGGATTTCTTTGGGGGAATGGGGGTTAAGGCAGGGAAGACTGATGTTAGCGATAGGATTTCCCAATAACTGGCTTGTGGCGGCCAAGCGTTCATAGCGATGTCGCTTTTTGATCCTTCAATGTCGGCTTTTCCTATCATTGTGAAGCAGAATTCACCAAGCATTTGATAGTTCACCCGCTAATAGAGAACGTGAGCTGGGATTAGAGCATCGTGAGACAGGTTAGTTTTACCCTACTGATGATAAAATTGTTGTTGCAATAGTAATGCTGCTCAGTACGAGTCGAACCATAGATTCAGACATTTGGTGTATGTGCTTGGTTGTGGAGTCAATGGTGCAAAGCTACCATCTGTGAGATTATGACTGAAAGCCTATAAATCAGAATCCCACCTAAAGGTTCAACTGTTCAGCCATCAGCTGAAATGCTTAGGGACAGAGAGACAGTTTCAAAGAATATGCTGACTAGATGGTTCACTGCAGTTTGTCCGCAGATCACCTTAGGCATACATAATGCTGGATCTGGGTAACCCTGCACTTGTACTGGTTATGGTCCAACTCAGGTGAAAGTGACAGGGGTGTCACCTTCCTGCTCACCCCCACCACAAGATTAATCATTCTCCTCACACATGCATATCCAATGAGCTGACCAGTGCAAGGTCACACGTGGCTAGCCATCCCAAGCAGAAACCATTCTCACCACTCCCGCCTCCCAACTTATACTCCCGACCAGAAGATTCAACCCAATATTTCAGTGAGTTAATCATAGAGACATTGGCCAAGCTTCTAACTCATCTCACCCATTTGCCCAGAAGTTAAAATTGGGCTCATTGTTATCACAGGAGAGATGGTGAGAGGTAAGCAGTTGTAACAGCCTTAATTTCAACTTTCTCCTATTTGGCTATCAGATTAACAATGCACGGTGTACTGTTTGAATAATCTAATGGGGCCTTGTGGAGAAAATGTCTATTGTTGCTCTCTAACCACTTACTGTCTTTTCATAATTAGTTTACCATCTGATGTAATAGTTTTCCTCTGTTAAACTTTGGATATTGCACAGTGGCTGGTTGAAGTCTTACAAGTGAAAAGTAAAAAGCCTTACATATTACTATTACATCTGCATCACCACTATGGAATTGCTCCCTTTGCTCGATGTACAAGTGCCATAAGGGTTTGCCATTTAAGATGGAGATGAGGAAGAATTTCTTCTCTCAGTATGTTGTTAAACTTTGGAATTCTCTATCCCAGAGACCAGTGGAATCTGAATTATTGAATATATTCAAGGCTGAGTCCTGCAGATTTGTGACCCAAGAGGGAGTCCATGTTTATGGGGGCCAGGAACAAAAGTGGAGCTAAGGCTGCAATCAGATTAGCCATAATCGTACTGAGTGATGGAACAGACCCGGCTGGAAAGGCCAACTTCAGCTATTCCTTATGTTATTTTAGATGGAGTGAATCTCCTATACATAAGGGCAAATTAACACAGCATAACAGAACCGTCAAATCTAATGGCAGCCATTTTCTTTGGAATAGGGTGTGGACTCAGAGTCTGATGCATATTTACTGCCAGATTTAACTGCCAATTAAAATAAGATATATGATGAGACTGAGTCAATTCGGCTAGGAAATGCAATAGATAATTTATAAATGGACTTCAGATTCATGTGTGAATGTAATGTCCGCTTGAAACACAAGGCAAGACAATAGTGAAGACAACAGAAGATAAATGTGAGGTTATCCACTTTGGTAGCAATAATAGGAAGGCAGATTATTACCTGAATGAGTGTAAATTGAGAGAGGAGGATACTCTGTGAGACCTCAGTGTCCTTGTGCATCAGTCGCTGAAAGTAAGCGCATAGGTACAGCAGGCAGTAAAGAAGGCAAATATTTATGTTAGCCTTCATAGCGAGCGGATTTGAGTATAGGGATAGAGATGTTTTGCTGCAATTGCATAGGGCATTGGTGAAGCCACACCTGGAGTATTGTGTGCAGTTTTAGTGTCATTATCCGAGGAAGGGTGTCTTTTCTACAGAGGGAGTACAGTGAAGATTTACCAGGCTAATTCCTGAGGAGAGACTAAATTGGTTAGGATTATATTCACTGGAGTTTAGAAGGGTGAGAGGGGATCTCATAGAAAAATATAAAATTCTAACAGGCTTAGACAAGGTAGATTCAGAAAGAATGTTCCCAATGGTGGGGGAGTCCAGAACTAAGAGTCATAGTTTGAGAATAAGGGGTAAACCTTTTAGAACTGAGGTGAAGAAAAATTTCTTCACCCAGAGGGTGGTGAATGTGTAGAATTCACTACCACAGAATATAATTAAGGCCAAAACGTCATGTGATTTCAAGAAGAAATTAGATTAGATATAACTCTTGGAGCTAAATGGATCAAGGGACATGGGAGGAAGGTGGGATCAGGATATTGAATTCAATGATCAGCCATGATCAAAATGACTGGGGGAGCAGGCTCGACCGGCCTACTCCTGCTTCTAGTTTCTATATTTCTATGGATGCTGGAAATGCAGTAAAATGCTGGAAATGCTGAGAGGCAATGTCTGTGGAGAAAGAAACAGAATTAAAGCTTCTGTGACAGCAGCTGTGGAGAGAGAACAGAGATAACATTTTCAGTCTGGATCAGACTCGAAACATTAACTCAAGTCTCTCTCCACAGATGCTGTCAGACTCGCTGAGATTATTAAGCATTTTCTGTTTTTGTTTCAGATTTCAGCATGCGCAGTAATTTGCTTTTATATTAAAGTTTCTACGTTTTTTGTCACAAACAGTCATCAGTTTGAAAGGTTAATTCTTGTTTCTCTCTCCACAGATGCTGCCTGACCTGCTGAGTATTTCTATCATTTCATATTTTTGTTATAGTGAAACGGGCGGCACGGAGCACAGTCCTGAGATGTGTAGGTTAGCACTGCTGCTTCACAGCTCCAGGGACCTGGGTTCCATTCCCGGCTTGGGTCACTGTCTGTGTGGAGTTTGCACATTCTCCTCGTGTCTGCGTGGGTTTCCTCCAGGTGCTCTGGTTTCCTCCCACAGTCCAAAGATGTGCGGGTTAGGTTGATTGGCCATGCTAAAATTGCCCTTAGTGTCCTGAGATGTGTAGGTTAGAGGGATTAGTGGGTGGATATGGGGTTAGGGCCTGGGTGGGATTGTGGTCAGTGCAGACTCGATGGGCTGAATGGCCTCTTTCTGTGCTGTAGGGTTTCTATGATTTCTATGAATATTCGACATGGTGGACCTATTCTAAACTTGAGTCAATCATCGATGCCTTCCTAGATTCACTGGTGTTAGTCACTCCCATACTCTTACTCTATATACTCGACATACTGTTAGGGTACCAGATCAGAAACTCTAAGCTATATTATGAAGCCAAACTAGACCTCAACAATTTTCTATTTTGACATCAATGTGAGGACATGATGTTTCACTCCAGATTCTATTGACAAACTAGGAAGCTTTTATCAAAACAAACTTTATTTAATAACACAGTTTAATTACAACAAATGAATTAGCTTAACTTTCAACAATTGAACAATACTGAAACATGACAAGGTACAAGTCTTAACTGTTAACCTGTCACTATAAGTTCCAATTCAAGTAATATTCCTCTTATAGACTTAAACCCCTCTCCTTAAAATTACTTAGCAAAACACAGGCATATTTGTTGTGACTAAGGTTACCAGTCCCAGAACTTCCAGAACATCTCTGGAGAGAGAGAGATAGAGAGACACCTGTTTTGTTCAAGCAGCAACAGTTTGTATTTTAAAAAATGAAAACTAAAACAGTATTTTGTCCCTGCAATCTTAGCTCCTCCCATTAAGCTCATGACCTGGTCTGAAAACACAGGAGAACCTAAATAAACAAAAGGTCCATCAACTCTACAAAGGAACATTTCCCCAGCTAAAATCAGTTGTTAGCCTGCATTCTTAGCATCTGCTGCATGTTTACCAGACAAATCGACTCTTGAAAGAAAACATTGACTCTTAAAGCAACCCCACCTTAAACACAAGTTATAGCAAAATAGCACAGTATTATCACAATACTCATATTCTTATTCTAAATTGTCCATTAGTGTCCAAGGGTGTGTAGATTAGGTGGATTAGCCAAGGTAAATGTGCTGAGTTATGGGGATAAAGTGTGGAGGGATGGGGGGCAGGGGGATGGAAGTGGCCTGGCTAAAGACACTCTTTTGGACAGACAGTGTAGACCTGCTGGGCCAAATGGACTTATTCTGCACTGTAGGGGTTCTATGGTTCTATGGTACAGAGGTTCACTCAGAGTGATGTATATCTCCTTGTGTTATATTGTAATCCAGAAATTTAACAATGGGCAGAATTTTCCCTCTGGATCCAACAAACCTTTAATGAGACAGACTAGTCATGAATCTTTAACCTGCTGTATTGCATTGACGGAACAACAGAGCATAAGTTATAATGAGGGGCACTGGCTACAATTGGTTTTCACATAATCATACAAAAATAATGAACATGTTATTGACACCAGTGAGGGTCATCAAGAGAAAATATTGGAAATATTCGAGTCAGATAACATGTGGAGAGTAAAATAGAATTAAGCTGGGATTTTCCAGCCGTTCCCACCGGTGGAATTTTCCAGTCTCACTGACAGTGAACCCCTTTCCCATGTTCCCTGGTGACAGGGGGTTGCAAACAACGAGGAACCCCATTAACAGTGGGCGGACCAGAAGATCCCAGTCAATGGTAAGCCATCTCGGCTGCCATGAACTATACCACGGTGTGTGTGGAAAATCATTTTTTAGGTCAATGACCTTACATGAGAACAAGAACAGAAGCAGGAAGATCAGGAGTGGGAATCGTGGAGAAACTAAGAGAAGCTCTGTGATAGGATGGAAGGCAGGGGTGATTAAACAACCAAAGAGATGATGGTGCAAGACAAAATGTGATAGGACAAATAAAAACAAAACAGAAGATGTATCTAGAGGGGGTATAAAGAGGAAAGCAAAATCATCACCAAAAACTGCTATCCAAAAAAAAACACGGGTGCAAGAGTCGTGATGAAATTATTGAACCCAATATTGAGCCTGGAAGCTTGGAAAGAATCTGATTGAATTGATTGCAGTATTGATTCTCAGGATGGGGCAGCGGTGTGGTGGACCTCAGTTGTGCCTTTGTCCTATATGGACCACCGTTGTGTGTGTTTGTCATACCTGGACACATCCCCTTCCAGTTTGGTTCCTCCCCTCAGCACCTAGTATAAAGGTGGCTGTCTCCTCCCCCTTGTTCAGTCCAGGTCGGTTAATTGTTGGGATCTGCTCCTGATTCTGTTGTGAATAAAAGCCTACACTTATATTGGCATATCGGTAGTCTTTCGCCTTATTGATAGTGCATCAAGCGGGGTGGGGTGTGTCAAAGGCATCTTCCAGTTAGGCACGTTACAACCTCCTGGACTCAACATTTGAGTTCAACAACTTTATTTCCCCTCCATCTTAGCCTCCCCCACTCCCCCATCCCCTTTTGTAGTTTAGTGTTAGTTGTTTTTCAGTTCCCTGGCCTGCCCCAACACAACCCCACCCCTCCCCCACATGAGGGAAGGGCTGTGGATGTAGTTTATATGGACTTTAGTAGGACATTTGACAAGGTCCCACTGATACCAAATTGGTACAAAAACTAAAATCACTTGGGATTCGGTCTGTCTAAATGGATGCAGAAGTGTCTTGGTTATCGAAGATAGAGCGGTGGAAGGGTGTTTTTCAGGATGGAAATCTGTAGCTCGTGGCGTCCCGCAGGAATCAGTGCTGGGACCTCTGTTTGTAGTATATATAAGTGATCTGGAAGAAAATGTTGGGGGGTTTGATTAGTAAGTTTGCTGATGACACAATGATTGGTGGAGTTGCAGATAATGACGAGGATTGTCAGAGGATACAACAGGATATAGATAGATTAGAGACTTGGGCACAGAAAAGGCAGATGGAGTTTAATCCAAACAAATGTGAGGTGATGCATTTTGGAGGATCAAATTTAGGTGTGGATTATACTGTAAATGGCAGAACCCTTGGGAACATTAACATGCAGAGGGATCTGGACATGTAGGTCCACAGTTCCCCAAAAGTAGCAAAACATGTGGCCAAGGTATTAAGAAAGCATAGGTCATGCTTGCCTTCATCAGCTAGAGCATTGAGTACAGAAGTTGGGAAATCATGTTGCAGCTATATAAAACCTTGGTTCGGCCGCATTTGAAGTATTGCATGCAGTTCTGGTCATCACACTACCAAAGGATGTGGAAGCTTTGGAGAGAGTGCAAAAAAGGTTCACCAGGATGTTGCCTGGCCTTGAGGGTGTTGGCTATGTGGAGAGGTTGAATAAACTAGGATTGTTTCCACTGGAAAGACAGAGGCTGAGGGGAGACCTGATAGAGGTCTACAAAATTATGAGAGGCATAGACAGGGTGGATAGTCAAAGACTTTTTCCAAGGGTGGAAGTGTCAATTACAATGAGACACAGGTTCAAGGTGAGGTGGGGGGGAAAGTTTATGGGAGAGGTGTGGGGGATGTTTTTCATGCAGAGTGTGGTGGGTGCCTGGAACGTGCTGTCGGAGGAGGTGGTGGAAGCAGGCACATTAGCAGCATTTAAGAGGCTTCTGGATGGGCACATGAATAGGGAAGAAATAAAGGGTTACTGACCGAGTATGGACAGAGGTTTTTTTAAAATTTAGTTGGAGGGCCAAAGGGCCTGTTCCTTTGCTGTACTTTTCTTTGTTCGTCTATGACCACCTGTCCCTTGCTGTTCAGTTGCTCCCAGTAGCACATTCTGCTATCTCACCTTTTGCCACTATTAGAATTCTTCATCCCTTAATGGCACCATTGACACACCCTTTTATCTTATGTCCACGTCAAATGTGTCCATATCTCCTTTGCCACATCCTATCTCTGTTTTTCTAATCTGCTCCACCTCCTCCACCTCTTTTCTAACCATATAATCCTTTACATTTCTTCAGTTTAGACCCAAAATGTTAGGGGTGATCTTGAGCCCACTCCTGCCATCTATGAGAATGCCGGTGGGGACTCAAGTTGCAGAAGTTGCATATCTCGCCAGCAAGATCACGATTTTGGATCTTCCCCACCTCTCACCGACGCTCACAATACCTGTGAACCTGATTTACATTAATTAAAATATATATCACCCCCCCACTCCCACCATATATTCAAACATAACGTGAACCTGTCATGAGGATCCCCCGGAGATATAAAGGTGAGAACAGCCCCTGGGGGAGAGGAACATGGCCTGGCATGGGGGGGTAGTGATAAGGGTGCCCTTTAAACATGGTGCCCCGATCTCAGTAGAGCCGGGCTTTGCTGGCTTGTTTAGGCCACGTGTCCCTACCTGACGGCGTGAAACACACCCACTTGATTTTTTTGGGCAGAGCGTTGTAAGATATTGAGAGAAAACTGAACTGTTTTACGAGAGGGAAACACACAGGTTTTCTTGCCGGAAACAACACTCAGCCTGTTAGCTCTGTACCTCTCCAGACATGCTGCCAGGGGATCAGAGTATTGAATTTGATGATCAGCCATGATCAAAATGAATGGTGGAGCAGGCTCGAAGGGCTGAATGGCCTACTGCTGCTTCTAGTTTCTATGAGTTTATCCAGTGTTTATATTTATTTCGAACTTCACTAGCAATGCATCCTTCTTTCGAGCTTGTCCCCCAGGCATCACTCTTCCTAGCTTTCAGTTTCATACACCCTGACTGTGCACTGCCCTGTTTCAAAAGCCTTCGTTGTTTGTGTTCTTGCCTTTCTTGGCTCTCTATTCGCAGCCGTTGAAAGAGGTCAAAGACTTTTCAATGCAGTGAATGTGAGGTGGTTATCAATTACCTAAACAAGCTAACAGACTGCTTTATGATTTCCAGTTTATGGAGAAGCAGCTCATTAACTACTTATCAAAAAGACCTCTTTAATAATTTCTATGCAATACTTTGCTTTAAAACATTTTGTGGAAGTATTTTTATAAATTCTTTTCCCTACAGTGTGGGAGGAGGCCATTTGGCCCATCGAATCTGCACTGACCACAATCCCACCCAGGCCCTTTCCCCGTAACCCTACTTATTTACCCTACTAACCCCCTGAAACTAAGGAGCAATTTAGCATGGCCAATCAACCTAACCCGCACATCTTTGGAGCGCAGGAGGAAACCGGAGCACCCGGAGGAAACCAACGCAGACACAGGGAGAATGTGCAAACTCCACATGGACAGTGACCCAAACCGGGAATCAAACCCGGATCCCTGGCACTGTGAGGCAGCAGTGCTAACCACTGTGCCACCCGTGCCACCCCTTTTTGTCAACAAGTAACCAAAAAATACTGACATGTGGCAAATTTATCTTCTCCTTCTGGGCAGGTCTGTATCCTATGCCTTATTTACAAAGATTATGGGCGGGACTTTCCAACCGTGCTCATCCCAAGACCGGAAAGTCCTGCCTGAGGTTAATGGACCTTTCCATGGTCTTCCCCCCGCACCTGCTCCGATTCCCATGGCGGGCGGGACGGGAAAATTCCGCACTATGTGCACTTCACTTGGTGTGTCTGCAAAACTGCAATTCTACCTGGGTTTCTGTGTGAGCAAATGCTCTGTACAAAACTCAGACTAGGGGTATTTTTCTGTTTACACAAACATGGACAACCTTTCATCGCACTAATCCTTCACTCGACCATCACATGCACCACCACCATGTACAATCATGAAAGGACGGGCAGCACGTCCCAACCTCTTTAGTTCTGTCACATTTACTGAAAATAAAACATTAAACTATCTCTACTAACTAATAATCTCGTACGTTAGGCTCTCATATGACTTCCTGATTTGCGTTGGAAGATTTCTAAGAGACTAAGAGTGGTTGTGGCCTGCCTCACCAGCTTTAAAACACCTGATCTCACTCCCTTGGCTATTTTTTTTTCAGAGTCAACCTGGGACAGGCCGAGCAGCTGACTTGCTGATCAATCTTCTGTGTCATGGGCTGAGACGTCTCATCTCCCAACTGTACAGCAGCAGACTTGGGCTCAGGAGGCTTTGAGATGATCAGCTAACGTGTCTAACTGCTCGAGAGGTTTATACCCCCGATCAAGGAACCAGATTCCTACATCATCCGGAAATATCTCCTGAAATCTGTCCCTCGGCGACAAACAGCTCCAACTATCTTTACAGATTCTCTCTTGCAGTTTCTTATATTCCTGCCTCCATGATTCGGTCGTCCAATTTTAAACTCTGACAACAACACTGTTTGCGATATTGTAGTCCACAGAATTGGCACAAGAAAGTACAGAAGTGTAGGATCCCTACAATACAGAAGGAGATCTTTCGGCCCATCAAGCTTGCACTGACAACAATCCCACCCAGGCCCATAACCCCATGTGTTTACCCTGCTATCCCCCCAACACATCTTGGGACACTAAGGGGCAATTTAGCATGGCCAATCCGCCTAACCAGCACATCTGTAGACTGAGAGAGGAAACTGGAGCACCCAGAGGAAACCCACGCAGACACGGGGAGAATTCCACACAGGCAGTGACCCGAGGCCGGAATTGAATCCAGGTACCTGGCGCTGTGAGGCAGCAGTGCTAACCATTGTGCCACTTTTATTCCTGCCTGGTCATGCCCCTTGGCAGCTGGTCCATTTGTATTTTGTCCTTCCTGTGGTAACAATTCCAATATTTGTATAAATCTATCAGTATTTTACCACTCCTTCAAACTTGGAATTAATTTCTATTGTAATGAAATGGTAAACTCAAAGTCCTGAAGCACATTTACTTGCTGCTGATATGTGCATTTCTCAGATGGGTTGAGAGAGTGATTGCTCACTTCTCTCTGATCCTGCATAATCGCTCCTTCTCACAGCATTGTAATGGCATTGTTGCCCTTTCCTGTTGGTCTTGAATTCATATTGTTCATTCTCTTTCTATTCTAAGGTGCTCACGTTCTAATTTGAACTCACACGGCTCTAGTCGAATATCTTCTTTTGCTTTCCCTTCAGCCTCATGCTACTGTTGTTAGTCCTCGGCTGCCAATCACACTAAAACAATTTCTGTCTCTCTTCATTTCAGGGAGCACGACTATTTCTGTTCCATCTATTTTTACATTTTGAATGACATTCATCAACAGTGTTATTCCAGGAACAGCCACCGAGTGTTGCAAGCCTGATCTGCCATAGGTAACTTTCCCGACTGTTGATCTAATTCACCATCTTCTTACCTCTGAGTTCACTCACACTGCTGTATATCCACCTGTACAATAGCGTGAGCCAGACATGTGAAGTCTTGTGGCACAGTGGTTCTTAGCCAGAAACTCTGGGATTAAGTCCAACACCAGGACTTGTTGGCCACTAAAGGAGCATTAGTAACATGGTTCAGCGGGCTGACAATTAGCTTGGGGAAAATAAGGGTGGTACAGTGGTTAGCGCTGTTGCCTCACAGCGCCAGGGACCCAGGTTCATTTCCAGCCTCTGTCTATGTGGAGTTCACACCTTCTCCTCAAGTCTGAGTGGATTTGCTCTGGGTGCTCCAGTTGCCTTTCACAGTCCAAAGATGCGCGGGTTAGGTTGATTGACCATGCTCAATTGCCCCTTAGTATCAGGGGGATTAGCAGGGTAAATATGTGGGGTTACGGGGATAGAGCCTGGGTGGGATTGTTGTCAGTGCAGGCTCGGTGAGCTGAATGGCCTCCTTCAGTACTGTGGGGATTCTGAGATTCTATGAATAATATCTCTTTTGTGATCTGGAATGGGCATTTGTGTTTTTTGCATGTTATTTCTTCGTCCTCTCTGCAGGTGGGCTCAGCAAGCTATCGCTGAGAACTGATACAAAATGTTTACCCAATTTACATTCAAAATAACAGTTACATAATAAATTTTAAACAAACTATCCCTTAAAATGAGGAGGAAATATTCAGTGCTTTCAGCAATGGGAGATAGCTGTCAACAACATGTGATATTGTTCATCGAAGAAATGTTACATGGAATTTTAATTTTTGTACTTATTTGACAAGTGGTCTATATTTTTGTACATCCTAAATCAACGTACTTTGCAGAAATGTTGCAGAATTTCTTCTTTGATTAATTGTCTCTACTGACTGATGATTATGCTGTGAAGCAACTTCGATGATTTTAGATACATGGGGGTGAATTTTACCATCCCGGGATTTGGAGTGGGTGAGGGGCGGAACATGGAAAGGTCTATTGACCTCGGACGGGATTTTCCGGTTTCGGGGCGAGACTGGACGGAAAATCCTGCCCATGGTATATAAGTATGGTGAATGTGATGTTTGGTTTAAATATATTTATATGGATTGGTTGGTCCTGACTGGCTATGACAATAACATTGGTTATGCTTGTCTTCAAACATCAATGCGGACATGATGGTTTGATGCAGTCTAATATTACCTGTCAGAAAAGAAGTGGGTACGAGGCTCGTATCATGAAGCTAAACGTAGCAAAGACGTAGTTAGGCCTCTGAGAAGATGGAACCAGGCAGTATATCACTGTTCTGGCAATTATTTGCCCATCGTCTGCAAACTGAAAGGCTTTTTAACAGATTTTCAAAGCTGCTGGTTTGCTGTAAACATTTATGCAGATCAGGGTGATGGGCTTAAAACGCTTGAGTGACACAACTAATGTTAGCGTCTTAATAGGCCTCCAGATGCACTTGTTCAGTGCTCTGATGTGCATCAGAACTCTAAACCCAGCAGGGCCTTTCATTTGTTTAACTTTACAATACTAAGCACTTTCTGCTGGCATTTGCATCATAATGAAATGGCTGTGACAACTGATAATATGGATGTATCATTTCGATATGGACTGTGCCCATTATGCAGGTACAAAATGAACATTAATCATATCAATTTAGTAGTGGGAGAGCCTGTGCCTAATTGATGTAGGCGTTCGTCCCCATGTTAAATTCATTGCGAACATGTTTTAGGTATCTAACAGCTGTTAAGCCCCAAAAATATTTTAATGAGGGACTAATGTCTATTGATGGACCAGAAGAGCAGGTCAGGCATTGGGTTTCTTTGAGTTAGCTTCACACTTTTTGTTTAAGTGTTTTCTTCAAGAACTAGGAGAAGCAAGAACACTTGTCCTGACTCCGCAGTCCTCTTTGATGCCATCTCCCGTCTCCAGGTCCAACCATCTTCTGAATATACCGGAGGGCTGATGCTAGTGGTTCGAAATTCATTGTGCTCATGACCCGAGCTGCCACATGTCCAATGCCTGTAGCTCGTCCTATACCTGCTGATGAGACCTGAGGCCCAGTCTCGTGATCACCTCAGGACTCTCTCACATCAGGCCCTGAATAATTTCTCCTCCTTTGGGACTGAACTAACTCTGAAGTAAGCCTTTTACCTTCTCGAAAATGACGAGTATTTCGCTTTTACTCCAGCAATCGGGTCAGAGGACGGGTATATTTGTTACTCGTGTGGAAGTTGTGCAACGACTTGTACCGCCTGTCAATTTGACAATTGCACTTGTCAGGTTCACAGTCGAGTGCAATCACTGGCCTGGGAGAATACTAGTGTTTTTGCGATTCTGGCCAGCTCCTCTGCTAACTCCAAAATAACATTTAGTTCTTAGTGGGGAACCTTCTTAAAGGGGAGCTTTTAAAAAAAATTTTTGCTTGGAAAGTTTGTTTTTATCTTTCTTTGCTTAACATATCACTTTACCTGTCATTTTACTTGACATGAGTATTTCTTGTGGCAAGCTCTGATCTTTTTGCTTTCGGAGTTTACATTGCAAAGCTTGTATTTCCAATGATAAAATTAAAGTTTATTTATTAGTGTCACAAGTAGGCTTACATTCACACTGTAATGAAGTTGCTGTGAAAAATTCCCTAGTTGCCACATTCTGGCACCTGTTCGGGTACACCGAGGGAGAATTTAACATGGCCAGTGCACCTAACCTGCACATCTTTGGACTGTGGGAGGAAACCGGAGCACCCAGAGGAAACCCACGCAGACACAGGGAGAATGTGCAAACTCCACACAGACAGTGGCCGACACCGGGAATCGAACCCACGTCTCTGGTGCTGTGAGGCAGCAGTGCTAATCACTGTGCCACCGTGCCGCCATTTCTGAAGCCTGCTGATTTGTTTATGGTGAACAAGGCAGTCACCATGTGAATTCCTTCGCCACGTATAATCCTGCTCTTAGATTTGTAACAAAGTAGTTCTTGGGTGCACAAGGAAAGTGGGCTAATCTCATGCTATATAAGTGCTGGTTCTTATTTGCATTATTTATCAACTGTCCACAGAAGCATTGTCAAGTCACAAAGCCTTGGATTGCAAGTGGTAATGCATTTGTTACTTTCCCTATAGGAAAAATGCAGACATTTTACAAGTGCCAGGAATCCAAAGGTGACGGAGCATTAGTGTTGATAGATATTTGTTAGGTACGGGTAGCAAAAGGTACCAAACAAACATAGAACATTACAGCACAGTACAGGCCCTTCGGCCCTCGATGTTGCACCGACCTGTGAAACCAATCTAAAGCCCATCTAACCTACACTATTCCAATATCATCCATATGTTTATCCAATGACCATTTAAATGCCTTAATGTTGGCGAGTCCACTACTGTTGCAGGCAGGGCATTCCACATCCTTACTACTCTCTGAGTAAAGAACCTACCTCTGACATCTGTCCTATATCTATCACCCCTCAATTTAAAGCTATGTTCCCTCATGCTAGCCATCACCATCCGAGGAAAAAGGCTCTCACTGTCCACCCTATCTAATCCTCTGATCATCTTATATGCCTCTATTAAGTCACTTCTTAACCTTCTTCTCTCTAATGAAAACAGCCTCAAGTCCCTCAGCCTTTCCTCATAAGACCTTCCCAACATACCAGGCAACATCCTGGTAAATCTCCTCTGCACCCTTTCCAACGCTTCCACATCCTTCCTATAATGCGGCGACCAGAACTGTACGCAATACTCCAAGTGCGACCGCACCAGAGTTTTGTACAGCTGCAACATGACCTCATGGGTCCGAAACTCAATCCCTCTGCCAATAAAAGCTAACACACCATACGCCTTCTTAACAAGCCTATCAACCTGGGTGCCAACTTTCAGAGATCTATGCACATGGACACCGAAATCTCTCTGCTCATCCACACTACCAAGTAAACAACGGATTGGTCTGGATTAATAGTGGAACAGACTTGATGGACTGAATGAACTATGTCTGTCCTATATCACTTGCATTCCTATGGCACCCTTGTACTATGTAATCATTAGGCACGACCCTTACTTCCTGGGATGCACAGGCTGAGAGCTACCCGCTGTTTCCTCTGCGCTGAATTAACTTGGCTAAATGCTGGAACAGTTATGATTTGATTTGATTTATCATTGTCACATTGGGATACAGTGAAAAGTATTGTTTCTTGCATGCTATACAGGCAAAGCATACCAATGATAGGGTACATAGGAGAGAAGGAAAAGAGAGAATGCAGAGTTACAGTCGTAGCTAGGGTTGAGAGAAAAATCAACTTAACATAAGGTAGGTCCATTCCAAAGTCTGATGGCAGCAGGGAAGAAGCTGTTGTTGAGTCGGTTGGTATGTGATCTCAGACTTTTGTGTCCTTTTCCTGACGGAAGACAGTGAAATAGAATATGTCTGTGGAATCCTTGATTATGTTGGCTGCTTTTCCGAAGCAGCAGGAAATGTAGACAGAGTCAATGGATGGGAGGCTAGTTTGCGCGATGGACTGGGCTACGTTCACAACCCTTTGTAGTTTCTTGTGGTTCTTGGTCAGAGCAGGAGCTATACCAAACATCCGGAAAGGATGCTTTCTATGGTGCATCTGTAAAAATTGATGAGAGTCATATTATCTCATAGACTCCCTGCAGTACAGAAGGAGGCCATTCTGTACCGACCACAATCCCACCCAGGCCTTATTCCCATAATGCCACACATTTACTCTGTCAATCCCCATGACACTAGGATCAATTTAACACGGCCAATCAACTTAATCCGCACATCTTTGGACTGCAGGAGGAAACCGGAGCACCCAGAGGAAACCCACGCAGACAGAGGGAGAACACGCAAACTTCACACAGACAATGACCTGAGGCCAGAATTGAACCTGGGACCCTGGTGCTGTGAGGCAGCAGTGCTAATCACTATGCCACCGTGCTGCGCTGCTATCCTGCATTCTGGGGATGAAGCTAAAGTGAATGAACGGCTGTACTGAATTTATGTGAGTTTTTAATCGCCAGCAAAGTAATCCATTACACAACTGATAACATTTTGAAAATCCTGTTCCAGCCAGACCCAGCACATGTTAGTTGAAAATGGAAAGCTGGACGCGATGGCTTGCTGAAAAATAATTTATTGAGCAACGTCGAGCACAAGGAAGCCCAAAGGGTGAGTAAATTATGCAAGCATGTCAGAGCCTTAGTTTATCTTTGCTTAAAGCATTGAATGTCTGACATCTCTCTTTCCGAACACCACATGTTGATTGATTTTCAGAGCTTTGCTTTCTATTTAAAAACTGAGACAACATAATGAGTATACTCTTTGGAGATCTGACACAGTGAAGGCTTGCCGCATACTCGGTTAAACTGCGCACTGAATTATGGTGTCCTTACAGTTCATAGATCACTTCAGGTGAAGGGAGACTGACCAGTATCTTTATTACACAGCAATAAAAAAATGGCAAAGATGTAATCATGTTTTAAATAATGAATTAAATGTATTATAAGAAATGACTTCTATCAAAGGTTAAATGATTTGAATTAGTGGGAAGTGTCAACTGAAGGGAAGGACAGGAAAAGGTTACACCATTAAACATGTGGCTCAGGTAATTTGACATCCATTTTAGGAACCTATAATGTCCTGTTTTCATAAATTATCCCCGCCACAGACAAATTATCGAGATTCAATTCACATGTTATAAAACAGAAAACTTCAAAAATGACAAGAGACAATAAACTAGCCATAGACACAATGAAGTGACCGTATTAAAAGGTTTAAAATACTAGTATGGATGGGAAAGGCATGATGCTGATGCAAAATGAGTCTGACAGCTGAAGAGGTTATAGATGATTGATGGTGCTGTAATCATTATACACTCTGTGAAAAGGCAATTAGGATTCAGGTTACAGAGCTCGTTTTCTGAGATTGAACAAATGAACTCAGAGTGAGCCAGGAGTAAGGTTATGAAAGCGCTTGAAAACTGAGGTTTCTCATGTTTCCTTGCCTATGGAAAGCGGATGAAAACCTTATTTGAAGTTAAGCCTTATAATTGAACTTCAATTACACAACACTACAAATTGGGGGAAGTGGAGTTACACGGACCACAATAACTGAAATGGGAGAACACAGAATTGTTGTAGTCTATTCCCAATGGCATGAAATCGTTATTTTTAAAAATAACTTGCAGGATCATTGAGTCATAGAATCCCAACAGTGCAGAACCATTCAGCCATTCGGGTCTGCACCGACTCTTACTCAGGCATACCCATAACCCCACATAGTTACCCCATTAATCCACCTAACCTATTTATCTTGGAACACTAAGGGGTAATTTTACCCTGGCCAATCCACCTCACCCACACATCTTCGGGAGGAAACCGGAGCACCCGGAGTCATGGGGAGAATGTGCAATCTCCACGCAGACGGTGATCCAAGCTGGGAATCGAAGCCGAGTCCCTGGTGCTGTGAGGCAGCAGTGCTAACCATTATGCCACCCTGCCGCCTTAAAAGCTACAGCACAGAGGGAGGCGATTGTGCCAGCCTGAGGACACCCAGGTGCCCTTTCTAATCCCACCTTCCTGCCACAGGTCCTTGGCCCTGCAGATTCACCTACTTTATAGAAAAAGCCCTCTGGTAATTGCGATTCATTCTCCAGCCAGTAAACTGCTTCAAACACTGATGAAAACACTCCAGTAAGCAAAGTGTTAAATGTGCCTGATGAGAGGGAACGCAACCAGTTTGAATGCCGAGCACAAAACATTAAAAGAATTTACCTCCTTTTAGAAATTGAGGGCAGCTTGGATTTGATAAAGTGTCCCTCTGTGTAGGCGCAGTACTGCTTTCCATATCCCACCACAAATTTCCTGTCATTCTGGCAGCTGGCAGCCAAGCGGGCATATGGTGTCTACGTCTGGAGGAACAGTACAAAAACAGGTTTCCTTTTGTGTGTGAGAATCATTTCATCCTTTGTTGTCTAGAGAGGAAAGCGACAGAATTAACGTTCTCGTTCCTAACGATGAAATAAGTTAGGGCAAACGTTTCTGCTCTTTAGCAGTCCGGGCGACATGGAGGGGACAGGCGATTCAGTTCGTGGCCAAATATTGGCAGCTTGGGGTGATGGTGCAAGGAAGTTCATGTTTTCTGATTGTCTGTTTGGAGTCATCAGTTTCTAAAAAAAAAAGACCACACATTGAAGTTGTCCAGAGTTGAAACTGATATTAATAGAATAGAATAGAATCATAGAATCCCTACAGTGCAGAAGGAGCCCATTCGGCTCATTGTGCCTGCACTGACAACAATCCCACCCAGACTCTATCCCCATCACCCCACATATTTACCCCACTAATCCCTCTAACCTATGCATATCAGGACACGAAGGGGCAATTTAGCATGCCCAATCAACCCAACCCGCACATCTTTGGAGTGTGGGAGGAAACCGGAGGACCCGGAGGAATCCCACGCAAACACGGGGAGAATGTGCAAACTCCACACATACAGTGACCCAAGCTGGGAATCGAACCCAGGTGCCTGGAGCTGTGAGGAAGCAGTGCTAACCACTGTGCCGCCGTGACGCCCCCTGCTCATTGACTGTATTCAAGATATGGGTGCCTCTTACAATGATATTGGAATATTAATGCAATTAATTAAAAGGATAACACTGTTTAATTTAGAATTAACACATGAAATTTACCTTAAGAGCAGCAATAAAGACATGGGCTAAAACGTTACGCTCTCCTACTCACAGCATTTTAGGCGGCTGTAGGAGTATAAAATTGAAGGGATGGGATTCCCTCCGGGTTTTCGCTCGCCCTGACCACACAGCAATTTTACATTGCGGCGGGCAAGGCTTCAAACAGGAAGCCTACTCTTGCCTCAGTTGTGGCCCTTAAAGGCCGTTTTCCCCTCAATTCATAGGGTGGTGGGAAGATTGAACTCCCATGGGGAAAGCCCGAGAGAGTTGTGAGTCTTTGGTACTCTCTTTCTGTAAAGGTGGAGGAAGCAGAGCCCTTGAATATTTTTAAGCAAGAGGTGGATAGAGTCTCAGTAAGCAAGGGGGTGATAGGTTATGAGGGAGTGGGGAGGGGGGTAGGCAGGATGCAAGTTTGAGGTTACTATCAATTCAGCAATGATCTTATTAAATGGCGGAGCAAGCCTGAAGGGCTGAAAGTTCTACCCCTGCTCCTTATTCATTTGTTTGTATGTTTGAGAAAGAATAGTTCCATCTAGGGTGGGAAAGGGGTTGGGGAGTGCCTCCATTAGAAGCCCCCTTCTGCAGTTGGGTGCACCCCTCACCTTAAGGTCAGATGGCCGCTCCCTTAAGATCCTGATCGCTACCTTTGTCGTTGTCCACCCACCTCCCCATCGCCCCCGCCGCTCTCTCGACCCTCTCGACGCACTTGTACCCCTTGAGCCTACAAGAGTCTCTAGTGCTTAGACCTGAGCTTCAACATCCTCCTGCATTTCCTTTTTTACCCACCGCAGCGCTGTTTCTGGAGGGACTGGAGAACTTCCAGCCAATTAGATTGGCTCATTCAAGCGTGAAATGGCTACAGGGCACTCGGAGCCAGCGGGGAATCTTCAGATGGCGGGCAGCGAGATCCCGCCATCCAATAAATTCCAGCCATTGTGTTCTGTTTGGATTCTTGGTAGTATCGCATATTACGGATGAATTTTTGGGGAGAAGCTGGAATTAAATATATGTATTAAAGGGGTAATCTTCAGATTACCTTTCTGGAATGGAACCTTTTTTTGTTTGAAATTAATTTCTGTAAATCGTGCCTGCAAATTAAAATCATTGAAATGTTTGGAAAATTGCAGGAAGCAAATGCCCAAATTCCCAATATTCACACCTTTCACTGGGAGCCAATTTAATAAAGTTACCTTTAGCTTTTTGTGCTGTTTTAAAATCCATTCTGTGACTGGTTGCAAAACATGGTGCTGCAAAGCAACAGCAGGGTAAGAATTGTGCCCGAGATACTTGTTGAGTTCCCCATACAAAACCTCAACTGAATCAGACAGAAGGTACAAGCCTAGACCAAACAGTTAATCATAAAATCCTACAGTGCAGAAGGAGACCATTTGGCCTATCGAGTCTGCACCGACCACAATCCCACCCAGGCCCTATACCCACAACCCCATGCATTTACCCTAGCTAGTCCCCCTGACACTAAGGGGCAATTTAGCATGGCCAATCCACCTAACCCGCACATCTTTGGACTGTGGGAGGAAACTGGAGCACCCAGAGGAAACCCACATAGACACGGGGAGAATGTGCAAACTCCATACAGACAGTGACCCAAGTCGGGAACCGAACCTGGGTACCTGGCGCTGTGAGGTTGCAGCGCTAACTACTGTGCTACTGTGCCACCCCAAACAGACGAACAGAGAAGGAGCAAGGGAAGATTAGAAGGAAATGCACGCCCCTGATCATTTTCACATACTTGTTCACAAGTGACATGCGAACCTGTAAGTATAATGTCTCATTGAAGTGCAGCTTTGGGGAGTAAGAAAGTATACCATTACTCAGAAAAAGGAAAGGGTAGTGCTACCCTAAAAGAATACACACAGGTCTGCAAATGCTACAGGCTTCATCCTAAATTACCTTTTGTCAAGTGCACCCATCACGTTCAAAATATATGTTACATTTTGTACATGAATGGGAGAAATAATTTATTCCTAAAATAGCAATGGAACAATTAAGGATGTTAGATGTGAATGTGAACAAGTAGCTTCTTTAAAACGATACAGATTTTGTTCCCCTTTTGGCAATAAACCTCTCTGAATAACAGCACTGGCCGATCACGGGATTTTCCTATTTATAGCCTTACTTCACAGGGATTAGCTGGAGCAGATAGAAGAACAGATTTTTGCTCCAGTCTATTTGGACTTTGTAGCCTTGAAGGGACAAGTTTAATTAACTACATCTCCAAATTAAGTGCAGACAGGTTTCTTCAAGATAGTCGCTTTGCAGCTATTGGGAAAGGATTATCATGGCATGAACGTTCCCTGACTATTTTCACAATAGTTTGTGCATTCAGTGATGTAGTGCTCCAGTTATAAAAGCACTCAGTGTATGGGGAAACAGTGCTATAGAGAACCATCAGTTTCTTAAAACAGCTTGATCATACCCTTTGGGTGATCAGACGTACAGATCAATTAAATTCTGCCACAAGATGGTGCTATTGATATTTCCGTACCTAACGGAAGATGACCAAAATGTTTTCACCAGTTCGCAAGTCAGTTTATTGAGGTAGTGTTAGGATTCTCTTGGTAAAACTTGAAGTTATCGTCAAAAAATAATTTCAAAAAATGTTTTTGAGGTTTGCCTTTTGTCTTTCACTTTATAATTATGTGGAAAACCACAATGAGACAAATCAAAATGCGGCGTAAGGAATTTTCAATAAATAAACCTACTGGGTGGGATTTTATGGCCCCGCTCATCCCGAAACCGTAAAATCCCACCCGAGGTCAATGGACCTTCCCATTGTCCAGTCCTCGCCCACTCCGATTCCTGTGGTGAGCAGGGCGGTAAAATTCCAGCCATTCAATCCATATCCTTTTGAAATGGAACTTCGCAAATAGACATTGAAAAGAAACGTCCTCTTTTATACAACATTTTTGGACCGCTTTGCATTTTGGACAAAGTGTTACCAAATTCATCTCAGAACGGGAAACGGTTGGGCTGCTGTGTGGATGAAATATATCCTAGTTCGATATTACAATTAATACCTGTTAATGTCAGTATCTGCTGCTCTTTATAACGGTCAATTTAATCTCAGTTGCAGTTTAAATTGGAAATGTCGTTAAGCTTTCTGCCACCATTAGAAGCCATTGCAGCTACCACTCAGCTATTTAATGACCAGGTCAGTTTGTCCTGGCATTGAAACTCTCAATCGATTTCAGCAGTTCCACTTGTGAACTCGTCTCATCATTCTCCTTTTTTTTTCGAGCAGTCTGCTTTTTCTGTAGCTATTGTTGCTCGTTTAAATCCTTTCTCCTTCAGATCTCTATTAGGAATGGACCTATTTTTCAATTTTCTAACTTCTGCCTCTTAACTGGAGTACATTTCCACAGGCATTGGGTAGGCCTTCGGTACCTACAGCACTCAGCATTTCTCCTATGTGAGTCAGGGCCATGGAGATTGATAGATCAGTTGGTTATAAGGATCATCACTGGCAAGCCCTAATGTTTTTCTTTCTTCATCTGTGGAACATGGCATCACTGGCTATTGCCCATCCCTAGTTGCCCTTGTACTAAGCGGCTTGCGAGGCCATTTCAGAGGGCAGTTGAGAGTCACACACATTGCTGTGGCTCTGGTGTCACATGTAGGCCAGACCAGGTAAGAACGGCACATTTCCTTCCCTAAAGGACATTAGCGAACTAGATCAGTTTTTCCGACAGTGGTCATCAGTAGATTCTTAATTCCAGATTTTGTTTTATTGAATTCAAATTCCACCATCTGCCGTGGCAGGATTCAAACCCGGGTCCCCAGAACATTCGTTGAGTTTCTGGATAAATAGCCTAGCGATAATACCATGAGGCCATCAACTCCCCTGTCCCAGCACATGCACATTCCAGCAAGTCATTCAACTGGAAAGCAGCACACAGCCCTTGATGGTCAGACTCCCCCCTACCCAGAACATTAAAGCTCACTGGAAAGTCCAACAGCAACCCTGGTTAGATCAGGAAAGATCAATACTTCAACCTGCTGCTATCTTATCTCTATTGGTGTTGAGTTCCTTGTTAGTATAGTGGTTAGTATCCGTGACTATCAAGTGGGAGACTGGGGTTCAATTCCCGAATTGTGAGCTTAGAAGTTATATATAAGTTGCACAGGCGGTTGCAGTGTGTTGCTATATTGATATGGTGATTGTCCCTTTAAGGGCAAAACAGCAGAGTAAGGCCTGGGTGACCAATCAGGGTTCAGAGTGGGGAATTGTCCCAGGGGAAGGAGTTTCTCCTCGGCAGAGATATTCTAGAATTAGCTGCAAACATGCTGCTGTTCTCCATGACTTCTTAACAAATCCTTTGTTGCTCACTAATGAAATCTCTGAAAGTACATCATTACATCTGGTTCGAGTCTTTATGTGCCGAGTCAGTGGAGAAGTCCATATTAAGACATTGATCCACATCTCTGTTTTCAATCTCCCAATTTTACTATATGCTGGATTAATTTTCAAACTTCACATCAGTCAGCACATTGACACATTCTGTTGATTCAAATTATCCCTTCCAAATCCATGCAGTGATTAGGTGGAAGGTCAGGTGTTTCTCACGTGTCAGTGCAGACTTGATGGACCGAAGGACCTCTTCTGCACTGTATGATTCTATGATTCTATAATTAGTGTACCATGGCCTTATTTTGGCCATTGAGTGGAAAAATTGGGGATTAAATGGGTGCAGTTCCAAGAGTAGCGTGGATATAAGCCTGGATTTAGTGCACAATTTTGGTCCTGAATGCTGATTTCCACAATTTAAACCTGCTCGGAAATACTGAACTAGCAACCTGCAGGTTTATCACACAAGCACTGATCAGATGCAATTTTTGTGGAGCAGCCTATATAGTTCCTCACACACTCTACAACCACATCCTTGTATCCCTCACATCCCAAATCTTCCTACCCGCCTTCAAGTCCATTCCATTCTTGTTCACCCCCTCTTTCAGTCTGCAGCTCCCAAACACTAGAATGGAAGGGTAGAAAATGGATGGGAACGCTACCATTTCAAATGTTGTCCTCCAAGTCACACACCATCCTGGCTTGGGAAATATATCATCATTTCTTCATTGTTGCTGGGTCAAAATCCTAGACTTCCCTACCTAACAGCCCTGTGGGCGTAACTATACAACAGACTGCAGTGGTTCAAGAAGGGGGCTCACTATCACCTTAGGGGAAATTAGGGATGGGCAACAAATGCTGGCCCAGCCAATGATACTCAAAGTCCATGGATGATTTTTTAAAAAATGATCACCAAAACGCCTGGGCTACATGCCGACTCCTGTGCAAATCCAACCTACCTGTTATGCACAGATGAAGTTCGTTTGGTAACTCCAATAGCTTCTGCTATCCACTCTTCTAATAGGGTGGAGATTGTCAATAGATCTCCTTGTGGGCCTTGTAAAGTATGGGCTCCCATATTAAGCAAGTGGAAACTCGTCCAATAGGGAAGGACCAGGTGGTTCCACTTAGGCTGGCAGTTAAAGGACTCCAGGGCTTGACTTGTATACTGTAGCCACAGAAGTGGTACCGAATGCACGTTGTAAATAACCAATGTTGGTGACTGGCCTCAGAAAGATTATTAAATTGGTGACAGGGATGGGGTACGAGTTATTTTCTTCCCTCCGGACAATCTCCAGTACAAAAATGCCTCTTTGTGGTAAACCTGAAGCCTATGATGCCAACATAGAAGACTGGGCTCAATACGCAGGGCGCATTCATTGTTTTTTTCACACTAACAATATTGAGGGGGATGAGAAGCAGAAAGTGATCCTGTTGATGGCTTCTGAGCTCGACCTTCAGTATAATAAAAAGTCTGACCTAACCGAATGCCCCTGACTCCAAAACCTTTAATGAATTGGTGGACCTCATTAAATCCTATTATGACCGATACCTTCCATAATACTCCAATGATACGCTTTAACATGGTAGGGCAAACCCCTGGGAAATCTGTCACAAAATGTCTGACCAGGCTATGAAAATTGGCAGAGCACCGTGAATTAGGGCCACCCCTGAATGATATGTGAAGTGATAGACTGGTCTGTGGAATTAACAATGTGACAGTCAAAAGAGAATTATTGACAGAACCCAATTTGGATCTAAAGAAGGCCATTGTTGTTCTGTTCTCAAACTGGATCAGTCCACAGCTTTGTTGAGATTATGGGCCCGATTCTCCCATTGCGACGCACTAATTATTTGGCGCGTCAGGTTGGGAGTTGCGCGTGTCGGCCATTTCGCAGGAGTTGTGCATGCGTTCTTGATGCATACACATCTCCCACCTCCAGAGAGAGCAGGTGCGGTCTAGATCACGCTGGAAACTGGTGGGGAGACCAGGTAAGTGATTTTAATCTACTTGTAATGTAATTTAAATGTGATTATCGGGACCGGGATGAATTCTCCAGGCCCGATAGCATTTCCCACCCCGCCAGGAGTATTTCACTCCAGCGGGGTTTAGAGAAGCTCCCTGCTTTTGGGGAACTAGCGGGAGTCCCCGCTGGAGTGAAGGGACAGGCAATCGGGGGCCCACCCAGGGGTCGAGCGGTGGGGGGGGGGTGTCCCCTGGGCATGGGTACACTGACAGTACCAGCCTATGCCTCATGGCACTGCCCAAGAGGCAAAGTGCCCATGCCCAGGGGGTACCTTGGCACTGCCCACTGGGCATTGGGCAGTGACAAGGGGATGGGGCCTATTGTGGGAGGGGCTTAGATGCAATTGGTGGGGATGGGGGGGTTCCCGCTGCCACTCTGCATGGGGATCGGTCGGGACTTGAGGGAGGCCAATGATTGGGGTGGTCTGCTGGGGAGTCTGCGTCCCGTGGGGGGGTCTGCTTGGTTGGGAGTATGGGGGGGGATCATCGCTGCTGGGGAGGTGGGGGGGGCATCATCACTGCTGGAGGGGGGTGCTGGAGATTGGGGCACTCCAGGACAGTGGTGGTGGGGGGGGGGGCGGTGTTCAGGGCTGGCCCAGGAATGCTCATGGGGCCATGATCAGTCCATGGGGAGGGGTGGGGAGGGGGGGGGGAGGTTGGAGGGGCAGCACTGTGGAGGTCCCGGGCTGGTCAGTGATCGAGCTAGCCAACAAATGGGAGTCTGACAGTGCGGGGTCACTGCGCATGCGCAGAGGTCCAGAACTGCCAGAGTTTGGCACGAATAGACCCCGCCCCGCCCTTGAGCTTTTAATGAGATTCATGATTGTGATCTCTGCAGTGCACAGAGTGTGGGAGATTCAAGTCTGAACTCCCACTGGAAAAACAATCATGAATTGCACCATTTTTCCCGCCAATTCAGCCCTTTGAATTTTGTTGGGAGAATCGCCCCCTACAAGTTTCCTGTCAATGGGGTTCTAAACTTGACAGATACCCCATGCTCTGGATTGAAGACCCGTACACCAGGTTAATTAGTGGCCAAGCATTTACTCAGTTAGACATGAGCCATGCATATCTCCAGCTTGAATTAGACAAGCTTTCCTGGAAAAGTGTGACAATCAATACGCACAAAGGCCTATACTAGTACACTCGCCTATCTGTTTGTGTCTCATTTGCATACAGCATTTCTCAATGGATCATGGGAAACATACTCCAAGGGTCACTTCAAGTAGCGGTGTGCCTGGATGACGTCTTGGTCACAGGAACTTTGGAACATGAACGCCTAGCAAACCTGGAAGAGGTCTCACAAAAATTCTCAGAGGTCAGGGTACGCTTGAAAAGGTACAAATGTGTCTTCCAAGTAAGTGCCGTGATCTATTTGGGCTATTGGATGGATGGCAAGGGCCTTCATCTGGTGCAGGACAAGATGAGGGTCATTAAAGAGGCTCTAACTCCGAGGAACCCCACAGAATTGAAATCCTTCCAGGGGTTAGTGAATTATTATGGGGAGTTTATTCCAAATTTGGTTTCTTTACTCGCCTTGCAAGCCCTACTACAGAAGCGTCAAAGGTAATCTTGGGGGGTACTGTAGGTGGAGGCTTTGAACAGCGTTAAACAGGAGTTTTTTGTCCTCTAATTTATTGGCCCATTTTGATCCCAAAAAGATCATCCTGACATGCGATGCCTCCCCTTATGGGGTTGAGATGGCATTGGCACACTGCTGGAAAGATGGAACAAAGGAGCCTATGCTTCTCAGATCCTCTCGGAAACTGAGCAGCCGTATTCCCAGAGTGAGAAAGAGGGGTTGGCAGTTGTCTTTGGCGTTTAAAAAAAAAAATCCATCAATATATGTCTATGATAGACAATTCATTATCGTGACTGACCATAAACCATTGCTAGGACAAGGCACTAACCCATTGCCTTCACCAGGATACATCATTGACCCTGTTATGAGTGGCTTATGAATATCTCCTAGAACACTGCCCCAGGACCCAGATAACTAACACTGATGCGCTAAGTTGTTTGACATTGCCCATAAACCCGGCTTTATTACCAGCTGTGGAAGAGGTTGTGATGACCCTCAATTGTTTGGACTCCCTGCAAGGTGTCTACAAGGCAAATCAAGGCCTGATCATCAAAGGGCCCAGTCGTATCTAACTTAAAGCACATGATATTTATTGGGGCATTCAAAGGACAGCTCTCAGATGAAGAAAGATGAACTCAGTGTTGAGGATGGCATCATTCGCTGGGGATCCCATGTAATTGTCCCTCGTCCAGGGTGACATCCAATACTTATAGAATTACACCATGGCAATCCTGGGATTTCAAAATGAAAATCGTAGAATCCCTACAATGCAGGAGGAGGTCATTCGGCCCATCGAGTCTTCACCGACAACAATCCCACCCAGGCCCTAACCCAATAACCCCTGATAATCCACATATTTACCTTGATAATCCCCCTAACACTAAGGGCCAATTTAGCACGGCCAATCCACCTAACCCGCACATCTTTTGAGTGTAGGAGGAAACCAGAGCACCCAGAGGAAACCCACACAGACACTGGGAGAATGTGCAAACTCCACACAGACAGTGACCTGTGGCCGGAATCGAACCTGGGTCCCTGGTGCTGTGAGGCACAAACAAATTCCACTGTGCCACCATGCCACCCAGAAAAACATGGCAAGGAAAAATTTTAAGAAGGCTGGCCAGGAGTTACGTATGGTGGCCTGACCTTGACACAGACATTACCAACTTGGTTAGACAGTGTGAGTCATGCCAAGAGAATCAAAAAGTTTCTCCCTCAGCCTCCCTATATCCATGGGAGTGGCCTGGTAGGCCCTGTTTGCAACTGCATGTAGACTTTGCCAGGCCTTTTATGGGTTTCATATTCTTAATTATGGTTGATGCACTTTCCAAATGGTTGGAGATACGCCACATGATCTCCATCACTTCCCAAGCTACCATTGAGAAACTATGACAAAGTTTCTGCATGCATGGGAGACCTGAAGTCCTGGTCTCTGACAATGACAGTGCCTCTACTAGCACCGCGTTTCATTGAATGGGTTGGCTGAACGGGCAGACTTTTAAGCTTGGCATGAAGAAGCAACCCGCAGCATCCATTAGAGTCCAAACTGGCATGATTTTCATTCAACCATAGGACAACCCCTAACACAATGACAGGAATCGCTCCAGTGGAATTGTTAATGGGACAGAGGCTTTGGACAAGATTAAGCCTACTATTCCCAAAACTAGCAGGGAGAGTAAAGTCCCAACAAGACAGGCAGTAAAAGGACGAGGATTCTGGAAGAACAGAAAGAAGGTTCAAAACTGGTGATCTGGTCCACATGGGTCTCAGTTGGGTTATAACGGATTATAATGGAAAAAACAGGGCCCATGTCTTATATGGTCCAAGTACAGGGCAAAGTTGTGAGGAAGCACCTGGACCATCTCAGCAGTAGAGAGCCCGTGCCAGTACAGGCCTCATTATAAGCTATGGGGACGGCCGCTGCCAGTATCAAGCCACGACTAGAGGTTGAACTTACGCCTACCCTTCTGGGTGATGAGGAAACAGATTCCAAAATGGAAACAGAAGAGACCGGCGCCCCAACTGAAGGAAGACCTCAGGAAGAGCTGGCATCAGTGGCTTCACGGCACTACCTTCGGAGGCGAAAGACTCCAATCCACTTCACAGCCTTTGATCCGGTCCTTCCTTCAGGATGCCCCCAGGCTGATAGCCAAACGGTGGAAAAGGCCCTCCTGCGACAAGGGTGCTGGGGAAGAAATGGACTTGAAGGGGGAGGGATGTTATAATGGCCACGGGAGTATCAATAGATCTCCCATGGGCTGCATAGAGTACAACCTCCCTTACTAAGTGAGTGGAGGTTTGCCCAATATGGAAGAGTAGCTGGGGTTTTAAAACCAGCTGGCTGCACTCAAGCCGATAGTCGAAGGACTCCTGAACTGGACCTGTACACTCTTGTCGCAGAAACAGTACCTAACACGTTGTAAGTAAAGGGTGTTGCTGATGGAAGACTAGACTTGATGAGATTATTACATCTTCATAAACTTCACTTTACTCAAAAACATTGCTGGTGGTACTGTACGCTGCACCAAGAACACCTTCCCTTCCCCATCACCCCAGATTCAAAATTCTCGCCCTTGTTTTTAATTCAATCCACAGACTTGTCTCTCATTAACCCTGTCATTTCATAGCCCTTGAACTTTTCATTTGCTGCTGCTGTTGTTACTCCAACCTCCTTCCTTTGCTCCAGAATTGTCTTTAACCTGGTGTTGTGAGTCTTTGTACTCTGCCCACCCCAGTCAAACAATGGCATGTCCACATCATATTAAAAATGTAATTGAAAATTAGAAAGCTCATATTTGCTATTAAGCAGGGAAAAGGAAGAGGAATCCATATAATGGCATCCCTGTGCAGGGAGCCTCCAGCCACTCCACCCACTGGGCGGCACGGTAGCACAGTGGTTAGCACTGCTGCTTCACAGCTCCAGGGACCTGGGTTCGATTCCCGGCTTGGGTCACTGTCTGCGTGGAGTTTGCACATTCTCGTCCTGTCTGTGTGGGTTTCCTCCGGGTGCTCCGGTTTCCTCCAACTGTCCGAAGATGTGCAGGTTAGGTTGATTGGCCATGCTAAAATTGTCGCTTAGTGTCCTGAGATGCATAGATTAGAGAGACTAGCAGGTAAAATATGTAGGGATATAGGAGTAGGGCCTGGGTGGGATTGTGGTCGGTGCAGACTCGATGGGCCAAATGGCCTCTTTATGCACTGTAGGGTTTCTATGATTCTACAAATTGTCGACAGTGCCTTCAGCTACCTAGGTCCTGCTGCCTTCTGAGAAAGTCACTTTCCCACATAACTCCCACATAACGTGGGCATTTTGCTTTCAGTACTATTATTTAGACAAATATTGTGAGCTAGAGCCATCACCATTGCTGTCTGGAAACATTCAATTATGGTGGCACAGTGGTTAGTATTACTGCCTCACAGCGCCAGGGACTTGGGTTCAATTGTGGTCTTGGATGTCTGTGTGGAGTTTGCACATTCTCCCCGTGTCTGCATGGGTTTCTTCCCACAGTCCAAAAGATTTGCAGGTTTGGTGGATTCGACATGCTAAATTGCCCCTTAGTGTCCAACAATGTGTAGGTTAGGTGGATTAGCAGGGTAGGATCATGGGGTAAGGGGATAGCATGCTCTGCTGGAGAATCGGTGCAGACTCGATGGGCCCAATGGCCTCTTTCTGCACTGTAGGGATTCTATGATTCTATAAATGATCGATTCTAATTCATTTTGCTAATTTATTATACAAGTTTTAGATTTTTCCTTTATCCTTTGAACTTTTACATGAGTCATAATTTTCTTGTGGCCCTCATCAAGTGTTTCCTCCAGTTCAGGATATGTTAACATCAACCTTATTGCTATCATGTAGCAATCTGGTTACAGCCTGAAATGAAAATGTTGGCAGGGATTCTACTGGTCTGCTGCGCTGCCAAGCGTATGATTCAGAAAACCAACTCTTCCGAGGGACTCCAAAGAAACAGGTGTCTCTGCTCCTCACTGTCTCCTGCTATGATGTGAAGATGCCAGTGTTGGACTGGGATAGGCACAGTAAGAAGTCCCACAACACCAGGTTAAAGGCCAGCAGGTTTACTTGGTAGCACGAGCTTTCAGAGCACTTCCCCTTCATCAGGTGAGTGGAAAATTGGGTTCACAACCAGGACATATATAGACACAAACTCAATTACAGGATAATGGTTAGAATGCGAGTCTTCACAGGTAATCAAGTCTTTACAGGTGCAGACAATGCGAGTGGAGAGAGGGTTAAGCACAGGTTAAACAGGTGTGAATTATCTCAAGCCAGGACAGTTAGTAAGATTTTGCAAGCCCAGGCACATCGTGGGGGTTACAAGTAGTGTGACATAAACCCAAGATCCTGGTTGAGGCTGTCCCCATGTGTGCGGAACTTGGCTATCAGTTTCTGCTCGGCGATTCTGCATTGTGATGTGTCTTGAAGGCCACCTTGGAGAACGCTTACCCGAAGATCAGAAGATGAATGCCCTTGACTGCTGAAGTGTTCCCTGACAGGAAGGGAACACTCCTGCCTGGTGATTGTTGAGCAGTGTCCATTCATCCGTTGTCGTAGCGTCTGCATGGTCTCGCCAATGTACCATGATTCGGGACATCCTTTCCTGCAGCGTATCAGGTAGACAATGTTGGCTGAGTCACAAGACTCCTGCTGTGTCTCCTGTTATGTGCAACCCTACGCTGCAAGAGAGAGGTAAGAATTCCAGTGAGCTTTTGGCAGGGTATTTGGCAAGATAGCTGGAACCAAGTGGAACTTGAGAGATTGCATGTGAGGCTGAGAACATTGGTAAGTGTGTGAGGATGAGATGAAGCATCTGAATGTTGGGTCTGAGTCCTGAGTACTGATGGGTGAATAATGGGGTATGCTGTTTTGAGCACAGTGTTAGATTGGTGGAGCAATGGGTAAGGGATGACATCAGAAGATGAGTTCACTGACTTGGACCAAATATGTGACGTTATTAAACTTACTGTAACACTGCAGCCAGGTCCTTGGAGCCAGTATCCTCAGAGCGACCTTTGCATTTCCATTACCTTGGCAATGTGTATGTGGACGGCCTCCTAGTTCCCTATGAAAACATGACCTCCCTTCTTTCTGTCTCCTGGGCTAAGACCCCCAGAACTGCAACAATGAAGCCAGGAATCAGGAATCTCTGCATTACAGAAGGAGGTCATTTGGCCCATGGTACCGACAACAATCCCAACCAGGCCCTATCCCTGTAATTCCACGTATTTACCCTGCTAGCCCCTGTGACACTAAGGGACAATTTGGTATGACCAATCAACCTAACCTGCACATCTTTGGAGTGTGGGAGGAAACTGGAGCACCCGGAAGAAACCCACACAGACCCGGGAAGAACGTGCAAACTCCACACAGTGTTAAGTCACCCAAGGCCGGAATTGAACCTCGGTCCCTGGTACTGTGAGGCAGCAGTGCTAACCACTGTGCCACCGTGCCACCCATAGAGCCTTCTCTCTGGCCTGCTGCTCTGTGAAAATTGTTCCTTCTGTGAAACACTTATGGAGACATGTCGTGTTTTTCCACCTGCTGCGACTTGGATGCATCTCCCTTTCCTTGAGTACGGGATAGTTGTAACTGGCGTTGGCTACACATACACCTGGTCCCCTTGCCGAGCATGCAGCCAGGCAGCAAGAGCCATCAGTGCTAGATTGCACACCACAATCATTGGAATAAGCAGTTGCTAATCCTGAGCTTAATTTAATTTTTAGCATGTTATCTTAAAATGGCCAACTGCCCGCCTTTCCCCTTTCCATTTTCTTTTATGTCTCTCTTTTAAACATTTCAATTTTTACCTGCACCCTGTAAAAGGCGTAAAAATGAAAAATATAGCCTGAAAAGCTAATCTAACAGCTGTTGAAAATATGTGGCATGGTGGGTGTGTGTTGGGAAATAAACAGTCTCTAGCAATCGGGTCAAAGCTTAAGGGTGACAGGAATTGACACTATCACTTATGGCTGTAAAATGGGGCAGGAGATTCTTGCAAAGGTTACTATTAAAATGATGATATTTGATCATTGATTGAAACTGCCTTGGCAGTGTAATTTAGCAGCTAATAACACTAATAAAGTTTATTGGAAGGCATGTTAGTGTGAGCCCAAGGAAGTAATGCCTTTCTGTAATGCCACGGTTGAGATCTTTAGACCCGTTGGATAACATGCTAGCTACGATTATCATCAGCACGACTTTGATGTCGTATATGGTTGTGCTACTGCAAGACTATTTTAAATGAGCTGTCAGAGTTCCTAAGCATCCCTTTGAGGCATTGAAGCAGAGAACTCAGAATGCAGCACAGAAGGCTTCCACCCAATGCTCCCATAGCAACACAGGAAAGATTCATGAATGCAATACCCACATCTAGGCTCCTCAGAACATTTACACCCATTAATTCAGCAGCTCCACATGCCACTACCGTCCTGGCTTGAATGTCACATGCTAACTAATGTCGTGTCTACCCAGATCTCATTACAAATCCACCCAGTAATAATCAATCAGAATTGGATTATTTTATTTTATTTTGTTTAATTTATCAAGGAAAGGATTGTCAGAATGGTGAAGCCATCCTTTTCTTTGGAATCAGTGTCCTCATCAAGTTCTCATAGATGATTTACAGTATAGTCAAAGGCATTAATATCGTGTGAAATGGCAACAGCTACCAACAGCGGCTGAGTGCTAATCAAGAGTAAATATTTAAGCAAACTTTGTCATTTTTATGTTTTGCTGTCTCTGCTCAATTAATAATCTCAGTCAATATTCTTGCACAATTAAGACACTACTAGATATCAATATATTTTGATATATTGACAATGTTTTACCTCAACATATTAAATTTTCTGTTATTTATGTGCATCCAGGTTTTTATTTGGCATCTTGATAAATGTTGACTTTGCAGATGAGAAGAACTCTGATGTAAAAGAACTTGGAATGTTACTACTGAAGTTTGAAACTTGTAAAGCATTTATTGCTGACTTTAATAAAAACAAAACCTGTTTTAAAATATGTTGACATCCATCACCATTATGCAAATCCGAATCTTTTGCACCATCTGTTAAATTCCGAAAATAAGAAAAGAAAGGCTCAGAAAAAGTTGTGACACACAAGAGGCCATTCAGCTCACTGTGTGTGCTAGCCAAGAGGAAAACGATTCATGTAGTGATCAATACATTATGAAAAGAGACACTACGCGATCTTACCAGCTTGCTGCACCCGTTGGTGAGTGTGGTGAGCCGGGAACAAAGCATGAGAGGCCAAAATTTTGATTCATGCTGGGTGCAAATTGGATTGCTACCTTCCTGGTCCCTTTTGACTGGCAAGGACGGCTTTATGCCCAGAAAGGGTGGGAAGCTCATTAGCATCAGAGTGCCTGGATCTCCATATCATTAGCAAGTAGAGCACAGCTGCCTCCTCCCTCCGGGCTGTTCCCACCTCTCCAGCGAGTCGTGACATCGAAGCAATTCATGACTGGTCTCCACTAGGCACCATGGCCGCTGTGGGAGGATCAGAGATCTTTGAAGCTCCCAGGTGGTTGAGGGCATGGCGGAGAGTGCCCATTGGGCAACACCTGCCTGGCAGTGCCAATTGGGCACCATAACTGTGCCAAGGGCAATATCAAGGGAGTGGGGTCTGAGTGGAGGTGGAGCTTTCTCTGGGGGCTATGATGGGGGAGCTATGCATTCTGATGGGCGCCTATGTACACAGGGCAGATGTGGGGGAGGGGGGAGGTGAAGGGGCACCATGCAGGGCTGTTGTGCAGGGATGGATTGTGGAGGAGGTCCTGATGAGGGGGATGGTGTTTCCGGGGTCCGCCAGGAGATCCATCAGAAGGGCCCTGATGTCCCGATGCCGGCGACCTGTGTTGGTGTGAGGGGGTGATAATGTCGGCAATGGAGCAGGAGGCGCTCCGATGTCTGTAGTGGGGGGATGGGAGATCAGGGCAACCTGTAGATTGGCTTCTCCGATTCTGCCGCACCTCCTGCACCACCACCCCCCAACCCGCCCACACCCCTCCTCCCCCGCCCCGCCCCCCCTCAACCCCATATCAAGGCAAAGTTGCTAACTGTTAAGAAAAATGACAGGGGGCAAATTTTCCTATTCCACCCTCCACGAGGATCGTAGCAGGTTAGGGGTTGACAATGGGTGGGTCCGTTGACCTCAGGTGGGATCCTCAGCTTCGGGGTGGGCGCAGCCGGAATATCCCACCCAGAGTGACAGAAGATTGCAGTGCAAAGCTTGGTGAAAAGATCGGCATGGAGGACTCCCACCTCTTCTCCATTATGACCCTTTTTTGGGAAAATTCCAATGGAATTCCCAGTGACTGGTGGAAAGCGTTACACAGCAGACTTCAGGTTTTTTACAGAAAGCTTCTTCTCCATGAAATAATTAGCACAATCCAACAATTCTTCATGATCCATTTTTATGTTACACCATCCACTCTCACTTTCTCTCTCATCTCTGAGATTGAGGGAGGAACTTTCCCATCCCACGGGAATCGTCGTGGGCGGGACACAGACCATGCAAAGGTCTGTTGATCTCATGCGGGATATTCTGGCCTTGGGGTGAGCACGGCTGGAAAATCCCACCTTGGGATTGTGTACCCAGTGAGACCAGCTGCCCCTCCTTTTTGTCAAGGTGTGAAAACGAACACTTGATTTTCTCTGGGTCTTGGCTTGTGCCTCTTTCCTCTTACCAACCAACTCACATGGATCTGTCTCTCGGCAACATTCAGCATGATTTTGTCAACCCCCTTTCCAAGACATTCTATTTTAAATTAAAGGAGGTCATAAAAACATGGCCATCATATAAAATCTCCCCTTTTGTACAGGAACTATTTAGCCTTATCCCACATTAAGATCTTGGACCAATGTCCTATACGTTCAAGTGTATATGCAGATATTGTATTTAAATACAGTGAGGGTTTCTGCCTCTTTCAGACAGTGAGCTCCAGACCCTCACACTCAAAGAATCTCTTCACCTCCCCTCTAATCCTCATGCCAATTACTTCAAACCTCTGCCCTCCCGGTTATTGGCCGCTCTGCTATGGACAATTAATAGGACTTTTTTTTATCGGCTATTTATCCTCCCCCGACCACCTCATTTAAATCTCCCTCAGTCCCTTTTGTAGCAGCCATAGTGAGTCCATCCTACTCAATCTTTCCCAGAAGCTAAAATTCTCCAATCCTGCAACTTCCCCGCAAATTGTCTCTCATGTGATCACATTTACACTTCTAATAGACTCTTGTGATGCCAAAATACTTGCAACCAATGTAGTATTTTTGAAGCTTAGGCACTGTGTGATATGGAAGCTATGGGTGGGATTTTCTGGCTGTGCTCGCCCCAAATACAAAAAATCCTGCCCGAGGTAAACAGACCTTTGCATGGTTCCCCCCCCCCAACCCCCCCACCCCCCCACCACCACCTACTATGATTCCCGTGGCGGGTGGGAGGGGAAAATTCTCCCAATGGCTGGCAGACAGTTTATGCACAGGCTGTTCCCACGAACAGAAATGAAATTAATCACTTTGTTTTATGTTTTGGTTGGGGATGGGTTGTGGCAAGGATACCAAAGGAAAGCACCTGCCATTCTACAAATTGTGCAATATGTTGTTTTTTTATATATTCAGCAGAGCTGGCAAATCCTCAATTTAAGGTCTTTTCTCTAAGACGACTCCTCCAACAGTGCAGCACTTCCTCAGCACTGCAAAGGAGTACCAGCCTAGATTATGTGCCTTGGGGAGGGAGGATTCACTTGAACCCCCCGCAAACTACTGACTTAGAGATTAGGGTGCTACCACTGAGCCCAGGCTGGCACTTGAAGTTTGTATCAATGTTTGAATACCATAAGGATTGGAAAGTTATTCAAAATTAATTAATTTTATAATTCCTTCAATTACACAATAAACAGGAAGAGTTAATTCATGATAATGTTGTATAATCCGTCTAACTGGCCCTTAAGAAAGAAGACAGAACTGAGTAACAGTAACGATTCACAGACTGTGAAGAAGGAGTTGAGTAACCTTTGACTAATCTTCTACGAACAAAGGAGGGGTAATAACATGAGGGAGGTATTTCAAATAATGAGTGGAATTGCAAAAAAATGAACGTTTAATAGGTTCTTTGTAATGAATGCAAAGTGTAATGTAAGAAGCAATGTTTCACGGTATGGAAGAAAAGATTGAGCTGAGAAAATTCTCCTGACAAGAGGATTGCAAAAAGAATGAACTGCCACGGCGTGCAGTTAATGCGATAAGTACAGAATCGTTTAACAGGAGTTGATCGTTTTGTTGCAGAATGGATTAGAGGAATGCAGGCATAGGATCAAATAAAGTAAATCAAATCTGAGATTGACTTTCAAATGGAATTATGTAGTAATTGGAATAGTGGTTCGGCTTGGATGAAGCAAAGAACTAAATGAAAAGGGGTGTCAAGGGTATTGATTCGATGGGCTGGATTATTACAGAATGTGCTACATGAGTTAAATGGTCTTTCCCTTTTCCTCCTTTCTTCATACTTTGTTAATGATCCAAACAGAAAACAGACTTTGCATTCTATGAAGGGTTTTCATTTGCATCTATGATATCATAATATGATAGCATTTTGGATTCATGCTGAAATCTCTTTCAGATAATAACCAGTTGCGGCACGGTGGCACAGTGGTTAACACTGCTATCTCACAGCACCAGGGACTGGGTTTGATCCCCAGCTTGGGTCATTATCTGTGTGGAGTCTGCACGTTCTCGCGTGGGTTTCCTCTGGGTGCTTCGGTTTCCTCCCACAATCCGAAAGACATGCTGGTTAGGTGCATTGACCATGCTAAATCCTCCGAACAGGCGCCGGAGTGTGGCGACTAGGGGATTTTCACAATAAGTTCATTGCAGTGTTAATGTAAGTCTACTTGTGACACTAATAAATAAACTTAAACTTCATGTGTAACATTGTGCACTTATCATTGATCATGAATACAGTCACTGTCTGTGTGGAGTTTGCACGCTCTCCCCGTGTCTGCGTGGGTTTTCTCCAGGTGTTCTGGTTTCCTCCCACAGTCCAACGACGTGCTGGTTAGGTGCATTGGCCATGCTAAATTCTCCCTCAGCGTATCCAAATAGGCACCGGATTTCACAGTGACTTCATTGCACTGCGAATGTAAGCCTACTTTCGACTAATAAATAAACTTTAACTTTAAATAACTCACTGATGCCGGCTTCCTCTGTTCAGGGTTAGGAACAACTGCTATTGTCAGTTTTGAGTGGAGGTTATTCACTTCTTCGAGGATCCTCAGAAAGTTACAGGACTACCGCTTTTGCATTACTAGAAAATTGTAGTGTGGCAACTTCCACTTTGCAAACTCAGCAGGATGCCTGGGAGCTGAATCGGCAACTTTGTATTTTGACCAGAGAACTAAAGCCATGCTTAGTTGGAGGGTTTGCACTCCCCCATTTTACAACAAGAGCGATATAACTTTGATCAGGTGTAAAGCCACACTTTAGCAGCATCCAGCGGTATCTGACTGACAGAACAGTTACCTGATAAAATAACTGCTTTATTGTGTGACTGAGGTCTAAATGGGTTTTTCTGGAGGATTGTCTCTTCTCCCAAAGTAGACTGTTGAAATCTGGAGTTTCCCATTACTCTTTATTCACAGTAAGTATTTACATATTTGGAGCTCTACACGAGGCTGGAGACTCTTCGCCTTCCAGCTCTTTCTTACTTCTCAGTTATTACATCAACATCAAGCATGCTTCTGATGTTAATGCGTTACTCTACATCTCCCCCATTGTGTTTTTATCTGCCGACATCTCTCCCCAAAGTCTCAGGGAGTGATCTTACCAAAGAAATTTGAAGTGCTGAATGAACATAAAAACAGGAGAGAGTCACGTCCATTTTTTTGGTGAGAGAAAAATTAAAATCTTATGCCACTGAGAGAAAAAGATGAGGCAAAGTGTGATTCGCACCAGTAGGGGGAGCAGATAGAGTCTATTCTCACTGGGAAGCCAACTGCTGGCTGCTAGAGGGCACGATTGCCCACACAAATGATCTCTGAGTGAACAGTGTAAAATGTACACAATTAGTACACTGGGAATCTGACACGCCCCCCCATCCCTCCAATCATGGACCCCCATCCTATCATGGCCCCCTTCAACTTTCCCGGCTGATTGTGGCCCCCATTCAATCTCCCGGCCCATCGCGGTTCCCGTTCATCCCCCCCACCGGTCAATCAGCGCTCTTGGTGATCCCCGATTGCAGAGTGTGCAGCTCCCGACATGCAGCCTCCCCTTCAGGCTCTGCCCCTCCCCACCTTGGGCTTCAGCAATGGTAGTTAAAGTTCTGAGCCTGGTTGCTTCTCCTCACGTTGTTTTACCCTCTTGTGGTTGTTCATGGCGATATTGAAAGCTGTGTTCTCAATCACCTGCCTGTTAGTAACTCTGATGGTCAGAATCCATTCCGGAGTGGTGAGGTCCAATAACTCAGGGGAGTTAGATTAAAGTGTTTGTTTATCTCCAATGCATTTTTAATGGTTCGTACCTCTCTCTCTCTAAGCTTTTCCATTCGCTTGAGGATAGCAAGGTGAACCTGGTTTTACGTGAATTAAACCATGTTTCTTTGAAAAATTATAGAATAGCTTATTAGCAAATTGTGACTGACTGTCAGACACTATAATGTCCAGGATGCCATATATTGTGTAAATACTGAAGGATTGGAAGATTGCTTCCACCGTGATTTAGTGTAATCGGTTTACTTCAATGCACTGAGAGTAGTAATAAATGGCAACAAGGAAGGTTTTCCTCTTAAAATCAAATTAGTCTATTCCCAGGCACTCCCACAGCCTTGATGGAAAAGTAAAAGGTGATATTGGTTCTTTTTGTTCTTGCCTTTTTACGACATAAGTAAGACAGTTAGAAATTATTTCTTCAACAGAGTGAGTAATGCTTGGCCACCAGGCTAATTGCTGTGCTCTCACACAACATTTTGCTATTCCTTGGTGAAGTCTTTGAAGAGTATTAAGCTGAAGTATTCTCAGTATGACGACTCTCTCATTGAAGAGTAGTGAGTTGTCAGTAACACTGAGGTATTTGCGCTGTTCAAAGTACTGCCACAGTACTGGCTTAGTGAGGATATAGCCTGACCATCCATCCAGGCAATATTCTCTGATTCGGAAAAATTCTTCATCTCATGGTTGGGGTTGATGTACTTCCTGCAACTTTTTGCAAAAGCTACAAGTGCTGAGTGATTAAAAATGTATCTGTTTCCACCTCTTCGGTGAAGTGCAAACCTTCTTGTTTGGTTCCTTCTGATAACATTTGTGACTCTGATGATTTTGATCGCACACTCTCTATCTGTGGGAATGGCAGTGCGTGCTCAAAATCCAGAGAGCGCGATTCGCACCGGCGAGTTTCCAAGGTTCCATCTTACCGGCACCTCGCCGCTGGAGTGGCGTGAAACAAGATGCGGGACCGCAGAAAGCTCATTTAAATACATTAGCATGTCATTAGCGAGCATTCTCACCGGGACTTCCTCCCTCACCGGATATTCAGCGGTCACGCCATGCCGCAACGCTGATACGCTGATGCCATTTACAACAGGTTCACCTAGATGTGGACCTGTTGTGGGGGTCTTCCAGAGATTGTAAAAGTAAGTATAGCCTGGGGGGGGGGGAGCGATTTGGGCAGTGCCAACCTGATAGTGCCAACCTGTGTTAAGGGGCAGGCCCCAGTGGGAGCCTCATGGAGGGGAAGGATTTGTTAAAATCTGGTGGTGGCCAGGAATGGGCGGAGAAGCATGGGATGGGGGATACTACCATTGGCTGTTGTAGACGGGGCGGGGGGGGGGGGGGGGGGGGGTGTAGTGGTGGAGGTGGGTGCCTGATCAGACTGTTGGGGGCTGGGGGTGCGCAGAAGGTGCAAAGAAGCCTATGATTGGGAGAGGGGTGGGGAATGTGGAGGAGAGGCCGATGATCCGGGGCGGGTGATAGAGAAATGCCGACTCCGATTAGGGGCTGGGGAGGAATCTGCACCGAGACCTCCATGGTGGCAGGGGGGAAGGTTTACTCAGGTTCTGATCAGGCGCCCTATAAAGATGGTGCCCCAACCTCTGAGCAGCGGCATTTTGCCAGCATGTTGAGACTTGCACCCCTGTTATGAAACACGTCCCCTTGATTTCTTTTGGCAGAATGTCGTAAGATCTGGAAAGAAAGCCAATCGGTTTCTCTGGAGAGATACATGCCAGTTTTCTCATTGGTAACAACAGTGGTAAGATTTTGCCCAGTGTGTCTACTGTTGTTGATATTTCCCTTACGCATACACTGTGATGGAGTTATATCTTGTCAATCTTAGTCTGAACCATTCAATTCTGGCTGGCATCCTTGTAATTTCTTTCATGTGCTGAAGGGTGAATAGTGGCTAATGGTCTGATTCAATTTTGAAATGCAATACTGTAACACAGTTTGAAATTTCATGTCCAAGTTGCTGCTTAAGTTTTTTCTATCGTTGTTCTGTGTTTATTAGAGAATGAGAGGTGTAGTAAAATGGTCTATGCTTGCCTTCTTTCAGCACTTGAAATAAAACTTCCCCAAGACCTGTAGATGATGCATCTGAATCTAAATATGGTGCATTTGTATCTAAGTACTGAATATGGTTAGTATGGTTAGTAACTCTTGTTGGTAATGTGCTAAGATTACAGAAAAAATTAAATGTTGTTTACTCCATTTGAAGGCATTTTGCTGGTCTACATTCCAACACCACCATTGACTCTGGACTTCAGGACTCTTTGGCCTCTGCGAAATTTGATAAGAACTTGTCATCTTGGTCGAGCATCCCAAGGAATCTTTGAAGCTCAGTTATGAATCTGGTTTGTGGAAATTCTCTGATTACTTTTGTTCCTTGTGCATCAACTATGATTCCAGTCGCTTGTACTGTGACCTAGAAACTTGGTCATGGGTTTGGAAAACTCAAAATTTTTCAACCCCCCCCCCCCCCCCCCCCCCACCATACCGTCGCCCCCGGGCGTGGCATGTTTACCTGCGATGGAGGTGGCTCACCATTGACCGTTGGCAGGATCTTCTGTTCCTCCCAAGATGTATTGCATTTTGAATAGCCGACCTACAGGGGAACCCAACATGGATTGGTACCTTAGGCCAAAACGGAACATCCTGCCATCAGGGCGGACTAGAATATCCCACCCCATGTTTTCATCTGATCTTTGCTTTCTTTTTTATTAAATTTAGCCCCCTCTATTATTACGTTTTGATGGACACTGAAATAATAGCCAAAAGCTTGCAAGACTTCTTCGTAAGAAGTTGAAATCTCATCAATACCCTACCTTGCTATCATGTCATCAGCAATAGATCTTAGTGCATAACGTAGTGTACTGGCAACTGGTCTTTTAGATCTTTTTTGTGTAATCCTGAAACTGTTCTGTACCTTGTGAACCTTTTTTTCTAGTTCTCCCAGGTCTGGGCCTGTTGTGAATCTTGTTCACTATCAAATCTTTCTGGGAGTGTGGATTCCATGCTAAGCTTGCTATTTCAGGCCTCTGCTCACTGTTGCCTGGTTTCCAGATCTGTGTCTCAGCTTGTATCTGCTGCTCACCCGATGTTCCAGCATCTTGGTGAGTCTTGAATTTTTCTCTCAGTCCTTCCTTTGAGGACGTATTTCTGTGCCAGCCCTGTGTCTTCTTTCTGAGGTTCACTGTGTCTTTTACATGCTGCCGCCATGTTTCATTGTTGTGTTTGGGGTCTCAACAGGGGTATTGGGGATTGTCCGTTCTCCTAAATTATGCTGCTCTAGTCTCTGGTTTCTTAAAACTATTCGCCTTTATTTATACATTTGGACCTTTACACAAGGTTGGAGCCTCTGCATCTTTCAGATCGTTAATACTTCCCAGTCATGTGATCTGACATTATTATTACATCAGCACCAGAAATGTTTCTGCTGTTAACCCTTTACCCGACAATAACTGCATTTTTATTGTTCTGAAAACAGTGAGGCTTGCATCACACTATCAAATGTTAAAAGTGTAACTGGTGGATGCAGTTCTATATTTTTGCTTACAAGTGCAAAGTGCAGAGCTATCTCCCAGCTGAGCTTATTAATGCAATTGACAGCGTAACACTTATCGGCTAGGCAGAACACTTGAATCTACACTGAGTTGTCTCAGATATAATGGAATGGTATAATGTAACGTTGGTCATGATAATGGAATTCTAGATGGAATTGGCACCTGTCTGGAACACTCAATGGACTGATTTTTACTTCTGAAAAGCTTGGGTACAATCACAATGAAATTCCTTGAAACATATGGGCCCGATTTTACCATTTTGATTCTAAGCGCTGGGCGGACTTGAATCTGGGAGTGTTTCAGATCCGACTTTTAGACCCTTTCTCAGGCGCCCCCATACGCACTCTGCCTGAAACAATATCAGCGATTCTGAATTGCGCTGCACAAACCTGTGGGCGGGGCTTATCGTGCCCAAAACCCTGCAGCTCCGATCGGCACTTCCAACTGCGCATGCGCAGAAAATAAACGATAGAATGCTGCTCCCCTGCCACATCGCGCCCGATCTGGATAATGCCACCCTCTGGCTCCCACAGACATTGCCCCACCCCCACAACATTACTGACCCTCTTATCCCCCCACCCGCCCGCCACCCAGACCGATCGTGGCCCCCCCCCCTCCCCCGCAACGATCTCAGGCAGAGTGGCAGCGGCCCCCCACTTCCCCTTCACTCATCTCAGGCAGAGGGGCAGTGAACCTCCCCTTTCCCCCTCACTCATCTCGAGCAGAATGGCAGCGGACCCTCCCTTTCCCCCAACGGTCTCAGGCAGAGTGGCAGTGGACCCCCCCTTTCCCCCAACGGTCTCAGGCAGAGTGGCAGCTCCCTACAGATATCACGCAGGGTGATCCCCCTCACCCCCACCCCGGACCCTCCCGCACAAGGCCCCCATCCCCTCTGGACTCCGATGGCTGTGTGACACCTCCCTCTCTCTCCCCTGTCCCCAATCATTGAGGCACTCATCCATCACCCGCCCCCCTTTCCATCAGCACACATGCAAGTGCTCACTTGCCTTCCCCTCAATGCTAACAAGCAAACTGCATGCAACTTGCTGGAATGCTCTGCCAAACTGCCTGCAGCTGATCTGCCCCAACGAGGGGCAGCTCCATTAAAAACTCAAGAATAGACAGGTAGACAGGCATTCCTGCACAAAATGTGCGCACGACCAGCCCCCAATTCTCTGAGGACAACCTGGGGAGACTGCTGGATGTAGCAGAGGCGAGGTGGGACACCCTCTTCCCCCCAGGAGGACGCAGACCCAGGGGGGCTGATGGAAATGCAGCCTGGGGGGCAGTTGCTGCCTCAGTCAGTGCGAGAGCACTGGCCCCCCAAACTGGGAAGCAGTGCCGGAAAAAAGTCAATGACCTCATCCATACAGCAAGGGGGGGTGCTGAACCCCATTTTGCACCTTCCCCCATACTTCCCCCAGATTCTCCCATCCCCAGCACCCTGCATTCTTCCTGAGCCCCAGCACCTCCTTCCTTTCCCCCCAGTGAGCTCCACTGTGCTTGCCCTCTAAGGGCCACCACCTGATACTCTGCAGGAGTCATGCCACCATTTCTTTCATAGCTCCTTCTATCTCCACAGGAGAAGACCAAGCACAACACCTATGTGAGGGCAAAGACAGGGGGTGGTGAGCCAGACCTCCAGGTCCTCACCCCCTTTGAGGAGCAGGCGCTGGAAGTCTCCAGAGAAGGGGAGAAGCGGGCTGTCATTGACAGCATGGTCGGGCTGCTGTCAAGACGTGAGCACGTGTCATTCCTTCAATCACTTTGAGGCAACTTCTGGGGGGGCACAAGTTTTGAGTGGGAGGGGCAAGGTTTAAAAGAGATGTATGAGGCATGTTTATTTGCAGAGAGAGGGTAGTGTGTGCCTGGAACTTGCTGCTGGGGAAAGGTTGTAGATGCAGATACAACAGTGACCTTTAAGGGCATCTCTACAGCTATGTGAATAGGATGGGAAGAGAGGCATATGGCTCTCAGAAGAGTAGGGGGTACAAATCAGATGGGCTGCCTGGTTGCTACAGGGTTGGGGAGCCGAAGGGCCTGTTCCTGTGATGTAATTTTCTGGGTTCTTTGTTCTATGTTCAATGGAGACATGTGAATCATGTGTTTGGCATCCCGGTTTCCTCTCCCTCCCTTGCACTTAACCTTGTGTCCTGTCTTGCAGAGACAGATCTAGACGCCCTGGGGCCTTCTGGACCGCAGATCCCGGCTGCAGCTCCCGCCCCTCCCGGTCCAGACAGCTCGGACGAGTCCTCGGAGGGTGCGGGTGAAGGGACCTCCAAGGGTAACACTGTTTTGGCGTCAGCCGCCACCTCACAACTCATCATCCCAGATACTGACATGTCGGTGAGTCCAGTTAGTGTTGAGCATTCTGGGTCACTCTCTGATGAGCACAACATATCTGATAATGTACATCAGGTGGAGGAGAGAATGTCCAAGGCCTCTGGCATGCAGGGGCCTGCCGGGTGAAAGGACTCAGCAGGCTCTAGGCTACATGCTGGACCTCTGAGATCGCTTCTCCCTCAGCTGCAGGAGATGCAGCAACAGAGCCAGGGAATGCTGACGGCCACACTGGACCAACTGCGAGGCTGCTGGGAGGAGTCTCAAAGCTTTCATTGGAGACCCTGCAGAGCAACAGCCCCCCACCCCCCCACGCATTCACAGAGTTGCCACCAACACGAGACAGAAAATGGCCGCAACAAAAGGACACCCATGAGTAGCAGAGAGCCGTCGGATGCTATGCACTTAACTCCTCACTAACCCTCACTGATGGAGTGCCCAAATCGGACTTTTATTGGGCTGATTCCCGATTGGGCGAACGCGGTGGTAAAGGGGGAAGTGCCGGTAAAGTTGGGCATCCAGCCCATTAATTAATTTAAATACATTCAAATGCATTTAAATTGCCGTCATGCCCGTTTCGGGCTCAGTCCCAATCGCGGCCATTTTAAGCACCTGGTAAAGGGGAAACTGGCACGGAGATGGTTGCGGATCGCGCTACTCACCTCACGCCCGACTTTACCAAGTTTTCACGCCCAAAAACGGGTGCAACTTGATGGTAAAATTGTACCCAAAAACCTCCAGACACAGAAAAGGACTATTGTCAACATCAGCAGCCCAGATTTGATACTGTCCCACATCCAGGGATAATACATTTCCATAAATGGAGTGTGTACCTGTGCCAAGATTTTCAGCACTCATGAGAGAGAGGGGTTTTGTGACTCAGTATATAACCTTTGAGCCAGATGTTCAGGAGATTTTGCCCATCTTAGGACTTGTTGCAGGTCCCTTTAAGTAACATTGCTGGCCCCTTCTTGCTAAACAAGATTAAGAGAGGACATTATACTGGAGAACTGGGGCGGGATTCTCCGGCTGCACTCGCCTGAAAACTGGAGATTCATGCCTGGCTTCAATGGACCTTTACATGTTCTGCCCCCCTCCCCCCTAGAATTCCAGTGATGGGTGGGATGGGAGAATTCCGGCCCTGATATGTCAGAAGTGTCAAATCAGCATTACGCACCAACTGATGTCACGATCTCCCTGCTCAACATTGTTCCTGCCCGTGATCCTAAAGTCCACACTAACAACTTACTAATTCAGAGCAGCTTGCACAAGGAGTATGCATGCATAGCATGGATGTGGGATGCCATGGAAATATTAATGCTACACAATTTAATTTTTGCGGTCTCTGTCTTCAAACAATGTGCCAGGAGGAGAGAGATACCAGAACTGTCTCCACTTTCTGCAGCATTTTTTGATTCTTGTATTCTCCTGTCTTACCCGCCAGGGGAATTCTAGCGGGCAAGGCAGAAAATTCAGTGGGCCATTCAGAGGTCCGTTGAACTTGGACGGGAATTTGAGACACGTGCGGCCAGAGATTCCTAAACAATTTGAATAAAATGCCACCAAATAATCAAAGGAGACACAAATATTTTCAGGATCTCCTCTGAGAAAATGTTCAGTGAACCGTGAGGTAACTTTTCTACCCCCAATATAGGTTTGGTTCCAGTGGGAAGTCTGGTTGCCTGCAGTCCTGTAAAGAAGATATGTGAAACCTTACTTACAATAGAATTTTTATGCTACCTCATACTGTTTGTAGGAAAGCTAGTTGAAGAGAACTGGATGAGAAAGGGCATTCCGCTAATCTGAGTGAACCCATCCAGGAATAGCACAAAGTGCCTCTACTGCTCTATTTGCTTATTTAAGCTTTTTGCCTTCGTACTCCATTTGTCTGGAAAGTGATTTCAAATATTGACCACTCTGTGCATGAAGAGGGATTCCCTGATATTAGTCTCAATTTTGCTTTTTAGCAGATTAGACCTTTCTCCCCTTCACATATTCCCATAATTCAATTTAAAGTAGACTAGATTTACTTACTTTTAATTCATTCCTGGGATGCGATTGTTACGGGCAAGGCCAGCATTTATTGCCCATCCCTAATTGTCCTTGAGAAGGTCTTGAGCCATTATCTTGAACTGCTGCTGTCCATGTGGTATAAGTACACGCACAACACACTGGGCGGCATGGTAGCACAGTGGTTAGCACTGCTATCCCACAGTGCCAGGGACCTGGGTTTGATTCTTGTCTTGGGTCACTTGTCTATGCACAGTCTGCATGTTCTCCCCATGTCTGCTTGAGTTTCCTCCGGGTGCTGCAATCTTAACTGACTTAGTCTGTTAAATGAGGAAAGACTAAGTCAGTTAAGATTGTATTTATTGGAGTTTAGCAGGGTGAGAGGGTATCTCATAGAAACGTATAAAATTCTAACAGGATTAGACAGGGTAGATTCAGAAAGAATGTTCCCGATGGTGGGGGAGTCCAGAACTAGGGGTTATGGTTTGAGGATGAGGGGTAAACCTTTTAGGACTGAATTGAGGAGAAATTTCTTCACCCAAAGAGTGGTGGATGTGTGAAATTCACTACCACAGAAAGTAGTTGAGGCCAAAACATTGTGTGGTTTGAAGAAGAAATTAGATATAGCTCTTGGGGCTAAAGGGATCAAGGGATATGGGCAGAAGGCAGGATGAATTTGATGATCAGCCATGACCATAATGAATGGCGGAGTGGGCTTGAATGGCCAAATGGCCTATTCCTGCTTCTAGTTTTTATGCTTCCATGTTACTTGTACTATATAGTGTCCAGTGGCCACCTCAAAATCTTGCCAATGACTCACAAATCTCCTTTAATCTTTTCTAGCACCCTGGCATAAGCATTATCCACCCCAGAAAATTTGTTTGGCCTGAAACTTTGACCCTATGTTTCTGCATCATTCATATCAAAGTCATTGAGGTAAGATAAGTTTTTTTTTGTTAAGGAATGGCACGTGGCTCATGTCTTCCTCTGTGAAAATTTGGAGGAAATAATCTGCCTGTTTTAAATGGCTGATTAAAGTAGTATAGAGGAATTTCAAATGAACTTTCTTATTCATATGCGTGTATCCTATGGCATATGTTCAGGGCCAAGTTCATAGAACCCCTAAATGCAGAAGGAGGCCATTCGGCCCATTGAGTCTGCATCAACCCTCTGACAAAGCATCCAACCCAGGCCCACCCACTGACCTATAACCCCACATATTTACCCCGTGAATCCACCTAACCCATTCAATTGGGACATTAAGGGGCAAGTTAATATGGCCATTCCAGGTAACCTGCACATCTTTGGACTGTGGGAGGATACGCGAGCACCCGGAGGAAATCCACGCAGACACAGGAAGAATGCGTAAACTCCACACAGTCATCCTAGGCTGGAATCGAACTCGTGTCCCTGGCGCTGTCAGACAGCAGTGCTAACCACTGTGCCAATGTGCCGCCCCCAAGTTGGCTTAATATGCGAAGCTAAAAGATTTCTAGGCTTGAACTAAAGTCTTGAAATAATTCATTCTGTTTCAGTCAGCAAATTTGCAGATATGCCAAAGAAATGAAGACATGTTCTTCCACAGTGAAATGAAACTGCTGTCAAGTTTCAATTTCAACTAATTGAAGAGTAATTACAGAACCGATTCTTAGCTTAATGTCTGCTTTCAAACCACAAGCGCTCTTTTAAAACCTGGAGCACCATAAAAAGCAGATTTAGCTCAGTGTTGTCTCATTAAATTCATCAGATTAGGACTGTCATACAGCTGCTTGTGTTATTGTACTGCCATTCTTTATAATTTATTTTTCGTTCTAAGCCATCGACTAACAAACCATTGTTGCTCCATTAATTTGGAGGTCATCTGCGCCATTGTGAAGTGCCACAGCTGTAAAAACAGATTATTTCCTTTGTTCCTTTTATTTGGTGATTAATTTTTGGGTATTTTCCAAATAGCTATCAGACATACTGTATGTATTGTGCTTGTTTTTTTAATATAACATCAGATACAAGTATAAGTGCCTGTGGTCCAACTCTTTCAATGTGCTTACATAAAAATCTCATCTGTCTAGTCTTTGAGTCTCTGTTCACTATGACATTTTTTCAGATACTAATTTGATCAATTCAACCACCACCTCTTCCTTTGATGCCCTAGCCCCACTAAACCCCACTCTGTCTCACTCACCTTGACCATTCCCGCAATGTCCACTTCATGTCCACTTCCTTAAGCCCAAGGGGCACAAAACTTGAACAATTATGCTGAACAAATGCTTTAGCCGTTCCCAAAACTTAGTTGGACCAGATAAAATGTTATCAAGTCCAGGGCTCATTTGCAAAAAACTGCTCAGTATTCCAGGCTGATCATGGAAGGCAGCGATAGCACCTCAGCTTTCCTTATCTCCGTTGAAAACTGAGTTCTCAATTCCCTTTACCTTGTCTCTTGCACCCTGACCTATAACAATAAGTGTGAGGAGCTCCGTAGGTTTCTTTGTCACTATAATTAAGTGCATCCGCTGCTTCTACCATTTCTCCCCTTGCCCTTAGTCCACCAGGCCAAACTTCTTCCAAACTTCCCCTTACTCTAGTCCTGATCTCACATCATTCCCCAGATTCTCTTCTATCTCTCCTCAAGTCATTTTTGTGCTTATATTGCCCATGGAACTCCCCCTCCTCATCCTGTTCCCTCAACTTCATTCCTGTTAAACTGCTGATCATCCAAATTCCTTTCCTGTTTTTTCGATTTGATTTGATTTGGTTTATTACTGTCACATGTATTGGTAAACACAGTAAGAAGTCTCACAACGCCAGGTTAAAGTCCAACATGTTTATTTGGTAGCAAAAGCCTCTAGCTTTCAGAGTGCTGCCCCTTCATCAGGTGAGTGGGAGTTCTGTTCACACACAGGCATTGTAAATTGAGTTTGTCTCTTTATATGCCCTGTTTGTGAACAGAACTCCCACTCACCTGGTGAAGGGGCAGCGCTCCGAAAGCTAGTGGCTCTTGCTACCAAATAAACCTGCTGGACTTTAACCTGTTGGTGTGAGACTTCTTACTGTGTTTACCCCAGTCCAACGCCAGCATCTCCACAACATGTATTGGTATACAGTGAAAAGTATTGTTTCTTGCACACTATACAGACAAAGCATACCGTAGATAGAGAAGGTGGAGGAGAAGGTGCAGGATGTAGTGTTACAGTCATAGTCAAGATCAGCTTAATATAAGGTAGGTCCATTCCCATGTCAGCTTATATTGTTAACAGTTTCCTCTCACCAGGTGTTGACAATCTCCCCTTCAAACTTCCTGTCATCATCTCTCTCCTCAATAACCCAAACCTTGACCCTCCCTGCCCTTGCAAACTACTGTCCCATTTCCAACCTCTCATTCTTCTCATCTTGAACTGTTGCCTCCCAAGTTCTTGCCCCTCTTTCCGGGGATTCCAAGGAGTATCCACATTTCTGCACCATCATCATGAAGAACACCTCTTTCCAACTCCACTGCATCTCCCGATTATTGCCTTGGCTCAGCTCACCTGCGGCTGAAAGCCTTTCTGTGACTTTTTTACCTCTAAACATGACTATTCCAATATATTGATGGTTGGCCTCCCACATTCTATCCTCCGTAAGATTGAAGCCATCCACAGCCCTGCTCCCCCATGCCCTTACTCACACCAAGTCCCATTCACCCATCCCCCTGCAGTCGCTGATCTACACTGCCTGCTCACCTTGAATTTTATAATTCTCACCCTTGTTTTCAAATCCCTCCATGACCTTGCTCCATTTAATTTCCTCCAGACCCTCTGAGATATCTGTTCTCCTCTAATTCTGGCGCCTCACGTATTTTCATTCCTTCACCATTGGTGTCTGTGCCTTTGCTGCCTAGGCCCTAAGCTCTGGAACTTTCTGTCTAAAACCTCTCAACTACTTTACTTCTTTTTGTTCCATTAAGACTCACCTTAAAATCAACTGCTTTGATTCAGCCTTTAATAACTTTCCCTTATATTTCCTTATATGGCTGGATGCCAAAGTTAGCTTTATAATGGTCTTGTGGAGTGTCCAGGAACATTTTTATGATGTAAAGTACCCTACAAATAAATACGTGTTGCCTTTGTTACTGTGAGATAAGTTCCAACCACCAAAAACAATCCTGCTTGCCCCCTTTCTCTACACTTCTGATATGAGCAACTTGTTCTGAGGTCTTGTTCAAGGGATAAAAGCCACACTGCATTACTTCACCCAAGTGGCCATTCATAATGGATAGGTCTATAAATTCTTGGAGAATGTTCAACAGAGTGAATATCACAGCTCAGCTCACTCCCTATCCACAAATAAATATTTTTCAACTGGATGGCGGTACAGTTAGCACTGCTGCCTCACAGCACCAGGGACCCGGGTTCAATTCCAACCTCGGGTCACTGTTTGTTTGGAGTCTGAACATTCTCCTCGTGTCTGCGTGGGTTTCCTCTGGGTGCTCCGGTTTCCTCCCACACTCCAAAGGTGTGTGGGTCAGGTTGATTGGCCATGCTAAATTGTTCCTTGGTGTCAGGGGGATTAGTAGGGCAATATGTGGGATTAAGGAGATAAGGCCTGGGTGGGATCGTTGTTGGTACAGGCTCGGTGGGCTGAATGGCCTCCTTCTGCACTATAGGGATTCAATGGTTCTATGATTCTATGAACTGGAGTGGGTGGGCATTAGACAGTGACAGAAGAGTAAGAGATGGTGGTGTAATGGATAGAATGAAAAGTGATAGGCAAGGTGTACTGGAAAGATTGGCTATGCTTAGAGTAGGTGAATCTCATGCTCTGGATGACTTGCATCTAAGGTTGCTAAGGGAAGAAGAGGTGGATATAGAATCATAGAATCCCTACAGTACAAAAGGAGGCCATTCAGCCGATTGAGTCTGCACCAACTCTCTGAACGAGTATCCTACCCAGACCCTCTCCCTGTAACCCCACACATTTACCATGGCTAATCCACCTAACCTACACATCTTGGGCTACTAAAAAGCAATTTTACCATGGCAAATCTACCTAACCTGCACGTCTTTGGACTGTGGGAGGAAACCGGAGCACAGAGAAAATGCGTAAACTTCACACAGTCACCCAAGACCGGAATTGAACTCAGGTCCCTGGTGTTGTGATGTTGCAGTGCTAATGACTGTGCCACGATGCTGCCCATATGAAGCAAGTGCTTGTCATAATCTTCTCTATGGAGTCAGGTGCCAGAGGTTTGGAGAATGGCAAATGCATCCATTTGTTTCACAAAATGGTGTAAGGACATTGTTAATAACTACAGGCCTATCTGTTTAATATCAATGTTGGCAATGTGTTAGGAACATTATAAGAAGTTTACCAACACCAGGTTAAAGTCCAACAAGTTTATTTGGTAGCAAAAGCCACACAAGCTTTCGGAGCTCCAAGCCCCTTCCTCAGGTGAAGAAGGGGCTTGGAGCTCCAAAAGCTTGTGTGGCTTTTGCTACCAAATAAACCTGTTGGACTTTAACCTGGTGTTGTTGAACTTCTTACTGTGTTTACCCCAGTCCAACGCCGGCATCTCCACATTAGGAACATTAATCAGGGGAAAAATACCAACAAATACCAACTAACTTTTGCATTAGGAAAGAAGAGGCAACACACATTTGTAAATGGCAGATCATGCCAATTAGAATGAACTTTTGATGAAGTAACCGAATGGATTAATGAAGGGAATGCAGTGGATGTTGTCTATGGATTTTAAAAATGCTTTCGCTGAAGTGCCACGTAAAGCACGGTGGCACAGTGGTTAGCCCTACTGCCTCACAGTTCCAGGGAACTGGGTTCGATTCCGGCTTGGGTCACTGTCTGTGTGGAGTTTGCACATTCCCCCCATATCTGCGTGGGTTTCCTTCGGGTGCTCTGCTTCCTTCTCACAGTCCAAAGATGTGCGGGTTAGGTTGGGTGGCCATGCTGAATTGCTCCTTAATGTCTTGGGATGCATTAGAGGGATTAGCGGGGTAAATATTTGGGCTTATAAGGATAGCCACACTGCACTACTTCACCCAAGTGGCCATTCATAATGCATCGGTCTATAAATTCTTGGAGAATATTCAACAAAGTGAATATCACAGCTCAGCTCACTCCCTATCCACAAATAAATATTTTTCAACAGGAAGGCATAGTGGTTAGCACTGCTACCTCACAGCGCCAGGGACCCGGGTTCGATTCCAGCCTCGGGTCACTGCCTGTGTGGAGTCTGCACATTCTCCCCATGTCTGCGTGAGTTTCCTCCGGGTGCTCCGGTTTCCTCCCACACTCCAAAGGGTCAGGTTGATTGGCCATGCTAAATGTTAGGGGGATTAGCAGGGTAATATGTAGGATTAAGGAGATAAGGCCTGGGTGGGAATGTTCTCGGTACAGGCTGGATGGGCCGAATGGCCTTCTTCTACACTGTAATGATTCTATGATAAAAGGCTGATTGTCAAAATCAAGGCTCATGGAATAAAAGGACCAATATGAGGTTGGGTAAAAAGTTAAGGAGCTCTTGCTGCTGGTGTTTTTTTTCTTTCCTCCCTCTTAGGGAGCACAAGAACTTTGACGTCCCATTCTATCATCCTAACTATTGTCCTGGCCGAATTCAGACCAGAACAGACCTATGATCATACCTTCTTGTTTCTTTAAATAAGAAGTAGTTTATTTGTGCTATTCAACCCCTTGCCTATCTTCTTATTGCCTATTTTATTGTCCCAGTTCTAGTCCTCGGGAATTGCTAAAGTTCATTCAGCAGAAAAATAAAATCCTTCCTTTGCAATTCTGGAGAGTTTGGGTGAGTGGGATGTCAATGCAGATCAGCTGAATCATTCTGAAGAACCACATTGGTATCCGCTGTAAATAGAAGTGAGATCCACACTTCATAAAACAATTTGTAGACATAAGTTTGCTACTATTTCTAATATCATGTTGACTTACTGAGCAGACAAGTCTCCAGAGTTACATTTGGTAAACATGTTTTCTTGGTGCTTGTGCAAAAGTTGCAATACGTGATTTTCAAAAGGGAGATCATTGGAGGTCTTGAATATAAATCCTGCTGGATTCCTATCCAAATGAAGATGTTTAACTGATTTAATAATTGTATGGAATAGAATAATATGAGCCGAGCAAAAACAGGTACAGCTAAGTACCAATTCCACATTACCTGGGGTGATTTAAATTGCTTTTGATTTGAGGGCTTTTTTCATAATTACTATTTAATGGCATCTGTGTAATAATATAGATTGAATTTATTTGAATTGATTGGAGGGTGAGATTTTACAAACGTCTAGGTGGATATTCTCTCAAGCTTCATCCTGACTGTAATACTCAGGCCTTTTTTCCCTCTGACGGATTTCAATTAATTAATGCTACATTATCTGGAGCTAAGTTGAAGAATGAAATATAATGGCCCAATGGCACATTGGCGTTTTACTGCATCTTGTCATTGAACGGCAGGATGCAATCCATCTCTGTGATTCCCAAACCCAGCTGAGCTGACATGGCAATGTTTCCAGTGGGAGATGGGACCGCCTTGGCAGACAGGCAGGAAAATTGCAGAGCAAGACACCCCAAGTCATTTCCGTGACGTTTCTGCTGACGTTTCTTAGGCACAGAGACCTAGCAAGTTGTGCGTCTAACCTTAGTCAATTTGGAACAAAAGTTCAAGAGGGGGATGGAAAAATAACTTTGATCGTGGGTGGTTAATTTTAATTTTTAAGTTATATCAAATGAGTGTTGATTCATTATTGAGACTGTGGGTGGAATTTTACAAGATTTTTTCCTAAGTGTCCAACTAGTCTGAAACTGGGAGAGTTCCAGATCCGTTTTTTGGGCAATATTTGATGCCCAATCTTATGCACTCTGACTCTGAAAAGGTGGGCTAGTCAGTTTCTGGCCAGGGCAACTGTGGGCGGGCCTTAACTCACCAGGCAGCCTGTAGAGGGAGGTATTGCGCATGTGCAGACCTCTGATGCTGCACATGTGCTTTATCAGTCGCAGGGGTTTGACAGGCAGAGAGAGAAAGCTGCCAGGCCCCTGCTACTACAGGCAGCCTCAACTAACTCCACCCCCCCTGCAATCGCAGGGGCCCGCGGCCCAAAATGCCATCCCCGCTGTCCCCCAACGCTGACCAGACCGATCGCACCTCCCCTCCCATCCCACCGATCGCCTGCAGAGTGGCAGCGGGCCCGCCTCCCCTCCATTGGCTCCGCCCCTGACCGTGCCGGAAATCCGGGTCTCGTAAAATCATGAGTGCCGAGAAATCGGGCGTGATCCTGACTTCTCGGCTCTCGCGTGATTTTACCAGCTCGCTCTGCCCATCGATGGGTGGGGCAAGCCGGTGAAATTCCGCCCTGTGTTTCAATGAAGGGAACTGTTCACTGTAGTTCTTCCTCATGCTTGGTGTAATGACTTTAATGAGGCACAGAAGACGGTGGACACCAGGCCATTGAGTGTATTTAAGACAGAAATAGATAGGTTCCTGATTGGAACCTAGGGCGGCACGGTAGCACAGTGGTTAGCACTGCTGCTTCACAGCTCCAGGGACCTGGGTTTGATTCCCGGCTTGGGTCACTGTCTGTGTGGAGTTTGCACATTCCCCAAGTGTCTGCGTGTGTTTCCTCCAGGTGCTCCGGTTTCCTCCCACAGCGGGAGGTCATGCCTCACTAACCTGGTGGAGTTTTTTGAAGAAGTGACCAAAATGGTTGACGAGGGAAGGGCCGTGGATGTCGTCTATATGGACTTTAGTAAAGCATTTGACAAAGTCCCTCATGGTAGGCTGGTGAAAAAGGTTGGATCTCATGGGATAAAGGGGGAGGTTGCTAGATGGGTGGAGAACTGGCTTGGTCACAGAAGACAGAGGGTGGTAGTGGAAGGGTCTTTTTCCGGCTGGAGGCCTGTGACTAGTGGTGTTCCGCAGGGCTCTGTATTGGGACCTCTGCTGTTTGTGATTTATATAAGTGATCGGGAAGAAGGTGTAACTGGGGTCATCAGTAAGTTTGCGGACGACACAAAATTGGCAGGACCTGCAGATAGTGAGGAGCATTGTCAGAAGCTACAGAAGGATATAGATAGGCTGGAAATTTGGGCAAAGAAATGGCAGATGGAGTTCAATCCTGATGAATGCGAAGTGATGCATTTTGGTAGAAATAATGTAGGGAGGAGCTATACGATAAATGGCAGAACCATAAAGGGTGTAGATACGCAGAGGGACCTGGGTGTGCAAGTCCACAGATCCTTGAAAGTGACGTCACAGGTGGAGAAGGTGGTGAAGAAGGCATATGGCATGCTTGCCTTTATAGGACGGAGCATAGAGTATAAAAGTTGGGGTCTGATGTTGCAGATGTATAGAACGTTGGTTCGGCCGCATTTGGAATACTGCGTCCAGTTCTGGTTGCCACACTACCAGAAGGGTGTGGAGGCTTTGGAGAGAGTACAGAGGAGGTTTACCAGGATGTTGCCTAGTATGGAGGGGCTTAGTTATGAGGAGAGATTGGGTAAACTGGGGTTGTTCTCCCTGGAAAGACAGAGGATAAGGGGAGACTTAATAGAGGTGTATAAAATTATGAAAGGCATAGATAGGGTGAACGGTGGGAAGCTTTTCCCCAGGTCGGTGGTGACGTTCACGAGGGTCATAGGTTCAAGGTGAAGGGGGGGAGGTTTAACACAGATATCAGAAGGACATATTTTACACAGAGGGTGGTGGGGGCCTGGAATGCGCTGCCAGGCAAGGTGGTGGAGGCGGACACACTGGGAATGTTTAAGACTTATCTAGACAGCCATATGAACGGAGTGGGAATGGAGGGATACAAAAGAATGGTCTAGTTTGGACCAGGGAGCGGCGCAGGCTTGGAGGGCCAAAGGGCCTGTTCCTGTGCTGTATTGTTCTTTGTTCCAAAGATGTGCAGGTTAGGTTGATTGGCCGTGCTAAAATTGCCCCTTAGTGTCCTGAGATGCGTAGGTTAGAGGGTTAGCGGGTAAATATGTAGGGATATGGGGGTAGGGCCTGGGTGGGATTGTGGTCGGTGCAGACTCGATGGGCCAAATGGCCTCTTTCTGCACTGTAGGGTTTCTATGATTCTATGGTAAGAGAATCAAAGGTTACAGGGAAAAGGTGGGAGAATGGGGTTGAGAAACATATCAGCCGTGATCAAATGGCACAACAGACTTGGTGGGCCGAATGGTCTAATTCTGCTCCTATATCCTATGGTCTTATGAGGTTGGCCTCTTGGGGTATAAGTTCCCTGATTCAGGTCATAATAGCTTGCCCAATCGGGGAGTCTCATCGGTATATAAAACTGGGAGTGTCAGGTCTTTCTGACACTCTGGATTCTGATTTTGTATCTGAAGCACTCTAGGAGTGGAACAGAGTTTGTAAATAAAGGGAATCTGGTGAAGAGACACCAGCCTCTGAGGAGTTATTTCACTCCCCCCACCCCATCCTCCCCCTCGTTCCATTACTCTGCTTCCTGTCAGGTCTGCTTGCGCTAGTTCCTCAGCCAAGAAGGCAGGATGTTACTCTTACAATCTGGGCTTTCTATCACTCGTCAGCTTCTGTCGGCAAGCAAGTGCTTGCTATGAACCAAAACATGTCTCCTCAGTAGATTGGGCTTAGCACACTACATGCAGACAGTGAATTTGATTATCAGTAAGACAAAAGGTATGAAAATAACTAGTGATGCATGCACTTGAAACAGTGTGGTTTGAATCTGTAGCCTCGCCGAGACCAGCGGGAAATAACACACCGATAAACTTTCATCAAATTACCAGCTGGATTTTATTAAGAAATGAAATAACGGAAGAAAAGTGGATCAGTAGAATGCCTTCAGTAGTTCAATTATTGTCCAGTACTTTAAAGCCATTTCAAATGATGAAGATGTCAAATCTTTAACAATTCTAGCACTTTTCTATCGTAAGTCTGTGAAGAAAAGGTTTTACATGAGAAGAAATCCACAGAGTCACCATTTGTTCTGATCCATTTAATTGGATAGAAAGAAGAAATCCAGAGAATAAGTGCAGCCAATCTGTGTTAGATGTTTCACTTCCCTTTGATCCAGAAGGAGCAAAAATGGAAGAATATTGTTCACAATTAACTAAAATTGTCCCTCAAATAGAATCAAATTTCACACTGCAATAAACCTTATGAAATAGGGTCATACAACTTTCTCCCTGTGTCTACATGGGTTTCCTCCGGGTGCTCCGGTTTCCTCCCACAGTCCGAAGGTGTGTGGCTTAGGTTGATTGGTCATGCTAAATTGTCCCTTGGTGTCAGGGGGATTAGCAGGGTAAATATATGGGGTTACAGGGAGAGGCCTGGGTGGAATTGTTGTCAGTGCAGCCTCCTTTTGCACTGTAGGGATTCTATGATTTCATCTGCCCGGCTAGCTCAATCGGCAGAGTATGAAACTCTTAATATCAGGATCGTGGGTTCGAGCCACACGTTGGGTGCCATTGTTTGGGGTGGCACGATGGCACAGTGGTTACCACTGCTGCCTCACAGCACCAGGGACCTGGGTTCGAACCCCGGCTTGGGTCTCTGTCTGTGTGTAGTTTGCATGTTTTCCCCCTGTTTGCGTGGGTTTCATCTGAGTGCTCCGGTTTCCACCCACAGTACAAAGATGCGCAGGTTAGGTTGAGTGGCCAGGGTAAATTGCCACTTAGTCTGAGGGAGATTAACAGGGTAAAAAGTGGGGTTATAGGGATAGGGCCTGGGTGGAATTGTTGTCAGTGCGGACTCCTTTTGCACTATGCAAAAGGATTCTATGATTTTATGATAAAGCTTGAAGAAACAAGAAATCACTATTTTCATGAGAGTAGGGGTGTAAATTGGAAGGCAAAATAAATGGCAGCATGCTTATTTTGTTAAGTTCATATTCCAAGCCACATAGAAATTTAGTCATGCAATGAGTTGAGGCTCAAAACTTTAATTTCTGTTCACACGTACAGAGCGATATTCAAAGAAATGAAATTACAAAGCATTGTTCAAACATGATTGAATCAGACATTAGCTGTGTATTTCCTAGAGCTGTTCGTTTCCTTTTGTGCAAGGTCTCTCTCGACTGAGTATGTCACACATATATATCAATACACGCACACACACACACACACACACACAGTATAGCCACAAACAATTGAATCACAAAACAAGTTATCATGCTGCGACGCATATCCTATTTCACAGCTTCGACACTGCATTCCATAACTCAAGCAGAATGTGGCTCTGTACATTATCCAGAGTTCTATTAAGGAACTTGTGTAAGATACCATTCAACGCCGCTTAGGTATAGACATAAGTTACAGCTCGGCAATAACTTGTTAGCCAGTACAGAAATGTGTAAGGCATCCAGTAATTCTCACAGATTTACCCAGCAATCTATTCAGTAGCTAGCCACTATTCTGTTCATCAACTTATCTAGCAGAATGATATTCAGCGGTTTGCTATTATATAACTCAGTGTCTTGCTGAGCATTTCATTGTAATGCTTATCCAGTACACCATTCCACAATACACCAAGTGTCAGTGCCATGGATTTTGGCAGCCTTGAGATAATTGGAATAAAAACACGGAGAATTCCACAGGAAGACAATACTGAACTGTGGCTTGAATGTTGCTGAGTAGTTTTTTTAAGTGGTGATAATAAATAGATTGCCACACTATCTGTGTCAAAACTGCTTGGAGCTCAATCTGGCTTGGAGCATGACAGTAATACTATATTTACTTTGCACGGCAGTGTCCATCAAGTTTCTTTTGCATCTGTTCTGGAACAGGCTCAGGAGACACAAGAGCAGAGAAGTGTGATGTGTCATAAAATGGAACACTGTGAGATTTGACAACTGATAAATGACAGGGAATGCAAATTAATTGTTGGAAATGGTGAGGCGGAGTTTTTGTTCCAGGGTTAGGACCCAACGTCAGGTGTATTTCCCAGTCCTGACCCTGCATCACATCGGCATCAGAACTCCAATGCGACAAGTTGACCAATTAGTGGCCAAGGTACATGTTCACCATCTAATTAAGAATGGCGGGTGCATCCCTGAGGCTAATGACCAAAATACAACCCTACAGCAGTAAGACAGCGGCAGGCCAACCAAGCAAGGTGCATATTCCTGATCCAGGTAAGAAAGACCTCTCAAAGCGGATAAAATTTCTTCAATAAAAACTGGTCACAGCCACCAGGTCACCATTGTGGAGGGGGATGCCGGGAGGCTGACAACCCTCCGTGGCTGGATTCCAGCCATTGTAATGTTATTATAATGATATAGAATCACTACAGTGTAGAAGCAGGTCACTTGGCCCATTGAGTCTGCACTGACTCTGTCCAAGAGAGCATCTTATCCAGACCCTATCCCCATAACCCCATATATTTACCCCAGTAATTCCCCCTAACCTGCACAACTTGGAACACTAAGGGGCAATTTAGCTTGGCCAATCCACCTAACCCGCACATCTTTGGGGTATGGGAGGAAACCCACTTTGACATGGAGAGAGCGTACAAATTCCACACAGTCACCGAAGGCTGGAATTGAACCTGGGTCCCTGGCTTTGTGAGGCAGCAGTGCCAACCACTGTGCCACACTGCCAACCCCCACTAGCATGCACTATTTTGGTCCTAATTACTGATTACCATTATTTGAAGTTGACTTAACTGGAGGTGCTAAATCAGACGATTGCAAGATTAGCACTCAACTACTGATTGCGTGCAATTTTCGTAGAGCAGGCTATGTGGGCTCCACTCATTTTCCTCTGCAGCTGTGGTGTTCTTTGGCTGACATTCAGTGGTAGGTTTCAGGATGGCTCGGGGACTGGGAGAGAGGCCACGTAGAGGTTCTTGGTTCTACTCTTGGAGGTTTCAAAAGCCAGTGATGGTCACGTCCAATGACTAAATTTTTTTTAAAGGTCCTGGTGGAAGAGGGTTGGCCTCCACCCGCTGAGAGTGAGGAGCTCGCTTTGTCCTCCATGTCACTCCTGTTGCCCTCTCCTACAGCAGCTGATACTGCTCTGCCTACCCTGTATCCTTCTCTCTTTCCTCTTGAAGTGGCCTCCTAGTGATTAACATTCTCTTGGTGACTCCTATAAAGTGTCCAGTAGGATACAGTAGCATAGTACTTACTCTTTTTAGGTGAAGCATTCAGAGAATTTCCAGAATAAATGTCAATTGAGTCTTGACAAAGTGTCCCAGAAAGTCATGTGTTGTGTTTAAAAAAAAATCTTGAGAAACAGGTGAACAGTAAAAGGTTTAAACTTTTAAATTCTCAGCAATGAATGATTTACTCCCAATTAACTAGTTGCTTTTAGGAGAAGGTGTCAGGTCAAGCACTATCCATTAACATGCCATGCAACCGCTTTAATGAGCATTATAGGAAACTTAATTTTCAATCGGCCCTTTAACAACCCTCAGGACAGCCATTCTTAGTGTGCACTTCAACCTTTTTAATAAGATGGCGCCTACTGTTAAACAAGGACTAAAGCAGCTTTGCAGTTTAAGATATGGTGGCACAGTGGTACAGTGTTTAGCACTGCTGCCTTGCAGCACCAGTTCAATTCCTGGCTTGGGTCACTGTCTGTGTGGAGTTTGCACGTTCTCCCCATGTCTGCGTGGGTTTCCTCCCACAGTCTGAAAGATGTGCTGGTTAGGTGCATTAATCCGAACAGGTGCCAGAGTGTGGCGACTAGGGGAATTTCACAGTAATTTAATTGCAGTGTTAATGTAAGCCTTATTTGTGACTAATAAATAAACTTTAACTTTTAACTTTATGTTTTGCTTTAGCTCAGAGGCTCTTTTGCACCTAAAATATCTGGGTAGAAATTGCTCCGAACTTTACTCTTTCAAAGTTATCGTCCATGCAACTTTAAAACTCTGTTATCTTTCTAAGCTGAAATAAGGGGTGATAGAAATTCTATGGGGTTCTTCAAATCTCTCACCACATCAGTGGGGGAGAAACGAAGCAAAAAGGTTTAAGGCCATTCATGCCATTTCTCCAATGGTTCCAACGGACTCTTAACAGGAGAACTCCTGTGCAAATTCCAGGCAAAGAGGTTTCACACAGTCGAGATATGGACTTTTATCTCAGACACTTAAGAACTCAACTTTCAAGATAATTGCTATCATAGGGTGACTTGTACAACACATCTGCTTCATATGTTAAGCCAAGTGAACATTTATATCTTTTCAACCAGTATCTGATGCATTTGCTGCATTTAGACCAAAAGACCATAAGACCATAAGACATAGGAGCAGAATTAGGCCACTTGGCCCATCTAGTCGGCTCCGCCATTCAATCATGGCTGATATTTTTCTCATCCAATACTCCTGCCTTTTCCCCTTAACTCCTGATCCCCTTATTAATCAAGAACCTATCTATCTCTGTCTTAAAGACACTCAATGACCTGGCCTCCACAGCCTTCTGCGGCAAAGAGTTCCACAGTTTCACCAATCCCTGGCTGAAGAAATTCCTCCTCATCTCTGTTTCAAAGGATTGTCCCTTTAGTCTGAGGTTGTGCCCTCTGGTTCGAGTTTTTCCTACCAGTGGAAACATCCTCTCCACAACCACTCTAACCTGGCCTCGCTATATCCTGTAAGTTTCAATAAGATCCCCCTTCATCCTTCTAAACTCCAACAATTACAGATCCAGGGTCCTCAGCCATTCCTCACATGACAAGCTCTTCATTCCAGATGTATTTGGATGTATTTAGCACATTTGGAATATTGTGTACAGTTTTGGTCTCCATAATTAAAGGAAGGATAAGCTTGCATTTGAGGCAGTACAGCAATTGTTCATTAAATTGGTCCGTGGGATGAGGGGGTTGTTCTCTGATGAGAGATTGAGTAATTTGGGCTTATGTTCCCTGGAGTTTAGAAGAATGAGAGGCAATCTCATCGAAGCCTGCAACATTCTGAGGGGGCTTGATAGGATGGAAGTTGAGAGAGTGGCTGGAATTCTCCAGCCCAAACCCACGGCGGGGCCGGCAAGCCATTGAAATCTCCATTCACATTGGCGTGACTGGAAGATCCTGTCAGTGTGAAGGGTTGGAAAATTCTGCCCATTAGTCAGTGAATCTAAAATACTGGGCACAGTTTCAGGATAAAGGGCTGACCATTTAGGACTGAGATGAGGAGAAATCTCTCCCCTCACAGGGTACTTTAAGACAATCTTTAGCATTCTCTACAGAGGATTTTGGACTTTCCATCATTTAAGGCTGGGATAGACAGATGTTTGCTCACTCATAGAATGAAGGGATATGGGGAACAGGCAGGAAAGTAGAGTTAAGTCCAAGATGGCCATGATCATGGCCAATGATGAACGGGCCATGTGGTCTATCCCTGCTCCAATTTCTTATATTCTTTAGCCTAATCCACAAAGAAATGGCTATTTTTTTCTCTCCCAGGAGTCCAGGAATTAGCTTCTAGTTTACTGTGCAATTCTTGGGACTTTACCAAGGTCCACTATTTCCAAACAATGTTGCCTCATTCACTTCTTCCTTGATGGAGGGATGCTTTAACTTGTTCAGTTATAGTGTTCACAAAGGCACTACTGAGGAAAGCTGGTAAAGTATAGTGAGCAAGACTTGGTTGCTGTTGTGAGAAATATTCCAAATGTTTTCCGATAATGGTCCATGACTGTTGTACAAAATGCTTGCCGCGAAACAAAGTGTTCTGAGTTGGTACAATTTTGTCCTTTAAAAAGCATTTAGACAGTTACATGGGTAAGATGGGTATAGAGGGATATGGTCCAAACGCGAGCAGTTGGGACTAGCTTAGGCATTAAAAAAAGGGGTGGCATGGACAAGTTGGGCCGAAGGGCCTTTTTCTATGCTGTAAACCTCTATGACTCTAATCCGCAATAGCTAACCTTCCACATATGTACACCACCGTCCCACCAATGTCCCAAAGCCAGTCAGCTAGATTCAGAGGTTCTGAGACACGTGGTGCAGGTTTGATAAGGACGATAGGTGATCCTGGGGTTCATAACAAGAACAGTGGCAGCACAGAGATGGAGGGCACAGGGTTTCTGTTAGTGAGGCCCTTACAAGCAATGAGTGCTCGATCACAGTTTGATCCGAAAGTGTTGCAATGAAGAACGATAAAGATGGGATTATCCTTCATCGCGTGACAAAGCATTGATCAGGAAAGGAAGATTTCTAACCAATTGCCACATATTTTGCGAAGCTACGAAATATCCTCGCAACAAAAGATACAAGGTTTGAATGATTTGATCTGGTCTTTGAGATATAAGAACTGGTGAGGCAATACACAAAAAAAAACCTAATTTCTGCAATTGCGCTGCAATGTTAATAAATGGCTCAGAGACTCTGTAACAGGATATTTAATTGAGTTGTAAGTTATGAATTATAATATTTGTGTTCTAAATGAAAGAAATCCATGGCTTGTTTGAGTATCTGGGGAAATTAAATATGTATCACCATGGCTACTGACACTGAAATGTAATATTGAAGAATATTAAAAATGAGGGGGAAAAAAAAACCTCTCTCCCCATGTCACAGAGCAAATTAATTTATCGAGATCTTAATAATGTTCTGACTGGAAGGCTAAGACTTGGTGGAAAATGGCTGAGAGTTTATATTTTTCCCCACTCTCTGGTGCCCCATTACTGTCGATTGATTACTTGCAACCTTTTGTGAATCACCCATTAACATTTAATGTGCTAAAATGAATGTGGTTAATAAACTTTCTCTGCGGCAGCACAAGGAACAGTCAGGTTTGATTAAGTATTCCTTTTAAAACTTACACTGGGTAGAAGTCTGACTGCGGCCTGCCTTCCTTTATTAGTGACTACACAGTTACACTCCCCCCACTCCGTTCCCCACTAACCCCCCCCCATTCCTTGCATGTATGAACTGGTGGGAGGTCTTCACAATTTACACTTTGCAGTTTTGCTTATAAACAGAAGCATGTGCAGACAGCTCAGTCACCGATTTATTATTTTAGCACTGATTAAGAAGGGAAAAGGACGCCAAGTACTGGGAAATTGAACTTCTGTAAAATTTGCATTCGCATTCAGTGACTAACTAGCACCAGAAATGAGCAAAGCTTCGAATTTCTCAGTTTTCTACGATTTTACATTCACCGTGAAAAGCCCAGTAATATACAGCCTTGCTTTTAGAGGATGGAATCTTCTGCTGTGCTGTACAGCTTTGAGTTTCCTCCGTTTTTCGTATTTCTGCAGAACAAAAATAAAGGCCTAAGAAGAAATAAAAGACTAAAAAGTACAGTAAAGGATTAAACTTCCATTCCTATGTGTGTAGAAATCAGGAAGGAAAAAATCTAATAAAGCCTCACAACCTGAAAAATTTGCTCCTTCTAATCTTGCATTCTTAAGCCACTCTACATCTTCTCCTGTAAGGTGATTTTTGAAATCTATCCTTGTGCAGAAGGAGGCCATTTAGCCACTGAGTCTGTAACGATTCTCCGACAGAACATCTTGCCCAGGTCCACTCCCTGCCCTTTCCTGTAATCCCACACACTTATCCCACTATCCCCCTAACCAACACATCTTGCAACACTAAGGGGCAAATTAGCATGGCTAATCCACCTAACCTGCACATCTTTGAACTGCGGAAGGAAACCGGAGCACCCGGAGGGAACCCACAAGAACATGGGGAGAACGCGCGGACTCCACATAGACAGTCACTTGAGACTGGGTCCCTGGCGCTGTGAGGCAGCAGCGCCACTGAACCACTCTATGTTTCCTTATTTTTCTGATTATACTCCTGTGAAACACATTTGGGAAGTTTTGCTGAATTAAAGGTGCTGTACAGATGCAAGTATTGCTCTGCAGTGAGTTATAACGAAGTTCACAGGCCTAAAGACAACTCCTGACACCAGCACCCTGTCCACCCATCACCACTGTCTCCATCCACATGGCAATATACCCTTTAACTGGGTATTCAATATTGGAATTTTAAAGACTTCTGTTACTGTAGGTTGCTGTGAGCTCCACAAAAGCATGGAACCAGCTGGGTAAGAACATGTAAAGACTTGGAGATGATGAGTTAGATTAAATTGTGGCAATCCCACGCAATCTTTTTCCGACTAATTCAACCATATCATTCAAAAGCTCTCCTGCAGTATTCTGTTGATGTAAAAGAGGTTTCTCTTTATTTAGATTGAAAGTAAAGAGAACTTTTTCACTTCAGAAAACTATGTGAGACCTTGAATATATCCAGGACAGAGATGGATAGATTTCTGGGCACTAAGGGATATGGAGACAGGGTGGGAAGGTAGCGTTGATGTTGGAGATCAACCATAACCTGACTGAAAGGTGGAGTTGGCTCAAAGGGGCATATTATCAAAGGGGTGGCATGGTGGCACAGTGGTTAGCACTGCTACCTCACAGCGCCAGGGAGCTGGGTTCAATACCGGCCTCAGGTCACTGTCTGTGTGGAGTTTGCTCATTCTCCCCGTGTCTGCGTGGGTTTCCTCCCACAATCCAAAGATGTGATGGTTAGGTTGATTGGCCATGCTAAATTGACCCTAGTGTTAGGGTGATTAGCAGGGTAAATATGTGGGGTTATGGGAATAAAGTCTGGGTGGGATTGTGGTCGGTGCTGACTCGATGGGCCAAATGGCCTCCTTCTGCACTGCAGGGATACTATGCATTCTATGATCTACTTTGCTCCCATTTCTTGCGCAAGAGAATGATAAATAATATCACAGCCATGATACTTATGCATAGTTGTTGTTGCGTTGCACAGATGTTATCAGTTAATAGATGTGTATAGAAAAGTATCTCCTGAAGGATTGTGCATGCCCCAGCTAAACACGCTGTCGAGGTTCATGTTTCTCAACTTTAGTTTGGTTCAGTGAGTTGAATGCAAATGCGAAGGGGTCTGTTCAGCCTCCAGTTAATGAAGAAAGGTTCCGTACAGTAAGAATGGGAGTTGCTATGGTTACAGCTGGCACTTGCTGGTGTTGAAAGTGGGATCCCAACACTTTACATATTTTTAGTATTCTTTCTACTGCCAGTGACTTGTGGAAAGTTTTTCTGGTTTTATTATCTAACAAGTGAATTTTGTAACTAGTGTATGTGTGGTAACAACTACTTTACATCATGTTGTTATCAGCAACGTATCGTGTAGACTTACCTTGCAGGTAATGATCTGAGATCATATACCAAGCATTTTAGTTCTTACCTAAGGCCATGTACATAACCTGTTACCTGTAATGAGTAGATAGCAAACCTCATGTGTACTGATAATGGAGCTTGGCACCAAATCTTTAAGCATCAGGAAAGTGTTGATCTGACTTCTCCTAATATTTAAAAACAATCACACAAAAGCAGTGGTTAGCACTGCTGCCTCACAGTGCCAGGGGTCAGAGTTCAATTCTGACCTCGGGCGACTGTGTGGAGTTTGCACATTCTCCCCGTGTCTGCGTGTGTTTCCTCTGCGTGCTCTGGTTTCTCCCACAGTCCAAAGATGTGGGGGTTAGGTGAATTGGCCATGCTAAATTGACCCTGAGGGGGGAATTTGACCATTTTGAGTCTAAGTGCCAGATCTGGGCGTCAAATAGATCCGCGCCTGGAATCCTCTTTGCAGCGCGCCCATACGCGTTTTGCCAGCTCCAGCCCGATCTGCGCTGTGTGCGGGGCACAGCACTGGTGGACCGATTGGAGCTCTGAACTGCGCATGCGCAGTTTGAAAAAAATCTGACAGCGTGCCCGGGCGCGAAAGAAAAAAGCAGAAAACGGAGAGAGCGACTCTCTGACGGTCATCCTCTGGGGGTGGGGGGGGGGGGGGGGGGGGTGGGGGTGTGACCGATCATCACCTGGGGGGGGTGTGGAGAGGGGGTGTGACGTATCATCCCCTGGGGGGGGAGGAGAGGGGGTGCGACTGATCATCCCCTGGGGTGGGGGGGAGGAGAGGGGGTGTGATGGATCATCCTCTGGTCAGGGGGGGTTCCGCTGCCTGTCTGCGGCCGATCCCTCCTGGCACCATCACTGGGGCACTACCAGCCACAGCCATCTCTCCCGCTCTCTCGCACCTGCAGGGAAGAGTAATCTGTGGCTGGTAGAGTACCAGTGATGGTGCCAGGAGGGATCGGCCGCAGACACGCAGTGGAACCCCCCCCGACCAGAGGATGAGACGTCACACCCCCTCTCCCCCCCCCAGGGGATGATCGGTCACACCCCCTCTCCTCTCCCCCCCAGGGGGTGATACGTCACACCCCGTCTCCACCTCCCCCTCCGCCCCCCGGGGATGATCGGTCACACTCCCCTCCCCTCCCATCCCCCCCCCCCCCCCCCCGCCCCCCCCCCCAGCCCTCAGGGAATCAGACATCACACCCCCTCTCCTCCTCCCACCCCCCTCCCACCCCGACCAGAGGATGACCTGGGTCAGAGAGCCGTTGCAGTCTCTGACCCCGCTCTTCGGAGGCAGCAGCGGCAACTTCAAACTTTTATTTTGCAGGTTGGTAACAGTGCGGACGCGGATCGGGCCAGAAGATGGTAAAGTGGGATTTGGCGGTAGAGATGGGCGCGCGGTTCGTTAAGTCGATTTAAATGCATGCAAATGCATTTAAATCGTTGGGCCGCCTGATTCGGGCGCGTGCCGAACCGGCGGCTGAATCGGGTGTCTGTAAAGCCGTGATCTGCTCGGAATCAGGTGCAGATCGCGGTATAGGCCCAACGCCCAACTTTACTGCGAAGTTTTAGTAAAATCAGGCCCTTAGTGTTGGAGGAGCAGCAGGGTAAATATGTGAGGTAATGCGCGATATAACTCACGAGGCCAGAGGTACTCGGGGAAATAAAGGCTTTTATTGACTACAACAATAGAGCTACCATCTATAATACACGATCCCAGACTAAAGGGTCCCAGACAGAGCAGTGATCTTTATACCTCTCCCAGGAGGCGGAGCCCGACTGGGATGTACCATAAGAACTGTATTACAGGTAGAACAGCCCAACCCTAACCCCAACAGTAACATGTAGAACAGCCCAACCCTAACCCCAACAGTAACATATATACAGACTCATAGTACTGGCCAGACCCTGGCTCAGCACTACCTGGTGGGAACCAACAATGGTTCACCACATTCACCCCTCCTTTGAAAACAAAGGCCGGCGGGGTACAAAACACAGAACAATTGTTCATCAGGCTATAAGTTCAGACGGTCTGGGGGACCGCACCGTCGTTGTGACCTCCTCAACACCGGCAATGACACCGGTGTAGGCACTCGCGGTGGCGTTCTCCCCAAGGCGGTGTCCAACGGCTCCTCCAATGTCTCACGGGCCGGTAGACCCCGAGGTGGTGACAATCCGCTGAACTCGGGCACGCCTTGAAGTGGCGACCATCTCCTGGACTCAGGCAAGCTGTACACGGGAGTAAAAGGGTTAAGTGATGGTCCCGATGCTGCCCGCGCCGTGTCAGGAGGGGAAACAATAGTTGGGGGGTCTCTAACAGGAGGTATGGGAGCGACAGGGGTTTCCAAGCCCCCTGCTGGCGCCAGGTCTCGAATCGAGACCGTGTCCTCTTGCCCGTCAGAGTATGCCACATAGGCATACTGAGGGTTGGTGTGGAGGAGATGGACCTGTTCAACCAAAGGGTCGGACTTGCGGGTCCTAACATGTCGCCGCAGGAGGACAGGTCCTGAGTACGTCAACCAAGACGGTAATGAGGTCCCAGAGGAAGACTTCCGAGGGAATGAAAACAGTCTCTCAAGGGGGGTAGCGTTGGTTGCCGTACACAGGAGTGAGCGTATGGAGTGGAGCGCATCAGGGAGCACCTCTTGCCAACGAGAGACTGGAAGGCCTTTAGACTTCAACGCCAGTAAGACAGCCTTCCAGACTGTAGCATTCTCACGTTCAACCTGTTCGTTACCCCTGGGGTTGTAGCTCGTGGTTCTACTAGAGGCAATTCCGTATGAGAGCAGGAATTGCCTCAAGTCATCGCTCATGAACGATGAGCCCCTATCGCTATGGATGTAACAGGGATAACCGAACAGGGTGAAAAGATCACGAAATGCCTTGATAACCGTGGCAGCGGTCATATCGGAACAAGGAATGACAAAGGGGAATCGTGAGTACTCATCAACCACATTGAGGAAGTACACGTTCCGATCTGTCGAGGGAAGGGGGCCCTTAAAATCTACACTCAGTCTTTCGAATGGACAAGTGGCCTTAACGAGTTGTGCCCTGTCAGGTCGGTAGAAGTGCGGTTTGCATTCCGCGCATACGCGGCAGCTTCTGGTTATAGACCTGACATCCTCCACCGAGTAGGGTAGATTCCGGGCTTTTATGAAGTGGAAGAGCCGAGTGACCCCCGGATGGCAAAGGTCATTGTGGAGAGCGTGCAATCGATTCTCCTGCATACTAGCGCATGTTCAACGCGACAGGGCATCCGAGGGCTCGTTGAGTTTCCCTGGACGATACATGATGTCGTAATTATAGGTGGAGAGTTCGATTCTCCACCTCAAGATCTTATCGTTCTTGATCTTGCCCCGTAACGTGTTATTGAACATGAACGCCACGGACCGCTGGTCCGTGAGCAGGGTGAACCGTTTTCCCGCCAAGTAATGGCGCCAATGCCGGACGGCCTCCACAATGGCCTGGGCCTCCTTTTCCACCGCCGAATGTCGAATTTCAGGGCCTTGGAGGGTGCGAGAGAAAAAGGCGACGGGCCTGCCCGCCTGGTTAAGTGTGGCGGCCAGGGCGAAATCCGATGCATCACTCTCCACCTGGAAGGGGATGGACTCATCGATAGCGTGCATCGTGGCTTTCGTGATGTCGGCTTTTAGTTATTCAAAGGCCAAACGAGCCTCTGGTGTTAGGGGAAAAGAGGTAGACTTGATGAGCGGACGGGCTTTGTCCGCGTAATTGGGAACCCACTGTGCGTAGTAAGAGAAGAAGCCTAAGCATCTTCTCAGTGCTTTGACGCTAGTGGGCAGGAGAAGTTCGAGGAGGGGACGCATACGGTCTGGATCAGGGCCAATGACCCCGTTTTCCACCACGTATCCGAGGATAGCTAGGCGGCGTGTGCGAAATACACACTTCTCCCTGTTGTAGGTCAGATTCAGGCGAGATGCAGTGCGTAGGAATCTAAGAAGGTTGGCATCGTGGTCCTGCTGGTCATGGCCGCAGATGGTGACGTTATCCAGGTACGGGAAGGTAGCCCACAGTCCGTTATGGTCCACCATTCGGTCCATAGCACGCTGGAAGACCGAGACCCCATTCGTGACACCAAAAGGAACCCTTAGAAAATGGTACAAGCGACCATCCGCCTCAAAAGCCGTGTATTGTCGGTCCTCTGGGCGAACGGGGAGCTGGTGGTAAGCAGACTTTAGGTCGATGGTGGAGAACACCCGGTACTGCGCAATCTGATTGACCATGTCAGATATGCGCGGGAGGGGATACGCATCCAGCTACATGTATCTATTAATGGTCTGACTATAGTCTATGACCATCCGGGGTTTGTTCCCACTCGTGACCACCACGACCTGCGCTCTCCAAGGACTAGCGCTAGGTTGTATGATCCCTTCCTTGAGGAGCCGCTGAACCTCAGATCGAATGAAGATGCGATCCTCAGCGCTGTAATGCCTGCTCTTAGTGGCGATGGGCTTGCAGCCTGGCACGAGATTCTGGAATAAAGAGGGTGTGGTAATCTTAAGCGTCGAGAGGCTACAGATGGAGCGCGTTGGGCAATTTAGAGGCTGCGAGTCTCTCACTGAAAGCGGAGGGAGTGGCCCACCGTACTGTAGGGTTACACTCTTCAAGTGGACCATGAAATTTAGTCCTAGGAGTATTGGCGCGCAAAGGTGCGGTAACACCAGGAGCTTGAAGCTCTCGTAAACCGTGCCCTGCACTGTCAGATTTACCACGCAACTCCCTAGCACGGTGACAGAACGGGACCTTGACGCCATCGAAATTGTCTGCTTGACAGGCTGAATCCGGAGGCCACACCGCTTCATGGCATCTGGGTGAATAAAGCTCTCCGGTGCTCCCGCTGTCAAACAGAAAATAAATCGTGCGTTTGTTTACCTGTATGTCCATCATGGACTTGTCGAGTCTGTGAGGCTTTGCCTGGTCCAGGATGATCGACGCCACCATTGGTTCGTGGGTGCCACTGCAGGCAGCTGAGATGGATGATGATGACCCCTGCTGGTCATTCGCGGTCGGTGCTGACCAAAATGGCTGCCCCCATAGGTTGCATGTGGGCGATGGCGCCAAAACCAGCGGCCCCTGGTGGTCGCGCGTCTCTTGCGACTCCGTCGTCTGGAATGGCGACGTCCTGGCCTTGCACGTGGAAGAAGCCGTTGACGATGCCGACGATGAGGAAACTGGCTCCGGGGAGTCACACGCCGCACTGCTGTTCCTGGATGGAAGTTTGGATCGGCATACCTTCAAATAATGCCCCTTCTTGCCGCAGGCGGGGCACAACACCGCTTTACCGGGACATCGCTGCCGAGGGTGCTTCACTCCCCCACAGAAGTAACACCGCGGGCTGCCTGGAGCTGCTGCCGTCGTCAGGCCCGAGGGTGGGAACGCAATCACGCAGTTTTTCGGTCCCACTGAATGAAGTGGGGTCTGTGACTGCCCCTGCCACGCTGTCTCCACGTGGTCGTCGGGGTACATCGCCAGACTTTTGGAGGCCGTTTCTAGCGTATCCGCTATCTCTATGGACTTAGTGAGATCGAGATTACCTTGCTCCAACAGCCGAAGGCGGATGTAAGACGAGCCGATTCCCGCCACAAACGCATCTCGAGCGAGGTCGTTCATGTTCTGATCTGCCGACACTGCTTTGCAGTTACAGCCCCTGGCTAGCTGTAGGAGCTCGCACGCGTACTGTTCCGTCGTTTCGCCGGGCTGCCGCCGTCGAGTGGCTAAGAGATATCGAGCATGCATCTCGTTCGGCGGTTTAATGTAGCGCTTCTTAAGACGCTCGAGGGCCCCTTTGTAGTCGGTGGCCCCACGGATCGCTAAATATACAGCGTCGCTTACCCTCGCATGGAGGACCCGGAGTCCGTCGGCGTCGGTGGTGACCGCTGCGGAGGCTTCGAGGTAATCCTGAAAGCATTTCAACCAGTGGTCGAAGGTGTTCGAGGCGCCCGCCGCACGTGGGTCCAACGTGAGCCGTTCGGGTTTAAGCATTTGCTCCATGTTCTCTGTGTCGTTTTTTTTTCAACGAAGAGAGTTCAATTGTAGTCAATAAAATTGATGCGCGATATAACTCACGAGGCTAGAGGTACTCGGGGAAATAAAGGCTTTTATTGACTACAACAATAGAGCTACCATCTATAATACACGATCCCAGACTAAAGGGTCCCAGACAGAGCAGTGACCTTTATACCTCTCCCAGGAGGCGGAGCCCAACTGGGATGTACCATAAGAACTATATTACAGGTAGTACAGCCCAACCCTAACCCCAACAGTAACATATATACAGACTCATAGTACTGGCCAGACCCTGGCTCAGCACTACCTGGTGGGAACCAACAATGGTTCACCACATGAGGTTACAAGGATAGGGCCTGGGTGGGATTGCTGTCGGTGCAGGCTCAAAGGGCCGAATAGCCTCCCTCTGCACTGTAGGGATTCTATGATCCTATGAAAATGTAATGCTTTCTGGAATGTGTAGGATTTGTTCAAATGTTACTTTGCTTCTGGTTGGAGTTGCACTGCTGCCAGTGTGACCTTAAAAATATAACACCCTGATCTGAAGTGCACAAAGGTCCTCAAACCAGAATGAAAGCAGGAATTTCCAATTGAATATTTATTTATTCGTGTCACAAGTAGGCTTACATTCAGACTGCAATGAAACCAAAAGAAAAAACACTGGAAAATCTCAGCCGATCTGGCAGCATCTGTAAGGAGAGAGAAGAGCTGACGTTTCGAGTCCAGCTGACCCTTTGTCAAAGCTACACTGCAATGAAGTTACTGTGAATAGCCAGGTCTGTATTGAATTTTCACCACTTTGGCCATTACAAGGAAACTGTGCCATGCACTTAATTGGCCGTATCTCGCCTATAAATCAAAGCACCATTTATTTCTTGTTGTTTACAAGTGTAAAAATAACATGTCTCTTGACTGCTTAATTGGAAAGCTTATGGACACTTGCACAATGCACATAACTCCTGTTGAGGGAAATGACAACACTCCTCTTATTAGTATTATTGACTTTTCACAATATTGTCTTCATGTATTAGGGGTTTACACAGGTTAATTGCAAATATTTTTGTTGTACAGAGCTTAATTTGTTTACGAAATCCCTGAAAGCTTAAAGAGCTTTTACCAGTAAACTCCACCAGATATTCAGAAGTAGCTATTGAACTGGACAGATTAAATGAACAATAAACATTTGTAAAGTTGCAAACTGTAAATAAGATCATTGTTTAAATGGATGCCCTCAGTGTGACATAATTCTGTACAAGTAATACGGAATAAACTGGGCATATTTCATATTCAAGGAGTCAGATGTTTTAACTTCTCCTAATGCCTTTTAAAGAAAAGAACTGCAAGTTGTGTACCGTCCATACTTGCAATGGTACAACTGCTGTTTTGGGTCCACACCAGGCACACCTCTCGTCCTGCCCATGCTGGACAATATTTGGTTGGGAGCATCAGGAGCATGCAGTGGAGGTTTGAAGGAAGTAAGGTTAAAGTAAAGTTTATTTATTAGTCGCAGGTTGATTTACATTAACACTGCAATGTAGTTACTGTGAAAATCCCTTAGTCGTCACACTCCAGCACCTGTTCGGGTACACTGAGGGAGGATTTTAGTATGGCCAATGCACCTAACCAGCACGTCTTTCAGAATGTGGGAGGAAACCGGAGCACCCGGAGGAAACCCACGCTGACACAGGGAGAATGTGCAGACTAGGCACAGACAGTGACTCAAGCTGGGAATCGAACCTGGGCCCCTGGCGCTGTGAGGCAGCGGTGCTAACCACTGTGCCACTGTGCCGCCCTAAACAAATTATAAGGTGAGTTGGTATTTAATGCTGATTTGACTTTCATGATGCCATTTTCAGCCTTAAATTTCCATCTAACACTCTCCCTTTATCTTTTATAGCTGAACATGGATTCACCAACAAGAAGACTTCCCCCTCCCCACCTGCCTCCAGACATATTTAAAGGGATCTGGAAAAACTTTTCCATTGATTTCTATGGGCTATTGCTGAATTAGTATATGTGTTTGGAGGTTTGTACTGCAGCCTATATTTAGTATAGTCTACAGAGAGCGCTGTGGCATGTGATGAAGATCTTCGCTTTCACTTTAAGGGTTCCGTTCACAACATTTTCTGCCAGTCATAGTGTTGTAGTTTCTATCCCCCCTGGCCTGCAGCATGTCAGAGAAAACGAGGAGAGGCAACACCAAGAAAGACAAGGGGGGTGCATCTTACCATTGCCAGCCAATGGGCGGGAAATCAAGTTTGCGCCCGAGTTCTCACTTCTTGTGATCTTACTGGCACCAGATATCTGGCATGATCAGCCTTGCCCTGAAAAGGAAACCCTGGCACTGCTAGCCTGGCATACTGGCAGTGCTCACCAGGCACCCCGGCACTGGGCAGTGCCAAGGTAGTGGGGTGGGCCAACTGAGGGGGCAGAGCCAGACTTCTGCGGTAGTGATTGGTGATGGTGGGGGGGGGGGGGGGGGGGGTTGTGATCTTTCTGGGGGTCAGGGGGCACTGGGCCATGAAGGCCGGCTGATAGCAGCAGAGCACAGAAAACCTGCATATGCGCAATGTTGCCATCTGCTGCTAACAGCCGGCTTTCGGGTGATTTAGGCCCCACCCAATCCCCCCGCTGATGGAAAACAAATCAATATTTTTTTATTGCACAGAGTGCTGCACAGACTTGTGGCCTCGCCAAAATAACAGATCTGAAACTCTCCTGTTTTCACACTTGTTCTGGACTTTGAACTGTTTTGGTAAGGTCACCCCAAAGCTGTTCGAAGAAGGAGAAGGGGGATAAGCATTTTTGCTTAGAGGCTTAGGCTGCACAGGACCTTCAGGGAGTAATTCTTCCATCATAAGAACATTGTGTGCAACATCTCATTTTCACTGTGACCTGCTGCCAAAGTGTAGGGTGAAGTTGGCAATGCCAGTGGCTGTAAAGTTGACGATGGACTTGAACCTCTTCAAACTAAGCTCCTTCCAGATTGGAGCAGGTGGCATCTCTGACATCTCCTGGTTTGCCTTGTTGTTGTATAAGGAAAGTCACTGTCATTCTGTATGCAAAGAGAGGAGAATACATTTCATTCTCTTTTGCCAGAGAAAGCATTCAGGAAAGCTTCTTCATGGTGACAGATACCACTGACTGTGTGCATTTTAATTTGTGGGCATCATGTGCAAATTCAAAGCTGTGCCAGAACCAAAAGGCTCCCATTGCCTCTAAGTTCAGCCCGAATGCACATACTCAGCACATGATGAAGGTCAGTGGCCTCTATCCTGGCAGCAGTCACAATGCATTTATTGTGTGCCAGCCCACTGTACCTTCAGCATTTTCATTAGAAACCACAGAGTGACTGCTAAACGACAGTGATCACATCCCCAATTCCTCATTCAACAACAGTTTCCCACCTTACCTTCCCTCTGTTACTGACCATTACAGCATCCTCTTGGCAACAACACTGAAATAAAAGCAACCACATAACAAACATTCTAAGTCAACCAATATTCCAAACAAAAGGCATCTAAGCATACTCATGTGTTCCCAGTTTGCTGATCTGTGTGTCTTTTCCTGACCTTCTGCTCTTACACACAATTACCCTGGTGGCTACAGTGTGGCTGCTGGAAGGTTGTTAACTTGCAGTGGAGGAGGTGCAGATGCAGCTGCCCTTGCATTGCACTGGCTTTCTGGCGGCCTGCCAATGCACCAAGCATTTCTGTACGCATAACCATCAGTCTTTCTGTACTTTGCCCCATCAAAGACCTTGTCCTCTGCAGCAGAACTCATATTCAACCTCATCCTCCAGGTAGTAAGCTTCTGAAACTACGCTTCAGCTCTGTCTTGGCCTCATGCCTGATGTCTCACCATGTGCAGATCCTGCTTCTAAGGGCTGCATATTACGGAGTGGGGGTTGGTGGGGAGGGGGTGGGATGAATGGCTTGTTCCTCCCTCCCTACCACACCCTAACCTTCTCCTCTCCCCCACCATACACGCGTAGGTATCTCATAGAATCAAAGAAGCCCTACAGTGCAGAAGGAGGCCAATTGGCCCATCGAGTCTGCACCGACCACAATCCCACCCAGTTTCTATCTCCGTAACCCCATTTACCCTGTTAGTGCCTCTGACACTAAGGGGCAATTTAGCACGGCCAATCAACCTAACCTGCACATCTTTGGACTGTGGGAGGAAACCAGAACACCTGGAGGAAACCCATTCAGATACGGGGAGAACGTGCAAACTCCACACAGCCAGTGACCGAGCCAGGAATTGAACCCCGGTCCCTGGTGCTGTGAGGCAGCAGTGCTAACCACTGTGCCACCATGCCACCCTCCACTCCACATCATTCCACATCAGCCAGGCCTGCATCCATAATGCGCTACAGGTGGGCTAAATTATCTGACAGTGGGATTCCCACTCCTCACTAAGGAGAGAGTCCTGCCCTTGGAAGCTGCCAGCTAACCTGATTGGTCTTTAACTCCAGCAGTTCCTGCAGTGCCAATATCTCATTGCCAAGTGGGTGCCACCGGTACTTCAACCAGTTCTAAGAAGAAGATCCATGGATCCCAGAGTAAGGTTACTCCGGGTTTTGGATGGGGAGGATTTGGGCAGCTTAGTCAGGGGGCAGGAGAAAGGGGATGGTCGATTAGGGAGAGCTGGCAGATAGGAAGAAAAAGGAGGGTACTATCTTAGGGGCTGCCCTTCCCACCTTTTTGGAAACATGTCTAAAAGAAAATGCCCACTCAGGTGCCCACTCCCACCTGACTGCCTATGCCAACTGTATTATGGCATGGACAGCCTATTATCAAAGTCATTTGGCCCATTAACAAGCACTTGATTATTCCAACATAGCAGGTGGACTGTCAAATTTGATGCCCGGCCATATTATGAGGTGAGCTGGGGGATGGGCAAGAAGGGATGGGGCACATGCCCTATCTTACATGCCCTCCATCTTGCCAATGAGGAAGACCGGCCCAGCTGGGACATGTGAAATCCAACCCTAAGTTACATTCTAATGTACAAGCAATATCGATTTCTAAACTGGTTGCCGCAAGTGTGAGAGCATGTGACAATGTTTCTTCACCATCAGTTTCTTCTTCCTCTTCCACCTCTTGTTCCTGCACCACGAATAGGCCTGGTTGTTTGATTATCTGAAGAGAGAAAGGCACAAGGATTGGGTTGTGAAAAGGGAGTGGAGGGAAGAGGTTCATTGTTTCCACTATCTGCAGCTTATAGATCATCAGAAATTGTGGAATGTGTGGAAAATGGGATTGAGAAGGAGAATTGGGGATGGGAAGATGCCCATTATCTTCGATCCTTTTGGCCTGCTGCTGACCACGGTCTCAGTCACGGCTGCTCCAATCACGGCAAGCAAGATCTCTTCCATTGGGTTGAGGACACACAAGCCCTACCGCTGATTCAGTGCTGCTGCCACTTGCTACCTTGTCCTGTGAAACAGAGGAAAGTGTGTTAATGAGTGTTGTACAATGCATTTGGATAATGTGTCTGACGTGCTTGAATGGTTGTAAGTGTGATCGAGCCATGGGATATGGATGCGAGGCTTTCAGCTGTGCTAAATGTTTGACAGTGGGGTTAATCTCTGAATGTCATGTATGAGTCCTGATTGGTAGGTGACTGATGGCAGTGAAGAGTATTTGAGCAATGTCTGATGTTAGTGGGTCAGCTTATTGGACGTTGTACTTGAAGACACATTCACTGAACTTGACTACTTGTTTGATGGCATTGAACCTCTTGACTACTTGTTTGATGGCATTGGCCTCCATAGTTATCTACTCCCACTGCCTTCACAATGTCTGCATACAGAGGACATCTCTCCTCTTGTCCGCCGTTGCAGCAAGGCCTTCAGTACTCTGTCAGAGAAACCTGGAACCTGCCCCCTGCCGTGTTGTGCCATTCTTCTCGTGTCTTTCCCAGCTCAAACTCACTTCTGGATTGATCTCTCGGGCCACAGTGAATCTCCCCCTTTAAGAAATGCATGCTAATTTTAAGTAGCACAGGCCAGCTTGAACCTGTGCTGGCCTCTCACTACTTTACAGTTTTATGCATGCAGCCACTCAATGAGATGCTTAGCACTGTCTGTAAGCTCCAATTGTGTAAATGGGCAGGAGGCAGGAGGTATATCCATTATCAGCTGTGGAAGGAATGGATGCTGCTTCATCAAGTATCACAGTTCCCTGCCTGCTTGCAGGTCTGATTGAATTTTGCAGCCCCGCTATCACTGGATATTTGCGCACAGCATTCTCCATCATTTATTATTTTCTAATATCCGTATCTCTCTCGCATTGTAGATGTCACAATTCAAAGTATCCTTGTGACAAGAATAGCAGTCATTTTATACTGTTTTAACTGTCACCGAGTTGGCAGCAGTCAAGCACTTTCTCATCGTAAACTTCACTCACCAAATAGTGATTAACCTTTGATTGGTCTCATACTGTGTTTACCTTTTGGAAATAGATTGTTGCCATAAAGGGCAGTTTCAATCTGGCAGCAGAATAATATAGCTTGGTATACATGGCATGGCATTTCTGGGAAAGGTTCCTACAATGTTACAATAAATCTCTAATGAATACGGCCACTCTTTGGAATCCTGACTCGAAATGAGACAGAAATGTCAGATCAATAAAGGTTTGATTTTTTTTTTTAAAAAAGCAATTGCTACTTTTTTTTAAAAAAAGAACAGTTTATTTGGGCAGGATCTGAATGTTAACTATGTAAAGTTTCAGTGGCTTTAAGTATGGTACTTGACTACTATGAACCGGGAAGAACTTAAATATTTAGTAAAACATGCCAGCAAATTCTACACACTAGCAATGATAAATACCATTTTAGTTATAATGATGGCATCTACTAGGGTGGGTTATTAAGTTTTGTGAAGATTTAGGATTTTTTTTACTATTTCAGATACCCTCCATGTATTTTTGCTTAGAATTTCCAAGGAGCCTGAAGAGGTAACGGAAGTGCAAGGTTGTGGAACTTGTACCTGCCACTTGACGTTGCCCTCTGCCAACTCGGGAAATGGAGCGATATGAATAATTGAGGCAGTAGACAAAGTCCATCCTGCTTTATTGATGAAATCTTTCCACCCTTAACAGGGGAGGCGATGGCCTAATGGTATTATCCCTCGACTATTAATCTAGGAATTCAGCTAGTGTTCTGGAGACCAGGTTCGAATCCCACCACTGCAGGTGGTGGAATTTGAATTCAATTTTAAAAATTTGAATTAAGAATTTATTGATCACCATGAAACCATTGTCGATTGTTGGAGATACTCATCTAGTTCACTAATGTCCTTTAGGGAAGGAAATCTGCCCTCCTTACCCAGTCTGGCCTCCATGTGACTCCAGAACTGCAGTATTCTGGTTGACTCTCAACTGCCCTCGGGCAACTAGGGATGGACAATAAATGCTGGCCGTCCCATGAATGAATTTTAAGAAATGGATCCCTATCTAAGGCCTTAACTGCAACAACAGCTTGCATCTAGATAGCACTTTTAACATAGTAAAACAACCCAAAGTGCTTCACTGGAGCATGAACAAAATTTGACAGCGAGCCACATAAAGAGATATTGAGACAAATGGCCTGAAGCTTTGTAAAAAGAGGTAGGAAATGGATGTCTTAAAGGAAGAGAGAGGCGCAGAGGTCCAGCAAGGGAATTCTGGAGCTCTGAACCTCAACAGCTGTAATCACAGCCAACAATGGTGGCATGAAGGAAATTGGGGATGCACTAGAGACCAGAATTGGAAGAAAGCAGAGATCTTGGAGGATCCTAGGCTGGAGGAAGTTCCAGAGATCGGGAAGGGTGAGGCCCTGGAGGACTTTGGACACAATTAAATAAATATTTTTCATTCTGCACGGGGAAAATCAGAAGATAATCAATTCCTTTCATCTTTGAACTAACCTCTGGCCCACAATAGAATCTATATCCCCTGTCAGCTCATGTGCTGAATACACTGAAAGTAAAATATCCTTCTCCACTGCTTAATATGCTCAGCTTTAAAAGTCTGAACATTTCACGTATATCTTCTAAACAGGTTTCCTAAGACATTTTAAAGGAATAAACATTTTTTTTTACCTACTTGGATTTATTTCATAGAATCCCTGCAGTGCAGAAGGAGACCATTCAGCCCATCGAGTCCTCACTGACAGAGTGTCTTACCCAGGCCCTATCCCTGTGACCCAACATATTTACCCTGGTCAGCCCCCTGAGACAAAGGGACAATTTATCATGGCCGATCAACCTAACCTGCACATCTTTGGAGTGTGGGAGGAAATCCACGCAGGCACAGGGAGAATGTGCAAACTTCACCCAGACAGGCACCTGAGACCAGAATTGAACCCAGGCCCCTGGTGCTGTGAGGCAGCTGTGCTAACCACTGTGCCACCGTGCCACCCTGGATGTTCTATTTGGAATCAACTTGTCTGATTCAGTATGTGGACGTCACATCTCCTATGAATTGGAGTGTGGTTTTACCTGCTTAATATCTAGACAAATTATAGCAATCTATGGATTGCTATATGGATTGAGCATAGATTCCCTGTCATTTGCAGCCCTCTTATTGAGATGTGTAACATGCTAGCATGTGTTCCTTCTCAGCTTCAGTTTGCCGATTGAATGTACACTTTTATCAGAATTAGGCTAATTTATTTAATATGGAACAAAATGAGAAACAAATGGTTTTCAGTGTAAAACAGTGTATTTATGGTAATGAAAACAATGAAAGTACAGATGAAACTTGTAAGATGTCTGGCAATATTGTTTTTCTGCATCAGAACATGCTCAGGAGAAGACACAGGTCAAATGAGAGTTCATTTTTGAGAACACCCTCGAACCGAGATGAGGAGGAAAGCAGCCAGCATAATCAAAGACCCCACACACCCCGGATATCTTCCACCTTCCTCTGCCAGGAAAACGATACAAAAGCCTGAAAACACGTACCAACCGACTCAAGAATAGTTTCTTCCCTGCTGCCATCAGACTTTTGAATGGCCCGAGCACATATTAAGCTGATCTTTCTCTTCACCGTATCTGTGACTGTAACACTATATTCTGCGCCCTACCTTTTCTTTCTCCCCTATGTACTCTATGTACAGTATGCTTTGTCTGCATAGCACACAAGAAATAATACCTTTCACTGGATGCCAATACATGTGACAACAATAAATCAAATCAATTCAATTCAGCTGCCAATCAAAACTTAGCACACCAGGCTTGCTTTGATCTTTAAAATGTATTTATTTATTAGTCACAAGTAGGCTAACATTAAAATTGTAATGAAGTTACTGTGAAAATCCTCAAGTCGCCATGCTCTTTGGGTACACTGAGGGAGAATTTAGCATGGCCAATGGACCTAACCAGCACATATTTCGGACTGTGGAGCACCCGGAGGAAACCCACGCAGACACGGAGTGCAGACTCCACACAGACAGTGACCCAACCTGGAATCGAACCCGTGTCCCTGGCGCTGTGAGGCAGCAGCGCTAACCACTGTACCACCCCAAATGCATAACTTTGCACTACTTGTTCAAGCACCTGTGAAGACAAAAGAAAAGATATTACCAAGGTGTAGTACCTTTAATTACATAGATTGGTCACCATTTCACAGTATTTGGTCACAGACATTACTGTTTTTCAGAAAAGCTTTGAAACCAATATTAACCTTTAAGGGATTCATAAATTAATATTCCTATTATGAGAAAGGAATCAGAACTCAGAAACTGGGATGTACCTTTCTGTCCATTGAAGAAACAGCCTGTCGCTGAAGCTAGAATTAAACCTGTGTGCACTGTAGTCCATAATATTAAAAAAAGCAATCGATAAACTAACGAGGACAAAAATGTTTCATCTTTGTCACAATCCCCATTATCAACTCCTGGCCATTTGCTCATAAGACCTTAGTAGAAAGCGGTAAATAATTTGTGAACCAAGTTACTGCATTATCTGTGCTGAGAAAGTTGTACGTTACTTCAAAGAAATGTTGGCTCCGTGTGCAGTGCAAATAATCTGTTTGGCTTTGTTGCCATTTGCCTTGAGCTCCATTTATATTAATTAAAGATCTAACAACACTCATTCCCAGTAAATTAGCCTACCCCATAGGCATAGCTTCAATGAATGTACGGTTCAAAGAAAATTGCTCCAATTGTAAAAGCTATAAAGGAAGCAAAATGGGAGGAAATTCTGTTTTCGTAAGATGATAGACAGAAGAGCCAAATTGCTACAGAATTCAGGTGGATTTTCATCAGGCTACAAGATAATGGAGAGCAGACAGTTCAGTGGCTTACAAATGAAATTTCAGCTGTTGAGCCCATGCCAGAAATGATTTTCCTATATACTTACATTATGAATATCATGAATTAAACAGTGTCATGATTAGGAAACCAGAATAAACTGAGGGAGTGTAATGAGCGATCATTAGCATCCATTGTTCAATTCAGTCACATTGTGCAGAGTATTATGGCTCCTCCCGCAGGCAGGATTTTCCTGTCCCACTGAAGTCAATGAGCTCGCTGCATTTTCCAGTCCTGCCCACGTAACAATGGGGCTGTAAAATTCTGCCCTTTATCTCAGACAAATTGCTGAGTAGTTATATCCACTGTTGGATCCAAATGGTATATCAGAAAAGTTTACATTTCACACTTATTTAATCACCTGCCAGTAAACTAATCAGATTAACACTAAATTGTGTAGATCCCTTTAGCCAAGCCTGTTAATAATCACTCGGGAAGTATAATAATAGCACTCTGCAACCAAGTAATTACCCGAGGACAGTACCAGCAGGTTAAAAGAGAATAATTCACAATTCAGAGCCTTCTTACAATAACTTATGGAGCTATATATCAGGGTAGAAACTGGTTTAGGGCCTGTATCCTCCCAAATGGGAGGCCAATTTGCATTAATTGAGTGAGCTGCCAGCATCTGTTGTGCTTCTTTGAAAAGAATATCAGGCTGACTGTTTCATGGGCAATGATGCCAAGACAAGTTCTGGGAGGGGGAAGAGGGAGAGTGCGGTTGTCCAGTCAGCAGTCTGTGCCAATATTGTGTCTTTCAACGTGACCCTGGTGTTGGACTTCATTTTGCCTATTTAAAAGAATCAATTTTACTTCTGCGTGTTTCGAGGTTATTTTGTTATTACAGATCTTACCACTAGTCAAAGGATTAAAGGGTAAAAGCAAATTACTGCGGATGCTGGAATCTGAAACCAAAAGAGAAAATGCTGGAAAATCTCAGCAGGTCTGGCAGCATCTGTAAGGAGAGAAAAGAGCTGACGTTTCAAGTCCAGATGACCCTTTGTTAAAGGATTAATGGTGTTTCTCTTTTTTTTGTCACTTGTCTTACAAAACAAAGAACAAAGGAAGTTACAACACAGGAACAGGCCCTTCTGCCCTCCAAGCCTGCACCGACCACGCTGCCCGACTGAACTAAAATCCCCTACCCTCCTGGGGACCATATCCCTCTCTTCCCATCCGATTCATTTATTTGTCCAGATGCCCCTTGAAAGTCACTATCATATCTGCATCCACTACTATCCCCGGCAGCGAGTTCCAGGCACCCACCATCCTTTGTGTAAAAAACTTGCCTCATACACCTTCTTAAACCTTGCCCCTTAAACTTATGCCCCCTAGTAATTGACTCTTTCACCCTGGAAAAAAGCTTCTGACTATCCACTCTGTCAATGCCCCTCATAATCTTGTAGTTAGTTAGTGTTCTGTTAGTCATATCACTCATTATCCTTATATTCATCTTACAGTTAAAGAGATCAGCTCAGGAAATTTTACTGAATCCCGCAGTGCACGCACAAACAATTGCATTGAGATAAATTGCTAAATTTACTAATTATTTTGAATTTAATATTAATAGGACAAAGAGGAGTTCAAAGATATATAATGTATAAACTGACCAGAAGTTAAGACAATCACAACAAGAGTATTGCAGTTTTACCCAAGTAGAATGGCACGTGCTTTGGTTCAATAGTCCATGAAACTGCTCCAAATAGCCTTTTGGTTTCACATTATATGGGCGGAATTTTCCCAAAATATTTTGTTGGGTGGAATTTTCTGGCCGCGCTCGCCCTGAAACCAGAAAATCCCACCCAAGGTCAGTGGACCTTTCCATGGTCTGCTCCTCACCCACTATGATATTCGTGGCAGGCGGAATGGGAAAATTTTCCCTAGCTGTTAAAACTGCGAGAACGATGGAGTGTTCGTGCCAAACTCTCAGGCACGCTCAGCATCGCAATCTTTGAATACTCAGTGCACTGGAAGAGCCGTCGCATGGAACACACTGCCATGAAGGCTCCAGGCATGTGACTCACCCAAATGGATGCGCATGTGTACCATTAAGCATGGCAAGCTTCATTTAAACACTAATGAGGCACTCTCAGCCAGTCACAGGAAGATGGCACCACACAGAACCACCCCACGCTTTACAGAGGAGGAAGGAGAGTTAGGACGGCTGCTGGATGCCGTGGGGGGGATGCGGCCATCTTGTTCCCCCGCGAGACCAGATGACCCAAGAGTCGGGACAGCAATGCGGCCTTTAATGAGGTGGCAGCGGCGGTCAGTGCCTATGCACTGACACGGAGGACCGGCGGCCAATGCCCCAAGAAAATGAACAAACTCATTTAGGCAGCAAGGTTGAGTGTCTGTCCCATCCTGTTTTCCCCCTAGCTACCCCATCCCCGACCCTCCCAGACCCCGTGGCCGTTAAGCACCAGGTTTCCCGCCCCCCCCACCACCCCCACAACCCTGGCCTTCCAAGTACCAAGCTTTCAATCATAGATTACAGGATTATAGAATCCCTGCACCCCATTTCCTCCGCAGGATAAGGAGGGAGCGGGAGAAGACCGGTGGTGGGATTCCTGAGCTGTGTCTCCTGAACTACAGGCCGGTGAGCCTCACACCTGTGGTGGGTGAGTTGTTGGAAGGTATTTTGAGAGACAGGATCGACAGGCATTTAGAGACGCAAGGACTGCACAGTCAGCATGGCTTTATGAGTGGAAAATCATGTCTCACAAATCTGATTGAGTTTTTTGAAAGGGTAATCAAGAAGGTCGATGAGGGCAGTACAGTTGATGTTGTCTACATGGACTTTAGCAAGGCATTTGACAAGGTACAGCATGGTAGGTTGTTGCATAAGGTTAAATCTCACGGGATCCAGGGTGAGGTAGCTATATGGATACAAAATTGGCTTGATGACAGAAGCCAGAGGGTGGTTGTAGAGAGATGTTTATCAAACTGGAGACCTGTGACCAGTGGTGTGCCTCAGGGGTCGGTGCTGGGTCCACTGTTATTTGTCATTTATATTAATGATTTGAATGAGAATATAGGAGGCATGGTTAGTAAGTTTGCAGATGACACCAAGATTGGTGGCATAGTGAGCAGTGAAGAAAGTTATCTCCGATTGCAACGGGATCTTGATCAATTGGGCCAGTGGGCTGACAAATGGCTGATGGAGTTTAATTTAGATAAATGCGAGGTGATGCATTTTGGTAGATTGAACTCAGTTAATGGTAGGGCATTTGGAAAGTTACAGAACAATGAGATCTCGGGGTACAGGTTCATAGCTCCTTGAAAGTGGAGTCACAGGTGGACAGAGTGGTGAAGAAAGCATTCAGCATGCTTGGTTCATTGGTCAGAACATTGAATACAGGAGTTGGGACATCTTGTTGAAGTTGTACAAGACATTGGTAAGGCCACACTTGGAATACTGTGTCCAGTTCTGGTCACCCTATTATAGAAAGGATATTATTAAACTAGAAGGAGTGCAGAACAGATTTACTGGGATGCTACCTGGACTTGATGGTTTGAGATATAAGGAGAGGCTGGATAGACTGGGACCTTTTTCTCTGGAGCGTAGGAGGCTGAGGGATGATCTTAAAGAGGTCTATAAAATAATGAGGGGCATAGAGCAGCTAGATAGTCAGTATCTTTTCCCAAAAGTAGGGGAGTCTAAAATAGAGGGCATAGGTTTAAGGTGAGAGGGGAGAGATACAAAAGGGTTCAGAAGGGCAATTTTTTCACACAGAGGGTGGTGAGTGTCTGGAACAAGCTGCCAGAGGTAGTAGTAGAGGCGGGTATAATTTTGTCTTTTAAAAAGTGTTTAGACAGTTATATGGGTAAGATGGGTATAATGGCCAAATGCGGGCAATTGGGATTAGCTTAGGGGTTTAAAAAAAAGGCAGCATGGCCAAGTTGGGCCGAAGGGCCTGTTTCCATGCTGTAAACCTCTATGGCTCTAACCCCTTTGGGAAATGTGCCATGGGGTTCTCAGGGAAGGCAGCAGAGAGAACTGTGACCGACAGTTGGGCATGTGCGATGAAAGTGAGGAGCAACAAAGCCTTCATTGGTATGACCTTTCGCAAGTAAGCTGCAATCCGCCCAGGTACCTGGCCCTCCCCTGCACTTACCCATTGTGTCTTCATTTGCAGGAGCAGAACCGGATGAGACCAGGCCCTCAGGCTGCAAGCGCTGCTGTGACCCCTGTCGACACCTTGGGGGAAAGCTCAGAGGAAAGCATCGACCAGTCGATAGAGGTATCACCCGTTCCATCCAGCAGTGCAGATGCAGTCACCTCGGTGGGACATGTTAGTGATCAGGGCTCTGGGCACTTTCTGGTAAGCACCATACAGCCATAGAGGCATATCAGGTGGAGACAGGAACATCCAAGGGACTGGGCAGGTAGAGGTCTGCTGGAAACAAGGAGACAGCTGGTCCCATCCCAGGTGCTGAACCACTGGAAATAGTTCTCCCAAAGCTGTTAGAGATGCAGAAGCAGAGCCGAGGATTGCAGGAGGGGCTGTCAGCAACATTCCAGCATCTGCAAGGCTGCTTAGAGGAGTCCCACAGCCTTCAGTCACAGGAGATGGTGCTGGCATTATGTGGCATTCTGGCCAACACTGCAAGCATGGCGACCACGGTGGAAAGCCTGGGGCAGGAAATGGGAGCCATGTTTGGCAGGGTCCAATGCATGGACGAGTATCAGAGGACCATGACTGAAAGCCTCAGGAACATGGTTGAGACACAAATAGCCATGGCTGCAGTCTTCGAGACCATGGCCCAGTTATAGCGGGCAACTGCTCAGGGGCTCCAGAGCTTGGGCCAGTCTCAGAGGGCCGTCGCTGAAGGCTCGCACGCCATGGGCCTCCAGGACTGGCAGTGCCAGTTCACTCCAGCTGCCCCTCTCTCCCATGAAGCGTCCCTACCGCCAATGAGCATCCCGAGGGAGGAGGAAGCACTGGAGCCCATGCCAGGGCCTTCCACCCAGGAAACTCCGGCCATTCCCAGCCCTTCCGAATTCCCCCCCTCCCTGTCACCGGTGCATCTCACGGGCAGCGGGCTGAACAGTGTGGCATGGCTACATCTGTGACAGCTGAAAGTTGGCCAAGGCGCTCCAGCTCTCAGCATCCTGGGGATGCCTGCCAAGGGCCATGGGACGTGGTACACAGCTGACCGTGTCTTCCTCTGATGTGCATCCTGGGTGACCAGACTCTTCTATCTGTGATCCGCCTTCCACAGGGATTTCTGTAACCTGACCATACCCATAGAAGCTCAAAGCATCGTTCTGCATGAGAAAGACCCTTTGGCCCACTGAGTCTGCGGTTCCCAGTTCCCAGCACCTGTGACAGATCCCTGGCTGCCGCAGTACTGCAAAAGCTCATCCGAAAACACCGTTAGGGTCACGGGGTCACCGGCCCAATCCACTGAATGGGGGACTCAATGGGCTGAGCTCCTCTGCTTCAGTCCCCGCCAGCCCCTCGAGCAGTCCCAGCAGTGAGGACCATGTAGGCTCACAGTGACAGACAGCCTGGGATAGCCTCATCACTCACATGAGCCTAGGCCTGGCCCCCTCAACCACCCATCCTCCCCCCCATTCCCCTCCCCCCCTCCCCCCCCAGGACAGTGTGCCCCTGACCCTCACGCAGATGTGGGCCAGGGTGCCAGTGTGCAGTCAGAGAACAGGTAGGAGTCTGACTTGTGTTCACAGCGTGCTTCATAGCGAGTCATCATCACCCTCCTGCCTGGACATGGAACTCGCTATGGCCAATCCAGGCCAATCACCCTGGCGTGATGTCAATGGGACCCACAGCAGGAATGTGGACAAGGGTTTGTGGGGTTGGGAAGGCTCCATGGTGGTGGGTGGGGGGAAGTGGGGGGGTGGGGGTTGGAACTGAGGGAGACCAGATGGACCTTACCGTGATGAGGTCCTCCCTTGCCATCCAGCCCTGCCGGACCGTTGCCACCGCTGCCTGCCCTCCGGCTCCTCATCGCCTCGTCCTCCATGTCCTCATGGTCTCCCTCCTCTGCAGGGGCATCCGCCTAGTCCTTGCCCTCCTCCAGGATGTCTCCCCACCATTGCGTCAGGTTGTGGAGCCCACAGCAGACCACAATGACATGGGAGGCCCTCAAGGGGCTGTACTGGAGGGCCCCACCAGAGCAGTCCAAGCAGTGAAACTGCATCTTCAAGAGCCTGATGCACTGTTTGATGATGGACCGGGTGGCAGGGTGGGCCTCATTATAGCGGGTTTCTGCCTCGGTGTCAGGCTCCGCACAGGCGTCAACAGCCATGACGACAGTGTGGTGAACCCTCGTTGGTTCCCACTGTGGGATTGTACTAATGTTGTTATTGGGCTAGGGTGGGATTGATACACCTGTGGTTGTTACTGTTGTGGCACATCCCAGTCGGGCTCCGCCTCCTGGGAGAGGTATAAGACCCCCTGCTCGGACGGGACCCCTTCAGTCTGGGGTAGTGTGTTAAAGTTCTGATAGTTCCATTGTTAGTTAATAAAAGCCTTCTTTTACCGAAGCTTTGAGCCTCGTGTCCAATTGATGCGCATCAGACAGCAGGTAGACTTGTCCCCCACAAGCCATCCTGGTAGCCTGAGGTGTTCCTCAAAGACCCCGGGGATGTCCAAGCTCTGCAAGATGTAGCCATCGTGCACGCTCAGCAGTTCCCCTGCACACACCTGAATGGTTTTCATCCGGTGGTCACAGATAATCAGGACATTCAGGGAGTGGAACCCCTTGCGATGGATATAGGGCGCTCCTTGAGTCCATGGGGCCCGCAGGGTGACTTGAGTGCCATCTATAGCCCCCTACATATGGGACATCCCGGTGATGGCAGCAATCCCAGACTTCCTGTTGGGCCTGGTCCATATCAAAGTGTGTGTAGTTGGCTGCACAGGCAAACAGGCCATCTGTCATTTCAGGGATAAATTTGGGTGCAGACGAATGTGAGATTCCATAGAAGTCCCGGCTTGAGACCTGGAAGGATCCAGACGCATAAAAGTTGAGGGCCACCATGACATTCAGGGCCACCAAGAGCAGACATCCTCCTGCCCCACGAGGTGCCAGGATAGTGCTGCACTGCCTCCTTGCTGAGACACAATCTGCAGCAGCACACAGTGTTCAGCAGCTCATTGTCGGACATGCGGGTTGTACAGAGGTAGAATTTCTGTCTCTGCAACCCTCTGCCTTCTCCCTCACCCCCCCCCCCCCCCCCCCACCGCCCCCACCACTGCTGTGGCCTCAAGCCTAGATTGGCCTCCACAGCAATACCATGACAAATCAGAACTGAAATGCTTCGTTTGAAGTTAAGCTTGGCAGTTAACTGTTCCCTGGTGAATTCTCCATGGCAATGTCTCTACCAATCAGGGTCCACTTGACAACCAATCAGCATCATCTCCTCAAGCAGTATAAATTGTTGTTCTCTTTGGGATTTGGGATTCTTGTGATTCTTCCCTGTTGAGTGCAAGACAAAAAGCTTCAACAATTTGTCTCTTTTTTGTCAGCAATACTCAAGATTGGTACAACCAAGTGACTAATTCTTTATTCAGTAGACTTATGTTTGCAATAGGGAAATTTTCAAAATCCTGTCAGATCTTGTACCTCTTTTCCATTTATTTATTTTGTAAATAATTTTTTTTTACTGAAGTTTGGGAAAAGCAAACATATCTTCTTGGAAAGACCTATTAAACCAGTCACTGAAATAACTCCTCAAAGGCCAGTGTCCCTTCACCAGATTCCCTTTATTTACAAACTTATTTCCACTCCTAAGAGTGCTTCAGGTACAAGTCAGAATCCGGACTGTCAGTAGCCCTGACACTCCTCACTATAAATGTAGGCAATGATGACCTCAAACAAGGAGCTCATACTCCAAGAAGCCAACCTCATGGACCTTGAGGTCAATACAGTCACATGCAGGTCAGAACAAGATGCAATGTTTTAAAATTTACCTTGCTACTTTTAGGGGGAGGTGATGGCCTAGTGGTGTTATTGCTAGACTAATAATCCAGAAACTCAGCTAATGTTTTGGAGACCCGGGTTTGAATCCCGCCATGGCAGCTGGTGGAATTTTAATTCCATAAAAAATATCTGGAATTAAGAATCGACTGATGACCATGAAACCATTGTCGATTATCAGAAAAACCCATCTGGTTCACTCATGTCCTTCAGGGAAGGAAATCTGCCATCCTTACCTGGTCTGGCCTCCATGTGACTCCAGAGCTACAGCATTATGGTTGACTCTCAACTGACCTCAAAGGGCAACTCGGGATGGGCAATAAATGCTGGCCAGCCAGTGATGCCCATGTCCCACGAATGAATAATCATAGAATCCCTACAGTACAGAAAGAGGCCATTCGGCCCATCGAGTCTGCACCAACAACAATCCCACCCAGGCCCTACCCCCATATCCCTACATATTTTACCCACTAATCCCTCTAACCTACGCATCTCAGGACACTAAGGGCAATTTTTTTTTAGCATGGCCAATCAACCTAACCCGCACATCTTTGGACTGTGGGAGGAAACCGGAGCACCCGGAGGAAACCCACGCAGACATGAGGAGAATGTGCAAACTCCACACTCCCCAGACAGTGACCCAAGCTGGGAATCGAACCCAGGTCCCTGGAGCTGTGAAGCAGCAGTGCTACCCCACTGTGCTACCGTGCCACCCAAAGTCAATAAAAAAAACCTTTTCCTTACAAAGCTACAAATATTCGGACTGAAACAGTGTCCACAAGCATGCCAATTGAAATAATTTCATAGTCAGAGTTCTACGTGTTAAGGAATCATTTGCATTGTGATCAGTGGACCAGACTGAGTTTGACTTTTTGTTGCAATTTGACCTGAGCTGACCCTTGCTCAAATCGATTTGAAATCAAATACAAACCATTGAAACTGCCTCAAAGTCAAAAGTACGATTGATAATTTGGTTCACTGCCAGATGGTTGTTTTTTTTTGTGTAGGTTGAGGATTTGCATTACTTGAAGATTACAGAATGTTCCTTTTTGTTCACGAGAAACCTGAGCCCATGCGAGCAAACCACACAAGTTAAAGAAGCTTAGCTCCCGGGCCCAAAACCACATTCCTTACTGCGAAAGTAATGCTCACATCTCCAATGACACATCCCAGCCATATGCCTGTCTTTAAATTCACAGCAACATTTAAGTGGAAAAAGCAGTGAAACCTGCCCTTCTTATCACCTGCATTATCTTAGAGTGATAACAACATTCCGGTAAAGTCCCCCCTCCTGCCACTCTTTCCCCCTATTTTATCCCCCCTTTCCTTACCTTTTCTCCCCCTTTTCCTTCCCCTTCCCCCTTTTTCTCAATTTTACCTCTCTCCCACTCATCTCCCCCCACACCTCCATCTGTCACAGCTTACCCTCTGATTTCAGCTTCTCTACCATTTGGCCACTCACACCTTCTATTCTCTCTATGGACTGCCATTAGCAGACTTTCCCCTTGTTTTTGTGGCTATGATCCATCTTTCATTCCTTTACCCTACAGTATAAATATCTTCCACTTTCTATGCCTTTTAGCTTTGACAAAGGGTCATCTGGGCTCAAAACGTCAACTCTTTTCTCTCCTTACAGATGCAGCCAGACCTGCTGAGATTTTCCAGGATTTTCTCTTCTGGTCTCTGGTAAAATAACTTGCAAGGGCATTTGTTCTTTGGTCAAATCTTAAAGAAAAGCATGGAGACCAACATCTGCAATGAATAATCCAACAATGTTGCAACTGCGCAAGTTCATGATAAGAACATTATGAATTAAATATTCTGTGATTATATAAATTTCTTATCCTGGCGGAGCATGAGGTTTATTTCAGTAGCTTGTCTCAATTGTATCTTCTTTCTCATGCCTTTAAAATATGATTATAAAAGTCATTTGTGTGGCTCTCAACTGGAACAAATTCATTTTTTAAAAATCAAAATCCAATTATAGAATTTCTTGAAAATCACGATTCCGAGCTTTCCTACTCAGGCGGTTTTTACTTTAGCCTTGAAGAGCTTCCATTGCCAGATTCTACCCCTGTGATTTGGGCTTGATGGCGAATCCCTTAGTTTAAGTGTCCAAGCAGAACAAATGAACAACATTACTCTTCCCCACATGAGAACTGCTCTGTGATATCATAATTCAGTTGTGCACTCAGTTACATCATGATCATCAGTCTGCCACTGGATAAACGCCTTTGTTGGGAATTTCCTTTATCCTGATTCATTGTGCACAAAGAGTGTGTCATAGCTAACAGTGGGACAAGAGGAATATCATCACAATTAAGGTGGACCAAGAAGAGTGAAGGTCAGCTTCAGAACCAGAGTAAACAAAAGCAGAAAATGCTGAAAAATCTCAGCAGGTCGGACAGGATCTGTGGAGAGAGAGTACAGCCAATGTTTCGAGTCTGGATGACCCTTCATCAGAGCTGAAGACAAGGAAAATCAGACAAGATTTATACTATGAGGGTGAGGGAGGGTGAGGGCTGTAATTGATAGGACTGACATAGACAAAAAGAGGAAGGAAATGTAAATGGCGATGATAAAGGCTGAGAAATCACACAAACCGGCCTCCCATCCATTGACTCTGTCTAGACTTCCCGCTGCCTTGGCAAAGCAGCCAGCGTAATCAAAGACCCCACAAACCCCAGGCATACTCTCTTCCACCTTCGTCCATCGGGAAAAAGATACAACAGTCTGAGGTCACATACCAACCAACTCAAGAACAGCTTCTTTCCTGCTGCCATCAGACTTTTGAATGGACCTACCCAGCATTAAGTTGATCTTTCTCTACACCCGAGCTATGACTGTAACACTATATTCTGCACTCTCTCATTTCCTTCTCTATGTACGGTATGCTTTGTCTGTATTGTGCACAAGAAACAATACTTTTCACTGTATGCTAATACATGTGACAATAATACATCAAATCAAATAATGGTGCTAAATGCATCATTAAGCAAAACAAAGGTATGAAGTGTCAAAGGACAACCTGAGGAATGTGACACTTGGCCCTAGTAGGGTTGGGGGTGGGGGGGGGGGGGGGGGGGTGTTGGAAAGCAAGATGAGAAATGAGATTTTGGAAGGGTAAAATAGGAATATAAAGTAATAAAATGGATGAATAAGATTAAAAGAAAAAAATGAAATAAAATAAATGGAAATGGGGTGAAGATGGATGAGAGAGTTCATGCTCTGAAGACAAGCTACTTGTCTTCAGCTCTGATGAAGGGTCATCCAGGCTCGAAACATTGGCTCTATTCTCTCTTCACAAATGCTGTCTGACATGCTGAGAATTTTCAGAATTTTCTGTTTTTGTTTCAGATTCCAGTATCCACAGTATTTTGCCTTTATCATAAGCAGAGGCATTCATTACCTGACAATGCTGGTAAGTCCTGCTTATGGCATGACAAATTATTTTAATGAACATCTCTGCAGTTTTCTTCTTCAATCTAGAGAAACCTGTTGGCAGCATTTTGAGGCTTCCATATCAAGAGGACATACAACATTTTCCTGTCCCTCAACTGTTGTCATGAATGTTACAGATATGTGATAAGCCAAACTGAAATTTTAAATGACTCGTCCTGATCTAAGAGGCATCTTCTGAATATTCTATAGACACAGTAATAATTTATATTAAGTCCTTCTTTTGAGTTCATCTTCCATTGATTCTGCAGCTGGTGTTAGTCGATTCAAATACTAGCAAGTTATGCTTGCCCTTCCAGAGTGAGTTTCGTTTAAATAAATTCAATTGTAACTTCATCATGGGAGAAGATCTTCTCTGTGTTTAGTGAAGTTGTAAAGGTACGGCGGATATATTCATGATCTTATTACACAGAATAATTAGAAAAGATCTATCCCTTTATGTTAATGGGCATAATACATTTAGCTTAGCGAGAGTTAACTGTTCTCATGGTTTCCATGCAAGCTTTTAGGATAGAGGGCGGTGATGGCCTAGTGGTGTTATTGCTAGACTATTAATCCAGAAGCTCAGCTAATGTTTTGGGGACCCAAGTTCGAATCCTGCCATGGCAAACTGTGGAATTTTAATTCCATAAAAAATTTCTGAAATTAAGAATCGACTGATGACCATGAAAACATTGTCAATTATTGGAAAAAGACCATCTGGTTCACTCATGTCCTTTGGGGAAGGAAATCTGCCATCCTGACCTGTTCTGGTCTACATGTGATTCCAGAGCCACAACAATGTGGTTGATTCTTAAATGCCCTCTGAAAAAGGGCACTAGGGATGGACAATAAAGTTTAAAGTTTATTTATTAGTGTCACAAGTAGGCTTACATTAACACTGCAATGAAGTTACTGTGAAAATCCCCTAGTCGCCACACTCCGGCGCCTATTCGGGTACACTGAGGGTGAATTTAGCATGGCCAATGCACCTTACCAGCACATCTTTCAGACTGTGGGAGGAAACTGAAGCACCCAGTGGAAACCCATGCAGACACGGGGAGAACGTGCAGACTCTGCACAGACAGTGACCCAAGCCAGGAATCAAACCCAGGTCCCTGCGCTGTGAGACAGCAGTGCTAACCATTGTGCCACTCCCATGCTGGCCTGTAGGCGATGTCCATGTACCATGAATTAATTTTAAAAAGTAGGCGTTTATTGAGCAATCGCGGTCCCATACCCCTCGCCATCTTGAATAAAATCAGTGAAATTGAAGCATCTCATGAAAAGGACGTCATCCAGCCAATGCTTAATGTTTTTTATGGTTGATTTTTGTTTTTGCTCCCACTTTTGTACCCCACTTATTCAAGACACCCATGGAATGTGTTAAATGTTGTGTAGAAATGGTGCTCATACATTCATCAGTCATGCATGACATGCCCGGGACAAATCACAAGAGTCTGAAGGCTAATTGCACATCATTTTACACCACCACACACATTTATTCAAGATCCTGTTCTCCAGAGATTGTGTGAATAACCTTGATAGCAGCAGTTCTGCATGTTCTGTGATCAATGTCATCAGAGCAAACAGGCAATGGCCCGATATGAACTTTAAAAGCACGACTGAAAAGTTAGGGAAGAAAAGAAGGACTATATCGCTCGTCCTGCTTTTAATCTCTTTGTTGAATAATGAGGCAGAATTGACTTACTGATTTTTCCATTATTCACCTGAGAGGTTTCCGCGACCCCAATATATTATAATTGTTTATTTGTCTGGATGGATGGCTGACTGCATCACGCTTGGAATAAAGTAACATAATTAGCTTTAATTAGCTTTATAATAGGTGAGAAGAGACATTAAAACAAAATTAGCAAGTTTATTCACACTTTCCTTTTCTTTCACTATTGATTTTTGTGTTTCTGTGACTGGATATGTTCAGAATCATTCACGTTCACACATGGGTTCACCCATAATAATGTGAATATAATTAAGCCCTTTTACCTTTGTTTTGTAATTAATGGTAGTCTCTAATTATGTTATTCATAAAGTAAGCTGTATATTTTTTCTATCTCTTCATCTGTATTTGGTTTCAAAATTCTCAAAGTCTTGAACTGTCAAAGGTCTAACACTCCAAATTAGAAATATAGAAAATAGGAGCAGGAGTAGGCCATTTGGCCCCTCAAGCCTGCTCCCCAATTCAATATGATCATAGCTGATCATATCAATTCAATAGCATGATCCTGCTTTCTCCCCATATCCTTTGATCTCTTTTTCCTCAAGAACTATATCTAACTCCTTCTCGAAAACAAACAAAGTTTTGGCCTCAATTGTTTTCTGTAGTAGTGAATTCCGTACGCTCACCACTGAAGAAATTTCTCCTCATCTCGGTCCTAAAAGGTTTATCCCTATCCTTAGACCATGCTCCCTGTTTCTGGACTCCACCACCATTGGGAACATCCTTCCTGCACATATTCAGAGTAGTTCGATCAGAATTCTATAGGTTTCAATGAGATCCCCCCTCATTTTTCTGAACTCCAGCAAATATAATCCTAACTGATTCAATCTCTCTTCATACATCTGTCCCACGTGCCTGGGAATCAGTCTGGTAAACTTTCTCTGCAATCCCTCTATAGCAAGAACATCCTTCCTCAGATTAGGAGACCAAAACTTCAGACAATATTCCAGGTGTGGCCTTACTGAGGCCCCGTATAAATGCAGCATGACATCCCTGCTCCTGTACATGAATCATTTCACTCTGAAGGCCAACGTACCATTTATCTTCTTCACTGCCTTCTGCATCTGAATGCTTACCTTCAGTGACTGGTGTATAAGGACTTCCAGGTCTCATTGCATATCCCCTTCTCTCAATGTATAACCAGTCAGAAAATAACCTGCCTTCCGTTTTTTGCTACCAACACTAAAGTCCTTTAATGATCCTGCAATTTCTGAGAAAAAGATTTGCTTTTCCCCTTTTGACTCATTGTTATGGGGCCAACTTGATAAAAATTAAAAGCTGCCTTGATGTAAACCCTGATTTAATTGAAGGTAAGACATATTCTGCATTAGGTGTTCAAAATTGCATACACTGGGTTTAAAGTGATGATCTGCCTACAACTACCTGCACAACCACTCCTTTCCCTCCCTCCATTAAATCATATTGACCCCATAATTGCTCCATTAACATTCTGGGCCTATAGTCACCTGTTAATCCACCCAATTGCCCTGATCTAAAATTTTGTATGATTACTGAATTGTCTCTAAAAATTGGAGCGGCACAGTGGTTAGCACTGCTGCCTCACAGCGCCAGGGACCCAGGTTCAATTCCAGCCTCTGGTCACTGTCTGTGTGCAGTTTGCACATTCTCCCTGTGTCTGTGTGGGTTTCCTCTGGGTGTTCCAGTTTCTTCCTACAGTCCAAAGATGTGTGGGTTAGGTTGATTGGCCATGCTAAATTAACCCTAGTGTCAGGGGGATTAGCAGGGTAAATATGAGGGGTTACGGGAATAAGGCTTGGGTGTAATTGTGGTCAGTGCAGATTCAATGGGCCGAATGGCCTCCTTCTACACTACAGGGATTCTATGAATTATTTATTCCGGTTTCAGTAATGCCTAATTGATATTTAAGTAAAATGAAGTTACTATATCCTTGATCATATGGATTGAATCAAGTGAGAGATCACTGGGCTATATATCAGGCTCACCCAGCTTGCCAGTCTAAGTTACCAGCCATTTCAGCTCCCAGATCTTATTTTGCCTTAGTCAGGTTGTCACACCCAGTATAAGAATGCCAAAATCGTAGCTTTACATATGGACTAAACGCCAGCGGAAGCTTCTGGAACTGTCTCTTATTTGTTTAAAATGGACACTAATGAAATGTTAAGATGGCTGTCAAAAGTCATGTGACCTTTGCAACTTCAACAGAGAATATCTCGAGCTTCCGGAAAGTTTCGAATTGGTTGGGGATATCCAGCCAACACTTCTCTGTGGAATTCATCCTTGCCACGGTTTGAAAAATATTCAAAGCACAGAGTAAAATGACCCCTACACTTTGGGGGGAATTCATCGGCATTGTTCACCAATGGCGGGAATCCCGATTGCCCATTGGGGCCAAAATCGAGATTCCCGCTGGGTGTGAGGGCTATCAGGATTCAGCTGAACCACCTTGCCAGTCCCAAAAAAGGTTCCCATGCAGAAAGGGCAGCAAACTGATTAATTGTAATACAATTAGCGGGTTTGAGGGCTCATTTACCATCCCCCCCCACCCCCTCCCCAAGCGGGGATTGCACAGCATAGGCTTTGGTGTCGGTCATCACCAACGTGGACTTGGTGGAGAGCAGCGGCAGAGACACCAACTTATCGCGACGCCTGGCCAGGACCAGTGCCCTGTGGAGAACGGAGATGTTGGAACTGTTGCTGTTCCAGGAGCAACACCACAGGTATGTAGGCCGAGGCTATTCTGACATTGATCATCGTACCTGCAGATGTCAGAGATTCAGTGCTGTAGAGGTTGTGTCTGTCCTAAGTGGTCCTGTGTGCTTCATGGCACCACCCGGCGCCATTCATGAACCATAAGGGATACCCATCCCTCAATGTGCAGCTCGTCTGTGACCACATGATGTGCTTCAAACAAGTGTGTGCCCCTTTCCCGGGGAGCATCCATGACAGCTACATCTTGGGCACTCTCAGATCATAGCCATCTTCGAGGGAGAGCGGTGGCTGCAGGGATGGCTCCTCATGGACAAGGGATACTCACTCAGGAGATGGCTGATGACACCAGTGCAGAGGCCACAAACATCTGCTGGGACTCGTTATAATGAGGGACGCACATCAACGCGCTTGTTGGTCCAGCAGGCAATTGGCCTGCTGAAGATACAGCTCAGGTGCCTGGATCGGTCCGGTGGTGCCCTATAATACACTCCCCAGAGGTCCTTTACAGGATAAGAAGGGGGCTTTAATAATGAGAAATGAGGAAATGGCTGAGACATTGAACACGTATTTTGTGTCGGTCTTCACAGTGAAAGAAAAAAATAACAGGCCAAGAACTGATGATAAGGAGGCCTTCTTCTGCACTGTAGGATTCTATGATTTTCCCCATTACAGAAGCTAACTTGCCTATAGTTACCCACCTTTTGTCTACCTCCTTTATTACAGTGGCGTCACATTTGCTGTTTTCCAATCTGCCGGAACCACCCCAGAGTCCAGCGAATTTTGATAAATTACCATGAGTTCATTTGCTATTTCCCTCACCATCTCTTTTAGGACCCTGGGATGTATTCCATCAGGGCCAGGAGACTTGCCTACCTTTAGCCCCATCAGTTTCCCCAACACTACTCATCTCAGTTCTTAATTACCTGCTGCACTGCGAACCAACTTTTTGTGATTCATGCACAAGGACACCCAGGTCCCTCTGCACAGCAGCATGCTGCAATTTTTTTACCATTTAAATAATAGTCCATTTTGCTGTTATCCTGACCAAAATGGATGATCTCACATTTACCAACATTGTACTCCATCTGCCAGACCTTCACCCACTCACTTAGACTATCTATACCCCTTTGCAGACTTTCAGTGACCTCTGCACACTTTTCTCTACCACTCACCACCAGAACACCCATGCAGACACGGGGAGAATATGCAAACTCCTTACAGACAGTGACCCAAGCCAGGAATCGAAAGGGGAATTTTACAGTAACTTCATTGCAGTGTTAATGTAAGCCTTACTTTGTGACTAATAAATAAACTTTAATTTTTAACCACCTCTTTAGTGATAATGATTGTTTCTAGGTCCTAATCTGCCAGGGTACTAAAAGAGATGGTGAGGGAAATAGCAAATGAGCTCGTGGTAATTTATCAAAATTCGCTGGACTCGAGGGTTGTTCTGGCAGATTGGAAAACAGCAAATCTGACGCCACTGTTTAAAAAAGGAGGTAGACGAAAGGTAGGTAACTATAGGCCGGTTAGCTTAACTTCTGTAGTGGGGAAAATCATAGAATCCTGCAGTGCAGAAGGAGGCCATTCAGCCCATCAAGTCTGCACCGACCACAATCCCACTCAGGTCCTATCCCCATAACCACATGCATTTACCTAGCTAGTCCCCAGACACCAAGGGGCAATTTAGCATGACCACTCCACCTAACCCGCACATTTTTGGACTGTGGGAGGAAGCCAGAGCACTCGGAGGAAACCCACGCAGATAATGTGCAAATTTCACACGGACAGTGACCCAAGCGGGAATCAAACCTGGCTCCCCGGCGCCGTGAGGTAGCAGTACTAACCACTGTGCCACCATGTTTGAATCTATCATTATGGAAGAAATAGCAAGACATCTGGATAGAAATTGTCCCATTGGGCAGAAGCAGCATGGATTCATGAAAGGCAGATCATGTTTAACTAATTTACTAAAATCCTTTGTGGACATTATGGGTGTGGCGGACAACGGGGTATATCTGGATTTCCAGAAGGCATTCGACAAGGTGCCACACCAAAGGCTGCTGTGTAAGATAAAGGTGCATGGCGTTACTGGTAATGTACTAGCATGGCTAGAGAATTGGTTAACTAACAGAAAGCGAAGAGTGGGGATAAATGGGCACTTTCCTGGTTGGCGATCAATGTCTCAGGGATCAGTGTTAGGAGCGCAATTGTTTGCAATTTACATCGATGATTTGGAGTTGGGGACCAAGTATAGTGTGTCAAAGTTCGCAGATGCCACTATGATTAGTGATAGAGCAATGTGTGCAGAGGACATTGAAAGTCTGCAGAGGGATTTAGATAGTGTAAGTGAGTGGACAAGGGTCTGGCAGATGGAGTAAAATGTTGGTAAATGTGAGGTCATCCATTTTGGTAGGAATAACAGCAAAATTGACTATTATTTAAATGGTTAAAAATTGCAGCATGCTGGTGTGCAGAGGGACCTGGGTGTCCTTGTGCATGAATCACAAAAAGTTGGTTTGCAGTGCAGCAGGTAATTAAGAACTGAGGTGAGGAGAAATTTCTTCACCCAGAGGGTGGTGAATGTGTGGAATTCACTGCCACAGAATGTAGCTCAAGCCAAAACATTGTCTGTTTTCAAGAAGAAATTAGATATAGCTCTTGGGGTTAAAGGGATCAAGGGATATGGGGGAAAGGGGGGATCAGGACATTCAATGATCAGCCATGATCAAAACGAATGGCAGAGCAAACTCAAAGGGCCAAATAGCCTACTCCTGCTTTTAGTTTCTATGTAAGAAGGCAAATGGAGTTTTGTCTTTCATTGCTAGAGGGATGGAGTTTAAAAACAGGGAGGTTATGTTGCAGCTATATAAGGTGCTGGTGAGTCCACACCTGGAGTACTGTGTACAGTTTTAGTCTCCTTATTTGAGAAAGAATGTACTGACACTGGGGGGGTGCAAAGGAGGTTCACTAAGTTGATTCCAGAGTTGAGAGGGTTGGCTTATGAGGAGAGACTGAGTAAACTGGGACCATACTCATTGGAATTTAGAAGAATGAGGGGAGATCTTATAGAAACATATAAAATTATGAAGGGAATAGAAAAGATAGAAGCAGGGAGGTTGTTTCCACTGGCGGGTGAAACTAGAACTAGGGGGCATAGCCTCAAAATAAGATTTAGCACAGTGGTTAGCACTGCTGCGTCACAGCTCCAGGGACCTGGGTTCGATTCCCGGCTTGGGTCACTGTCTGTGTGGAGTTTTCACATTCTCCTCGCGTCTGCGTGGGTTTCCTCCGGGTGCTCCGGTTTCCTCCCACAGTCCAAAGATGTGCGGGTTAGGTTGATTGGCCAGGTTAAAAATTGCTCCTTAGAGTCCCGAGATCCGTAGGTTAGAGGGATTAGCGGGTAAATATGTGGGGGTAGGGCCTGGGTGGGATTGTGGTCGGTGCAGACTTGATGGGCCGAATGGCCTCCTTCTGCACTGTAGGGTTTCTATGATTTAGGACTGAGTTGAGGATGAACTTCTTAACCCAAAGGGTTTTGAATCTGTGGAATTCCCTGCCCAGTGAAGTAGTTGACGCTATCTTGTTGAATGTTTTTAAGGCAAAGATGGATAGATTTTTGAACAGTAAAGGGATATGGTGAGTGGGCAGGTAAGTGGAGCTGAGTCCATGGAAAGATCAGCCATGATTTTGATGAATGGCGGAGCAGGTTCAAGGGGCCAGATGGCCTACTCCTACTCCTAGTTCTTATGTTCTCCGGCATCTCTCCGAGTGCCATTTTCCTGGGAAATTCCTGCCGCCACCTGATGCGGATCTTCAGCTGTTAGGTGTCCGCCAGTGAATGACCCAGAAGCCTATCTACTAATTGGACCCACTGAGGTGTGAGTATCTGCACTGGGTGCTGGATGTGGGTGACAGCTGTGACGCCTCTTCAATGGTGTGGTTGGAGAAACTCCCCTTGGAGCTGCTCGAGCTCGATGGGTCTGAGTCATGAGGATGGTCCGGGTCGTGACGATGATCCAGCCTGTTCCGCTGGTCAGCCTGCAAGAGAAGAAACATGGCATCAGTGCATTACAGGGGATATGAAGGGAACATTGAGCACTTAGTTGAAACTTGAGGAATGACAGCATTTATGTTGAAGATTCACATGTTTCTCTGCTGTCCCCACTTCACCAGCAGCACAAGGCACGATCTTCCTCTTCCCCAGCCAGCTCAAGTGTTCGCCTCTCAAAACGCATGAAGCTTCTCAGCTTGGGCATGACTCCAGCTGGCTGTGCCCACTCACACTTACTATGATTGAGTTTGTCCTGCAATGACACAGAGAGGGAGAGTGTAGCTGGGAGTGTTGAAATGTAAAATGGTGATGACATGTGGGAACCTGGTGATTCTGGGAGGGAGGGGGAACCTGTGTCTGGTATTGGTAAGGCCGAAGTGGCTGAATGAGTGAAAGAGTTTGGGGTGTGAGGGGTGTGTGAGGGGGTCCAGTGGGAGACTGGGGTTGGTTCATTAACCTTGGCTGATTGAAGAAGATCATTCATTTCTGACACTGCTGTCCCATCCTCCTCTGGAGTGCACTTGCAATGACCTGAGCTGTCACTGCATCCCAGCTGGGGGTGGTGACCCCTGCTGGAAGGCCATCTCCTGGAGCAAGGGTAGATAGAGTGTGTCCTGCTCATGCTCCATCCCATCCAGCATCCTGGTGAGGGCCCCCTCCAAGAAGCACGGTGCTGCCTCTTGCCCGCCATCCCTTGCAGCTCTTGTGGAACAAGTGCTGGGGAACCATTTATATGGAGCTCCCCAGTGTTTGCAGTTAAGTTGTTGAAACTCATGAGCATAAAAATTATCGCTCATGAGGCATGCAATTCAGTCAGAAAACATTCCAGCACCGTCAAAGGGAAACACTTCATTTTTTGCGGCTGAACCAACACTCTGCCATTTTTTGGAAGATTTCTCCCTCGATCTCTCTTGAGTAATGAGTGATGTGTGAATAACACTGTGTTCAGACTTTTTCAAGGTAAGTGTGTGAATAAATAATCTTAACCCGTGAAAGTCTACTGCTGTTTGTTTAAATTGACTAGATAGCAAAGAGAGCTTGGAAGTTCACTTGGTCAACCTTTCCAAAACAACCACTCTGATTGCGGACACAAAGAGAATGGAATTGGAGGTTTCAGTTTATGCCTCCTCCCCTGTCTGTGACACAAGCCCAAGTCTCAGCTAAACGCGGTGCCAGTGACGAGGAGTTGACTGACAAGTGCAGCAGGAAGCCATAGCTGGGACTGTTCCTTGGCACTCAATTGCAATCAGGGGAAAAAAAACCCAGGCCCTGGGCATTTGTCTGAGCCTCAGGGGAGGGCATATCATAGAATCATCATAGAATCCCTACAGTGCAGAAGGAGCCATTCGGCCCATCGAGTCTGCACCAACCACAACCCCACTCAGGCCCTAATCCCATAACCCCACATACTTACCCTCCTAATCCCCTTACATGAGGGTCAATTTAGCATGGCCAATCAACTCAACCCACACATCTTTGGACTGTAGGAGGAAACCAGAGCACCCGGAGGAAACCCACACAGACACGGGGAGAATGTGCAAACTCCACATAGACCATGATCCGAGGCTGGAATTGAACCTGGGTCCCTGGCGCTGTGAGACAGCAATGCTAACCACTGTGCCACCATGCCACCCGTATACGATTGGGGTACTTTTCAAATGTATATTAAGGCGAGAGCATGAAGTGAATTGTAAATGAAGGCAAGTATTTTCAGTCTGATGCGCTGGGGGCCAAGTCATTCATGGTCAGATGACAGGGAGATAGGAATGGTTCAGGATGTGGGAGCTTTGGACAAATGTATGCATTGTGAAGGTTGAGAATAAAGTCTAGAGGTTTCGGGATCACGGATACTTTAATAACACTGGTGGAATATATATAGGAAAAAATAAGCGATCCTCATGATGGCTGGGACAGGCACACAGTCTAACTGCACAGAAGCAGACAGATTAAGGGAAGTGATGTGGACAGGTAAAGTGCATGTTGTCAGAGTATACACTTGGACACTGACACCCAGGGTGCGATCTTATCTGCCATCCAAGCTACGCTCCCACTGCAATGAAGTCGGAGAATTTGGCGGCCAGCCAAGTCTCCGTTCACTGCGGCGGGATGGGAAAATCCCATCGGCATGAACTGTGGTAAGATTCCAGCCCCAGACTACAGACAATATAATTGAGAGGTAACATGTAGGTCAGATGAGGAAGGGGAGGGCTGCTGATCAGAAAATTTTCTGTTACGTGCTGGGGTGAGTGGAAAAGGCCATTGCTGGAGATATGTCACAGAGGGTGGAGAGGATAGGAGAAGAACCAAGGAAGCAGCAGTTCACATGTGAATGTAGGAGGCTGAACATTACAGCTGTCGAGTTCTGTCATGTTATTGACATTATATCGGGGTTTTTTATCGGGGTTGTAGCGGAGGTGGCTAATTGATGATTTTTTGAAGCTTGAGTGTTTAAACATAAACACCATTATTGGTAGGCTTTAACTATTTACATTTCCAAACATGGCCTTGCATGGTGATGCTCATCATGTAGGCATGCTGCTTACAAGCTTCTTCTGGACTGTTCTCTGACCATGTGACCGCCATGTGGTGCCACTCTCCATTCCCACATTAACCCTTACTCTGCTACGCATCTTATATTATAATGCATGCAGACACATATCATCACAAGTTCCAGCAGTGGAAACAGCAAATCAGGTGGTTGAAAGTCCAGGCCTCTCATAAACTCGTAGAATCCCTACAGTGCAGAAGGAGGCCATTTGGTCCATCGAGCCTGCACCAACAACCATCCCAGCCAGGACCTATCCCCATAAGCCTACATATTTACCCTGCTAATCCCCCTGACAATAAGGGGTAAATTAGCACAGCCAATCAACCTAACTGCACATCTTTGGACTGTGGGAAGAAACCAGAGCACCCGGAGGAAACCAGAGAATGTGCAAACCCCACACAGACAATAACCCAGGGCCGGAATTGAACCTAGGTCCCTCACATTGTGAGTCAGCACTGCTAACCACTGTGCTACCATGCTGTTGCCCAAATTCTCGTTGAGTATTAATGGGAGAGGATAGTGTATTGATCAAGCTCAGCACCTACTGTTCACCAGTAGAAAGTGTTGGTCTGCTCGACATTGTCTCTCAGTGTTAGTTAGTTGTCAATCCAAGGCTATCGGGCTGATGATCCCTGATGCATTGGCTGTTTCTGATTAGCGCTGTTTGATGCTTTGACATTGGGTGTTCCAGAGATCCTGGAGACAAAAGGGAGATGGCTTTAAGAAGTCTGGTGCATGTTAGTTTCACGTTTTGATCTTCTGTTTGGTTGGCATCTACTGAGTTAATCAATAGCAAGTAGGACAAGCAATATTAACTCCTACTGAGATCTGTGGTAGCTGGTAAGAGTTGGATGTCCAAAATGTCATTCAATCACATCATTTCCAGCAGAGAACTGATGATCCCACATGGCATGTGTCTATTTCCACATCAAATAATTGGGGAAGAGCTCCAATGCTCCAAGAGCTTCAATACAACACTCCAAGATTATTGTAAGAATATTTTGTGAAGCACGTACATTATGTTTAAAGCACTCCTTCTCTCCCTACTGCATGATTGCCCTTTCAGTGATTCCAGCAGGGAAGACTAAAACTGACTTCTAACTATTGTGACATTATAACCATATCATTACTAAAACAAAAATATATCAGAGGAAATCATGGACTCCAGGGAGTCATTAAAAGGCAGTCATTTTGAAGATCCTTCTGATCATAAAGCGAGAGAGCTGAACCATAAGATTATTGCCCCATCAATTCAGCTTTCTCAAGAAATTATATGATGGATGCTTTATTTCTAATGGATTATTTTATGATTCTGTGTAGCTAACACTGTTCTATGGAGTATAGAAAGAATTATTTTATTCAATAAAAAGTCATCATTATTATTGTTTAGCAAATGTCATCCACAGTAGACGGTTAATTTATATATTTATGACTTATTCACTAAAACCTTAGGAAACAATTTCAGATTGAATTTATTGTAAGCTACCTGGAAAAGTTACTTTGAGCATTCAATCTCTGAACCCCAATTCAGTAACAAGCTCTCTTACTTATTGGCTTACTCAGGTGAACGGAGGTTAGATTTCCACTGGCATCGCAGGACAGGAATAGAGCTGCGACACTTTGATTTGATTTATTATTGTCACATGTATTGTGTAGCGGGATCCCTCGTTTTAACTCCACTGGGCTTATTTTAGGTTTGGTTCTCCGTTACCCAAACCCCACCAATGCCCGAGTGATTCTCTCTCTCGCCGATGGAACAACGGCCACCTTGCGTCTACTTCACTAGAGTAGCGCTCCCAAGAGAGAGAAAAGGAAACTGCTGCCTATCCACTACCTGGCAGCCTTTCCTGAGTGGGCGGTTTCGAAGCGCCCAGGGTACCCTCAGTTCTAGACTCCGGAATTATGGTAAGGGATATTTAATATTGTGACTTGGTCAGAGATCATTGGTGAGAAATTGAAAAGATCAAAACGGACTCCAATGGAAGTCAAAGATATATATATATATATATATTTATTAAAACATCAAGGTCAAGGTCACCAAACACCAGGAAAACAACACACAATGCCTTATGCTCTATAAGACTATAGCTATGGAAGGAATACTAAAATGGACACAACGAGAATGCTTACTTTACACAAGTTTACCAGTGTCTTAAACTATGAAAGATGCATGCAAAAGGCCCCCCCTTTCCCCAAAGCCTCATCCACTATGATGATCTCGGGAACTTCGCGAATTACCGGAGGGTACTCACAATACTAGTTTAAATTGCTCAGTGGGCTTCGGGCTGGGTGCTGGAGACGAACGAGAGGCAGGAACAGGAGAAGAGAGTGGAGGGTGCTGCCATGCTGGTCCGAAGAGAAAAGAGAGAGAGACCAAAGCTTGCTTGTCCCTTTTTAAAACCTGAACCAGTGATTCTCTCACACATAACAGTTTCTGATCATTGATAGTTTCGATTGCCTGGGACAAAAGGGCCGGAACTGTCGGGACCGCCCTTAATTGATATTTTAATGTCTTTTAAATGTTCTCTGAGTCATCCTGATTGGAATCCCATCAGCGAGCTGAGTCATTGATGTTGTCTGTGGATGGAATGATCTCTGTTCTCATTGTCTTGCTGCTGGGCTATTTACTTCTTGTCTGCTGGCCATGGTTTCTCCTTTGTTTCCTGTTGATTAGATTATCCCTGTCTCGACCTTCTCGTTATTCCCAGCCTCTTGCATATTCATGTGGCTGTAAAGGTTCCTGACAACCAGTCGGCCATTTTCCTTATCCCTGGGTTTTTTAATCATGGAGGATTTGCCCTAAAACGTACATTGGGATACAGTGAAAAGTATTGTTTCTAGCACTCTATACATACAAAGCATACCATTCATAGAGTACATAGGAAAGAAGACAGTGTTACAGTCATAGGGTGTGGAGAAAGATCAACTTAATATAAGTTTGGTCCATTCTAAAGTCTGATGACAGCAGGGAAGAAGCCGTTCTTGAGTTGGTTGGTACATGATCTTAGACTTTTGTATCTTTTTACCAACGGAAGAAGATGGAAGAGAGTATGTCTGGGGCACATGGGGTCCTTGATTATGCTGGCTGCTTTTCCGAGGCAGCAGTAAGTGTAGACGGAGTCAATGGATGGGAGGCTGGTTTGCGTGATGGGCTGGGTTACATTCACAACACTTTGTAGTTTCTTGCGGTCTTGGTCAGAGCAGGAACCATACCAAGTTGTGATACATCCAGAAAAGATGCTTTCTATGGCGCATCCTTGGTTACACTTGGTGGGAAAATCTTACTATGCTTTACACTCTGCCAGTCTACATGTTTCTGCAGAGATCGCTTCCCCTACAATGGACTTATTTGTGTATAGTCAGTGTGATTTGAGAGTGAGGAGAATGTTGACTTACCCTGGCAGAACGGATGAAATCATTCACCCTCTTCCTGCACTGGATGATTGACTTCCTCGGGGCTGAGTTGGTTTTGTTGGCTATCTGCTCCCAAGTTGCAGTGGTGAGGTTTGCGGACCTCCTCCCATCACGGGGACAGAGGACATCCTAGCATTCTATGGCATCCAGAAGTAGCCCTAGTGCTGCCACTAAACGTGGGGGACTACTCTTCTTCATGTTGGGGGCCATATATCTTTTCCTGCAGTCTGGGATCCAGACAGTGAAGGTTGCATGTGGGTAGGGTTTAAATATGACACACGGAAAAATAATCCAATTAGGTAACAGCGGGGTGGGCAAGTCACAGCCTGCCCAGTCAATGACATCTGACATCCTTCCTACTTATGCAAATATAATGAGAACAATCTGGTGTGGAAACCACCATTATGGATGGCACTTTGTTACCTGTCACTGCACTTCGTCCATGGAGGGGGATATCACTCCCAATGTTTCTGAGGTTTCTCTTCCTTTGTACTGAAGTTTAACAGCCAACTATCCCTTGATTTTTAGTTGAATGTCTCTTGGATCGTGGAGTTGATGGCTGGAGGAAGTCTTGCTTAGCCACTGTTATGTGGTGTCTGAAGGAATTGAAGTTACTGTTCCAGTGTCTAATTTGAAATTTGTTTTATGTCTGTTGATCATAATGTCTGTGCTCTCATATGTTCCATTAGATCCTTTTATATCTCCCTAGAATGACACTTCATTATCTTCTTCATCTTCAATTGCTTGAATGCTATATGGTTTAAGTTGTTTCTCTTTTAATTTTTGTGCAAGATGCATTTTGCTGTGACGATTTAAAATGTCCCCTCATCTTAGAGAAATGGCATTCACATCTTCGGAGGAGCATTCTTTGTACCAATGCAGCCTTCTCCTGCCACCGCAAGAACACTGAATAATGGCAGCTACCACACCCTCTTTGTTCTTTCTCTGTTTTAGATTAGGTGCCCTGCTACTTCTGGGTCCTACTAACTGCACTCGGTCAGCTGTTTTTCACTAGATCTCCTTGTTGTCTCAAATAAATACCATTTTTTGGTTTCTCATCTCTGCTTGCCTTGTTAACTGCACAGTCTTCAAAAGGGTTAAAGTTTCCCTCAACTGCAGAAAACCTGACAAAGTCTTCTAAGGCTTCAAACAGCAATGAGAACCAAAGTAAATCTTCTTTCAGAGCTCCATATTTGCAATTCTCTGTTAGACGATATAAAGCGTTAATGAAGGAACATTAGAGTATCTATCAAATTCTGCCTTTTCTATTATGCTGTTCCTTAAAAGATTACAATCAGTATTAGAGGTTTTGGTAACCTATTTTTATGTTATCGTCCCTTTGTTTATTCCCTGTCTGACCATTACATAGTCTGCACTACTGCCTGTGGTGTAAAGAAAGGAACTAACTTCTTCCTTGCTAGTCTTCTGTATTAGTCACAAACATTTCCCATACCTGTTAAGCCTATGACATGGTTGTAGTGTCTTGGTAGAGGTAGAATTTACTCCATGGCTTTTCTTTGAGTTGTGTTGGTCTTATTCCCATACTGTCCTTGTCTTGCAGTCATTTCTCTTGCTGCATCTTCCAGCCACTGGCTTTTCACATGATGCTTTTTCCATCTTGTTTTCCGCTGTAACCACTGGTTATCGTCATTCTGTGTCTTGGATGACTTTGTCCATAGTAAGGATTTATGGATACTGTTGGAAGAAAAACTGTTAATAAACTTTACCTTCTTTTGAACACTCTACTAATTATGTACAGTACAGGACCCAGCATGATACAAAACGGTCCAGAGGGGCAATTTTTTCACACAGAGGGTGGTGAGTGTCTGGAACAAGCTGCCGGAGGTAGTAGTAGAGGTGGGTACAATTTCGTCTTTTAAAAAGCATTTAGACAGATACATGGGTAAGATGGGTATAGAGGGATATGGGCCAAATGCGGGCAATTGGGACTAGCTTCGGGGTTAAAAAAAAAGGGGCGGTATGGACAAGTTGGGCCGAAGGGCCTGTTTCCATGCTGTAAGCCTCTATGACTCTATGATGCTTCACATAGCACTATCTCTCAGCACACATGTTGCCATGTGTTGTACAAACCTGTGTGTTTCAACCTACACTAGCAAATAAAGACACAAAGTTGACTTTAGATACTAAAAGACAATTTCCTTTATTTTGTAGCTACTTAAACAATAGTAAATACTTGCAATGCATAAAGTAAATAATCACTAACTTTTACTTAACTTAAGGTTAATTTCCACTTGCACACGAAATCTGGCCAGGATTTTGCGGCATGGATATCAACTTTTCTCTTCTTTCCAGGTGTTGTCTTCTTCCTGTGAGCTTGATCCCTGGTTTCTGGGGGCGGCATGGTGGCACAGTGGTTAGCACTGCTCCCTCACAGTGCCAGGGACCAGGGTCACTATCTGTGTGGAGTTTGCACATTCTCCCCGTTTGCATGGGTTTCCTCTGGGTGCTCCGGTTTCCTCCCACAGTCCCAAGATGTGCAGGTTGGGTTGGTTGGCCATGCTAAATTGCCCCTTAGTGTGAGGGGACTAGCTAGGGTAAATGCATAGGGTTGTGGGGATAGAGCCTGGGTGGGATTGTGGTCAGGGCAGACTTGAAAGGCTAAATGGCCTCTTTCTGCACTGAAGGATTCTATGATTCTTCACAATGCCACAAGCCATTTGTGTTAGCATTATTATATATTATTATACCTTGGCTTTATTTGATTGGCTTAATCAACCGGCCAAAAAACTGATGAGAAATCCAATTGCATTGTTTGATTAGACAAATCAAATAGATCCTAGACAGAGGTATTGCTCCCTCCAGATCCCATCATGGTTAGGCCTTAAGTGCATATAGCTTACTTTTCATTGTCCGTATGAGGAACACTAGCTCCAAAAGTCTGTAGTCAACTTGTTTCTGCTGGCGACAAGCTGTGACATCTAACACCTTGCAGGGAATTTTCCCGTCCCGCCTGCCACATGAATCGTAGTGGGCAGGGGGGGTGGGGGGGGGGGGGGGGGGCGGGGGGGTGTTGGTGGTGGTGGTGGGGGCGGAAGGGGATGCAGACCATGCAAATGTGCGTTGACCTCAGGCACAATTTTCCAGTGTTGGAGTGAGCGGGGCCGGAAAATCCCACCCCTTGTGTCCTTTGAAAAGCTCCGGGCCAGCTTGGCCACAGGAAATACCAGCATACTAAAAAAAGCTTTCACGCAAATATCAGATTTGCTTGATTGAAGGTCTTTCAGCATATTAAGAATTAAATCTCTGGAAGCCATTCAGCCACACATGTGATTTGAGATCACTGATGATGAAGACTGTCGAGTTATATATTTAACATTGACCCTTCACACTCCAAAAAATATAGTCTGGAATATATTTCATTTTACATATTATATATTGATTTATACTTTTTCAAATGCATTGTGAAAGCTGAGACTATCGTATAAGTTTATTTTGGAACATGTTTTTCAGCTCACCTCACACCAATTATATAATCCACTGGCCTAATAATGTGTTGTGGCTTTATTATAAATGCATTGTCATGCTAATGTCATAATTAAAATTTTTTTTAGTGCCAATCACAAATTATAAGAGATAGTTTCAAATAATTACATAGAATTATCAGTTTACAACATGTTACATGTTGGATTCTCCTCCTGTCGACATGTTAAGGTCAGAGCAGAACCACATGACTTCATCATTCTCAGGTTAAAAGCAGTACCACTGTCTTAAGCACATACTAATATCGCAGTTAATGCACAGAGGTTAATATGTGTGATCTTGTTACGTGCATCACAATGAAGTGACATGTGTATGTCTGATATTGATCTTTAATTTCATCTGTTAATCAAATATATATTGAATTGCTTTGAAGGGACATTGGAAAAAGCAAGCAAAGGCACTGACTTAAGATGGCTGTCATAAGTCACCTGATGCCTGATATTACAAGTTGGCCAGTTTCTGGAAGGTTCCTACATGGATTAAAATTAAGACATGCCAAGATCACTACCCATGGAATTTCACATCTGCTGATGTCAAGAATTACTTCAAATATTTATTGAAACTTTACTGCCCCTCACTGTTTGCATTTCTATAAGGCTTCTTTTCTAGCAAAGATAGAAAGTCTACTCAGACAATAGCTATGTAGCTATTCTTACCTCATCGAGATGGAGGATGGATCATTTAGGAAGTAATGGCTAGGACATTAAAATAACTAATTGCTTTGGCCATGCCAATAACCAAGGTCAGTTCTGGCATGAACTGATCATTTACCTTTTGATATCATTATGGGAATAGAATACCCATGATCAGAAAATCTTGTAAAACATTTTAGTGCAAAGCCCAAAAAGAGTCTGGAAGAAACCTGACAATGGGGCAGTAACACAATCTCTCTCCCCTCTCTCCCAAGTTTAAGATGATGGGCGGGATTTTGCGGTCTCACCAGTCCCAAAACCGTAATATCCCACCTGGGGTCAACAGATCTTTCCATGGTCCATCCCTCACTGGCTCCGATTCCCGTGGCGGGCAGGAGAATAATATTCCGGATGCTATCTCTGATACATTTGGGAGCTACCTCAGAGCTAGAAAAATTCCATAGAAAAGAACCTCATGTGCAATTGAACTGACTTTTGGAAAATACGGATTATGGTTTATGCGTGTGTGTGGATGTGTGTGTCCATGCGTGTGTGGCAATCGGCATGTACGGTATTGAATTAATACCTTTATCCTTGAGACACCCTATTGCAATCAATCAAGGAGTAGGCAAGAAAAGGGAAATACTGACATGTGTCCTCACTAGTCAGATCACACATCATATTGAAGGGTTAGGCACCTGATTAGCATGTAAAGAATGGACACAATGGCATTACATTTAAATAAATCTGAGTAAAAAGAGGGACATGCATACTAACTAATATTAACATTCAGTCACGGAACTTGAAATTGCCACTCTACATAATGTCTGCCTCAAGGAGGTTTTCCTACAGCTTCTACTAGTAGAGTAGTGGCAATTATTTGGGGTGGGTTGTGGGGAACAGGGTTGCAGGAACTGTTTGTATCTCTCTGAACCCACTGATTGTAACAGATTGGGTTCACATGGGCCTCAAAGCAACAGAATAATTCTGGTGCAGCTCCTTCACAGCTGTTTTGAGATGGTAACCTTTAAATGCCCATTTTACTCTGCTTTGTGTCCAAAATACATTCCAAAGCAGGTTTCACTGTATGATTTATGTAATAAGAAAAGCCACGCGCTTTCTGCAGGCATAAATTATCCTAAAGAATGAGCTACTTGAAGAATGAACTGTCGGCAATCTTGTTACATTGAGAGCTCACATACCAAGCAATCAAATGATCAAAATCAGAAATTCACTGCTCCTAATTAACCTGAATCCTTACAATGCTAAGTGGAAATAAATTACACAGAAAGAGAGGCAATAAAATAATTAAAAACAGAAAATTGTCAGAGCAAGGGGAAGAAAAACAATGGAATTTAAAAAAGACCATCCGGCAAAATCAATTTGGGATGTAAAATTCAGAATATACGCTCAATTCTGACAAAACATCACATCCTTTAATGTTGTTAATTTTCTCTGTTGATAAGACTATGCCCTAAGTAACTCCACAGGATATTTGCATTCAAGTGTTTATTTGTGTGTCTGAAATTCCTCTTTGATATTTTAATGTGCATATGGACTCATTTATTTTAAGTATGTGTTATGATTCAGGTCTGAAACTCCAAAATGTTTTATGAAGCCTGCCTGGGCCATAAGTTTTGCACTTTGAATTTGGCTAGCATAAGCATGATACGTTTCACCTCAGGTATGATTCAAATGTCCCACTAGGGAGCTTTTATCAAATAAAGTTTATTTAAGAATATAGTTAACATGAATGGAAAGGAAATTAGCAATAACACTTACCAATTACAAACAAAAACAACCACGATAACGTATAACCCTTAACGAATATATGTAAAATGTTCCAATCAAACAAGAACTTCCCATTGACAAAAACCCTTTCCACAGGTTTAACACAGCAAAGATTAATGCCCACGTGATACTGGAACTGAGTCCTTTGGTTGGAGAACTGAAACCCTGACCTCTCAGCCTTGTAACCTCTAACAGCCCTCTGGATGTATCCAGAACAATTTGAAGTCAGAACAGCTTCCCAAAACACCAGGGAGAGACTCTGGTTAAGTTACCATTGCAGATATTCTCGTCCAAGAAGGCAAGAAGCCCACCTTTCAGTGATCCAGCAGAATTTCCAAAACCAGGGACAGTGAGAAACACTTCTTTTCAGTTGATGTCCCTTCTAAAACTAAAAACTGCAGCCAGCCAAAACAGAAAATGAAACCTTAAATTCACTAGGTAGAAAAAAAACTGTCCAAAACACATGACATTCCTCCTAACAATGCAGGGTCATAAAAGATCCCAGAGTAAAAATAAACAACCCCATTTAAACCACTGAAGGAGCAATAAAAAGACTTCCAGCATTTGGCCCAGCAGCAATGAAACCAAAACAGCTTATGGCTGCAGAGAACATGATTTAAAAAAAAACATTTCTTAAAGGTACACTAATGTCACATAGGTTTAATGTCATTTTTAAATCAGCAGTGAGGAATTTCACGTAAACACATAAACAATTGTACACTGGAACCCCAGAGCAGAGTTTCAGGATAAAAGCAAATTACTGAGGATGCTGGAATCTGAAACAAAAACAGAAAATGCTGGAAAATCTCAGAGGCCTGATAGCATCTGTGGAGAGAGAAACAGAGCTCGCGTTTCGAGTCTGGATGACCCTTGGCCAGAACTGAATTTCAGGATCTTGTTTTCTCATTAATAAAAGTGGTTTACTCTGACCAGTTCACCTTTGTTCTCACCCGTTATCAGAACTTCTTTATGCTGAAACTCTGAAAGTAGAGGTTTATTTTTTCAGTCATAATTCTACTCTCAATAACTATTTCTTTCAGCTCAAATGAACTTACAACATTCTCCCCTCTCCCAATTACGTGCGAATTATCTCAGTTTTTATTAAAGCCACATTAAAATCATCAGGAGCTAAGGTTAATGCAACCGTTCGACAAAAGTCTTCCAACTTACATGTGCTGTAAAAATGTGATAACAACATAAAGAGGCTTGTCTGGTGTCTATTTTTTTGACTGTTCTGAAACACATTTAGATAATGTTTTGTGTTAGAGGAGTAATACAAAGGAAGGTTGTTGTACAATTACATGCCTTATGCAATGAAGGTCAAACACATAGTGAACTGTATTTAGTATGCCCCTGCCAGACTTATTTTTGGCAGGGGGGTCACATAATATAGATGGGTAGTGCCCATCCCACTACCTTCCTGCTCACCCTAACAATATGGGATGGGGTGGGGGAAATGGACTGGTGTCAACATCAGCAGCACACCAGCCATATTCAACTTGATAATCAAGGGTCAATTAGACTTGTTACCAAGCTGATTGACCCGGGTAATATGCTGCCCACACCATAAAATGGTTTGAATGGGTAGTTGGGTGAAAGTGGGCAGCCCAAGTTTTAAAAGCATCTTCAAAAGATGAGAAGGAAGGGTGAGAGTCCTATCAAGGGGGGGTGGGCACCTAAGATGTCAGAGATGCTTGGGTACCAGCAACCTTACGCACACTTAGTCAACTCTTAATACAAACAGCACTGGACACCATGCATCCAATGCAAGATCTTTAATTACTTATGCACAAGGAGAACTCGCCTCCCTCCATCAAAATGGCTGGAGTGGTTCTGATGTTACAGAGAAACAACTCATCAGTTCTAGTCAATTACAACAAATCAGGAACAAGGATTTTGTTCACATCCTTCATTGATAAACATATTTGCCAATTAAATCCTGGCTTTTTGCCCTTTCTAATTCGATGTAAAATTGACTTCTATTAGTCCTTCATTTGCATAGCATATCCCCATATCTCGCCGTTGGTATTTCTTATGGAAAAATCGGGTCTTGCTCACCCTCCAGAGAAGGTCAAAAAGCAGAATGTTATGTGGCCTATCTGAAGCAGACAGGCTCCCTTGAACGTCTGCAACTGATAACATTCTCACAAGCTGTTACAGAGACGGCATGATTTTTAAAAAAATCTGAGCATTTTAACTTCCACACCCCCTTTTCTTCCGACCTGCCTGCTGCCTAAATCTATGCAGCAGGTCAGCTCTATGCCAACTTTGCTTCTGGGAAGGGGTGAGGGCCAATGAGCCATAACTCCCTGCTTCCTGCCCCTGCACCACCCACCCCCCCCCCCCCCTTCATCTCGTAGTCTTCTGCCCTGCAGCTGTTACAAATAGTCACTTGAGTATTGCTGAAAAAGGAAACATGCTATTGAAACTTTTCATCTTGCATTCATCAGGATGGAATTGCAAGAATACCAAATTTAAAACAAAACAATTTATAATGTATGAACAAAATGCAGTGATTGGCTGGCAAATTCATAATGACATGCTATGGACAATGCATCAGGGAACAATTATCCCCAAAGCTTTTGTTTAAATTAAGATCAGGCGTATTGACTCTGATTGTTTGAAGCATTGCCATGGGAAATGTATCAGACAAACAGTTGGCCTTTCAGCTTTTGTTTAGCTGAAAAAGGGTCATTCAGCTCCTGACCTCATTACAAACGTAGTCTACACATGGACAGAAGAAATGAACTCCAGAGGTGAGGTGGGAGTTACTGCCCTTGACATCAAGGCAGCATTTGACTCAGTGTGGCATCAAGAATACTTGGCAAACCTGGAGTCAATGGGAATCAGGGAGAAAACTTTCCACTGGTTGAAGTCATACCAGGCATATATAAAGGTGGTTGTGGCTGTTGAAGGTCAATCATCTCAGTCTCAGGACATCACTGCAGGAGTTCCTCGGGGGAACACCATTTTCAGCTGCTTCATCATTGACATTTCTTCAATCATAAGATTAGAAGTGTGGATGTTCGCTGATGATTTCAAAATGTTCAGCACCATTCGTGACCCCTCAAATACTAAAGTAGTCCATGTCCATATGCAGCAAGACCTTGATAACATTCTTATGCTTGATTGGATAAATGGTAAGCAACATTCGCACCACACAAATGCCAGGCAATGACCATCACTCACAACTCAAAATGTAATGGTAGCAAGGTGGCACAGTGGTTAGCACTGCTGCCTTACAGCTCCACAGACCTAGGTTCAATCCTGGCCTTGGGTGACTGTCTGTGTGGAGTTTGCACGTTCTCTTCGTGTCTGCGTGGGTCTTTTCTGGGTGCTCCGGTTTCTTCCCACAGTCCAAAGATATGCAGGTTAGGTGGATTGGCCATGGGAAATATGTGGGGTTATGGGGATAGAGTGGGGAACAGGGTCTGAGTAAGCTACCCTGTCAGAGAGTCAGTGCAGACCTAATGGGTGAAATGGCCTCTTCAGCACTGTAGGGATTCTTTGATAATCTGTGATTTGATGATAATCATCTCTCCATGAAATTCAAGGGTTTACCATTGTTAAATCCCCCACTATCAACATCCTGGAGATTACCATTGACTAGAAATAGAACTGGACTAGCCATAGAACATAGAACATAGAACAGTACAGCACAGAACAGGCCCTTCGGCCCACCATGTTGTGCCGAGCTTTATCTGAAACCAAGATCAAGCTATCCCACTCCCTATCATCCTGGTGTGCTCCATGTGCCCATCCAATAACCGCTTAAATGTTCCTAAAGTGTCTGACTCCACTATCACTGCAGGCAGTCCATTCCACACCCCAACCACTCTCTGCGTAAAGAACCTACCTCTGATATCCTTCCTGTATCTCCCACCACGAACCCTATAGTTATGCCCCCTTGTAATAGCTCCATCCACCCGAGGAAATAGTCTTTGAATGTTCACTCTATCTATCCCCTTCATCATGTTATAAACCTCTATTAAGTCTCCCCTCAGCCTCCTCCGCTCCAGAGAGAACAGCCCTAGCTCCCGCAACCTTTCCTCATAAGACCTACACTCCAAACCAGGCAGCATCCTGGTAAATCTCCTCTGCACTCTTTCCAGCGCTTCCACATCCTTCCTATAGTGAGGTGACCAGAACTGCACACAATACTCCAAATGTGGTCTCACCAAGGTCCTGGACAGTTGCAGCATAACCCCACGACTCTTAAACTCCAACCCCCTGTTAATAAAAGCTAACACACTATAGGCCTTCTTCACAGCTCTATCCACTTGAGTGGCAACCTTTAGAGATCTGTGGATATGAACCCCAAGATCTCTCTGTTCCTCCACAGTCTTCAGAACCCTACCTTTGACCCTGTAATCCACATTTAAATTAGTCCTACCAAAATGAATCACCTCACATTTATCAGGGTTAAACTCCATTTGCCATTTTTCAGCCCAGCTTTGCATCCTATCTATGTCTCTTTGCAGCCTACAACAGCCCTCCACCTCATCCACTACTCCACCAATCTTGGTGTCATCAGCAAATTTACTGATCCACCCTTCAGCCCCCTCCTCTAAGTCATTAATAAAAATCACAAAGAGCAGAGGACCAAGCACTGATCCCTGCGGCACTCTGCTAGCAACCTGCCTCCAATCCGAAAATTTTCCATCGACCACCACCCTCTGTCTTTGATCAGACAGCCAGTTACCTATCCAATCGGCCAACTTTCCCTCTATCCCACACCTCCTCACTTTCATCATAAGCCGACCATGGGGGACCTTATCAAACGCCTTACTAAAATCCATGTATATGACATCAACTGCCCTACCTTCATCAACACACTTAGTTACCTCCTCAAAAAATTCTATCAAATTTGTGAGGCACGACTTGCCCTTCACGAATCCATGCTGACTATCCCGGATTAATCCGCATCTTTCTAAATGGTTGTAAATCCCATCTCTAAGGACCTTTTCCATCAATTTACCAACCACCGAAGTAAGACTAACCGGTCTATAATTACCAGGGTCATTTCTATTCCCTTTCTTAAACAGAGGAACAACATTCGCCATTCTCCAGTCCTCTGGCACCATCCCCGTGGACAGCGAGGATCCAAAGATCAAAGCCAAAGGCTCTGCAATCTCATCCCTTGCCTCCCAAAGAATCCTAGGATACATTTCATCAGGCCCAGGGGACTTATCGACCTTCAGTTTATGCAAAACTGCCAGGACATCCTCCCTCCGAACATCTATTTCCTCCAGCCTATTAGCCTGTAACACCTTCTCTTCCTCAAAAACATGGCCCCTCTCCTTGGTGAACACTGAAGAAAAGTATTCATTCATCACCTCGCCTATCTCTACTGACTCCATACACAAGTTCCCACTACTGTCCTTGACCGGCCCTAACCTCACCCTGGTCATTCTTTTATTCCTCACATAAGAGTAAAAAGCCTTGGGGTTTTCCTTGATCCGACCCGCCAAGGACTTCTCGTGTCCCCTCCTAGCTCTCCTAAGCCCCTTTTTCAGCTCATTCCTTGCTAACTTGTAACCCTCAATCGAGCCATCTGAACCTTGTTTCCTCATCCCTACATAAGCTTCCCTCTTCCTTTTCACAAGACATTCCACCTCTTTCGTGAACCATGGTTCCCTCACTCGGCCATTTCCTCCCTGCCTGACAGGGACATACCTATCAAGGACATCCAGTATTTGTTCCTTGAAAAAGTTCCACTTTTCATTAGTTCCTTTCCCTGACAGTTTCTGTTCCCAACTTATGCCCCCTAATTCTTGCCTAATCGCATCATAATTACCCCTCCCCCAATTGTAAACCTTGCCCTGCCGTACGGCCCTATTCCTCTCCATTGCAATAACAAAAGACACCGAATTGTGGTCACTATCTCCAAAGTGCTCTCCCACAACCAAATCTAACACTTGGCCCGGTTCATTTCCCAGTACCAAATCCAATGTGGCCTCACCTCTTGTCGGCCTATCCACATATTGTGTCAGGAAACCCTCCTGTACACACTGCACAAAAACCGCCCCATCCGAACCACTCGACCCACAAAGGTTCCAATCAATATTTGGAAAGTTAAAGTCCCCCATGACAACTACCCTGTGACCCCTACACATATCCATAATCTGCTTAGCAATTTCTTCCTCCACATCTCTATTACTATTTGGGGGCCTATAGTAAACTCCTAACAACGTGACCGCTCCTTTCCTATTCTAACCTCAGCCCATATTACCTCAGTGTGCAGAGCCCCCTCGAAGTGCCTTTCCGCAGCCGTTAAACTATCCTTGATTAACAATGCCACTCCTCCACCTCTTTTACCAGCTTCCCTACACTTAGTGAAACATCTATACCCCGGAACATCCAACAACCATTCCTGTCCTTGTTCTACCCACGTCTCCGTAATGGCCACAACATCGTAGTCCCAAGTACCAATCCACGCCCCAAGTTCATCTACCTTGTTCCGGATGCTCCTTGCATTGAAGTAGACACACTTCAACCCACCTTCCTGTCTACCGGTACCCACCCTTGACCCTGATACCTTCCCCAGTGCCTCACCACCCTCACTGACTTCTGGACTACAACTCCTTTTCCCACTCCCCTGACAAATTAGTTTAAACCCCCCTGAAGAGCCGTAACAAATTTCCCTCCTAGGATATTGGTGCCCCTCTGGTTCAGGTGCACCCCGTCCTGTTTGTACAGGTCCCACCTTCCCCAGAATGTGTTCCAATTATCCACGTATCTGAAACCCTCCCTCCTACACCATCCCTGCAACCACATGTTTAACTGCACTCTCTCCCTGTTCCTCAACTCGCTATCACGTGGCACCGGCAACGTACCAGAGATGACCACATGTTTCGTCTTGGCTCTCAGCTTCCAGCCCAGCTCCAGAAATTCCTGCTTTAAATCCCCGTCCCTTCTCTTACCTATGTCGTTGGTACCAATGTGTACCACGACTTGTGACTGTTTCCCCTCCCCCTTCAGAATCCGGAAAACACGGTCTGAGACGTCACGGACCTTGGCATCCGGTAGGCAACATACCATCCGTGAGTCGCTTTTGCTGCCACAGAACCTCCTATCTATCCCTCTAACTAACGAGTCCCCAATTACTATTGCCCTCCCGCTCTGCCCCTTACCCTCCCGAGCCACAGAGACGGACACAGTGCTGGAGATCCTCTCACTGCGGCTCACCACTGGTATGTCATCCCCCTTAACCGTATCCAAAGCGGAATACTTGTTGCTAAGGGGAACGACCACCGGGGATCCCTGCACGGACTGCTTCCTCCCAGCCCCTCTCACCGTCACCCATCTGTTTTCATTCCTCAGAGTAACTGTATCCCTAAAGCTTCTGTCTATGGCCACCTCTGCGTCCCTAATGATCCTAAGTTCATCCAACTCCAGCTCCAGTTCCCTAACACGGTTTTGGAGGAGCTGCAGATGGGTGCACTTCCCACAGATGTAATCAGCAGGGACACTGTCGTCGTCCCGCTCCTCAAACATAGTGCAAGAGGAACATAGCACAGCCTGCACACCCATCCCCTCTAGATACCTTGCCAGTACCAGGTAGAAACAGCAAGAATGAATTAAACTCACCCCTGCTCACCCTTTCTGCCTAAGCCCTGTGAGCCAAAGCCTTATAGCTCACACTCTGCTTCCCACACACTCCACTGCCCGCTCCCGACGCTGCCCGCTCTATACTGCAGCCTACCTTTTATACTTCGCGCGCTTAAAAAACCCTTCCCAGACTCCTGAGCAGCCCACTTCCTGTTTTCACTTTAAACTTAAAATACTGCTGCAAAAGTAAAGGCCAAAATAAAACACACACTAGCTGACTAATTAAATAAATAAACAATTCAATTAATCTCTCACCAGCACTGCTGCCTCCAATCACTCCCTCTCAGCTTGCTCCAGTGGAACACTGAGCCATATAAATACTGACCAAATATTCACCAAAACTCCTTCAACAGTACATCCCAAACCGCAAGCTCTACCACCTGGAAGAACAAGAGCAGCAGATGCCTGGAAACACCACCACCTCGAGGTTCCGCTTCAAGTCATTCACTATCCTGACTTAAAACTACATCACCATTCCTTCACTGTGACTGAGTCAAAATACTGGAACTCCCTTCCTATCAGCATTGTGGGTGTACCCACACCACATGGACTACATGGGTTTAAGAAGGGGGCTCACCATTACCTTCTCAACGGAAATTAGGGAAACAAAATGCTGGCCTAGCCAGCTGTGCCCACATCCCATGAATGAATCCAGGACAAAGCGACCTGCCTTATTAGCACTCCAGTCACTACCTTAAGCATTCAGCCCCTCCACCATCAGTGACTGTGTACCATCTACAAAATGCATTTTAGCATTCACCATCCTGATTTGAAAATATATCACCATTCCCTCACTGTAGGTGGATCAAAATCCTGAAACCCCATCTCTAACAGCACTGTGGATGTACCTACACCATATGGGCTACAGTGGATCAAGAAGCTCACCTCCTTCTCAAGGGCAATTAGAGATGGGCAAAGAATGCTATCCTAGCCAGAGAACCTCACATCAATTTAATAATTTTTAAAAATTCCTGGAATTCCCTGCCTAACAGCTCTATGGATGTACCTACATCACATAGACTAGAACAGCTCATCACCACCTTCTCAATCAATGACAATAAATGTTGCTCTTGCAAGCGCTGTCCATGTACTGTGAACCGATAAATAAAAAGTACAGCGAATTTCTGATCAGAATATTTCATCTAAGTTTCACAGATTTTTGTTATTGGAATATAGTGCACAATTAACTGAGGTTGTGAGTAGTGGGGCGGTTGGAACTGATGAATTCTGAATGTCAAAGTAATCTACACAATTTGAGACCACATTTCCTGTCATCAGTGACCTTGTGTATCTCTTCTGAAAAACCTGCAAAAATGAAATAAAAAAATGATTCTGATAGGTTACAACCACATTTCTTGAAATAATAAGTGTAGTGATCGGCATGTCGGGATCCTAGCCTGGTTAATTCTCATCACTCAGTCAAACTGATGAGTTTACTCCACATGTCACATTTCATACTTGTTCTTATCCATCTGAGAGAGAACAGAGTAACCGCCGAATGCCAGAGGTCGATGTGAATTCAATCGAGGCTGGAAAAGGCCATGAATGAAACATGATTATATAGACATGTACATAGGTACAGGACAGGTGAGTAGATGTAGATGGATGATGGGGAAGAAAGCAGGAAAAGTATGTTAAGAGAGACAAGCCAGTCCAATGGTGAATAAATCTCTGAATAATTTTACTTTTCACAGTCAGAGTAATTATTATGAACTAAAATCATAACCCAAAGTTCATTCACAAGTGCCTCAACTGACCCAAATTAGATACTTTCTAGCTTCTGCCCCTGCAGGCAGATAGGCTGAGGAACAAAATGGTTCCTCACACATTCCCGCTGCTGTTTCCCATATTTCATTGTTAGTTTTCTGCTATCGTTGCTGATGGCAAGTGAACTGTAAAACATTCCTTGCTCCTCTGGGACTGAGCATTGGACTCATGACAGCTCAGTTAGGACCAGGAGGACGATAGGATGAAGGCATTCTGAATCCATGCAGACGACACTCGGTGATGTTAAGCCTGAACGTTAAGCTTGGTCTTCTAAATATATAATTTTGGGGGCGTGAGCTTGGCATTTGCAAAGGAAAATCGCTGACGCATGTTGAATGCAACATTGCTCATTAACATATCGTTTGATTTTTTTATCTTTCCCCAGGCGACAAATTTGTCTATGGATGAAAGTTGGTTGCATTTCAAATTATGCCAGAATTATTGAGTGCAACAAATCAACTCAGGTTGATTTGTTGCACTCTGTATAAATATTTGTGATAAACGTTATAAAAGGACATTTTAGAGGAGCTTAAGGAGTATTAGGGAGAGGCACAAAGTATGTCAACATCTCGTCTAGCTCATTAAATATGAGGGCCCATCAGGTATAAAAGTGACAGATTCAAATGAGCATTTGTTTTCTATTTCTTCTCTCATGCTACAAACCATCTGTGCCTGAGAGGGTGGGCGGGCTGTTCCCAAACCTGTGCCAATGTTGATCTAAAGCTATTAATAGGAGTTGGGTGCATGCTTTCTGATAATGACTGGACCGATTTCCCATTTTGCTCTGGAGAAATCTAAGGCCTGTCTGCAGCAAGGTAATTAAGACTAGGATTAAGAGCTTGGTGTCCTGTAGGATCACACATGTGTCAGTCATGGCTCACTGGTGGCCAAACCACATCACATCACCACCTTCTTTAAGGAGGATCTATATTTAATTGGAGTGGTCTCACATGTATATTGGGATATATGTGGTTCTGCTATTTAAGAAGGGTTGTAGAGATTATCCAGGGAACTACAGACCAGTGAGTCTCACATTAATGGTAGGGAAACAATTAGAGAAACTTCTGAAGGAGAGCATCTATCTCCACTTGGACAGGCAAATCTTGATCAGGGATAGTCAGCATGGCTTCATCAGAGGGAGCTCATGCCTAACAAGTTTGACTGCATTTTTTGAAGCGGTGACTAGGTGTGTAGACGAAGGTAGTGCAGTAGATGTAGTTTCTATGGATTTCAGCAAAGCCTAGGTCCCACATAGGAGACTTATAAAGAAGATAAATTTACATGGGATACAGGGTAATTGAGCGTGTTCAAAATTGGCTCAGTTGTAGGAGACAGAAGGTGATGACAGAAGGCTGCTTTAGTGACTGGAAGCCAGTGTCCAGTGGCGTACCACAGGGATCTGCATTGGGCCCCCTATTATTCATCATTTATATAAATGATATTGATGACTATTTGGGGGGGTAGGATTAATAAGTTTGTGGATGACACAAAGATTGGACAGGTGGTTAACAGTGAGGCCGGATGTCTTGGGCTACAAGAAGATATAGACGGAATGGTCAAATCGGCAGATAAGTAGCAGATGGAATTTAACCCTGAAAAGTGTGAAGTGATACACTTTAGAAGGGGTAATTTGATAAGAAAGTACTCAATGTATGATAGGACACTAGGAAGTTATGTGGAACAAAGGGACCTTGGCAATGTTTCAAGTCCCATCAGGTAGCATTGATGTTGAGATGTTCAGTTGTCTTTGTCAGATACAGGTAGCTGTATGATGTCCAAGTGGAAGGCGATATTAATGATGAAATTGACTGCATAGATCAGAGCGCCAGAGCTGTCAATGAAACCATATTTTCCTTGGGGCTCAGATGTTTCAACAGGCTAATGGATTTCTGATCTCTCAGCCAAATATCATTAAGCATTCTTGGCTGAGAGCCCAAATATTCATTAAAGTACTAAAACACTGGGAAAATGGACTTGAAGCCCAAGATTAGCAATGATCATATTGAATGGCAGAGCAGGCTCGATGGACCATATGGTCTACCCTTGATCCTATTTCTTGTGTTCTAATGCTCTTATCCTTGACATTTCAGAGGGTCTCAATGATTGACACTTCTATTGGACAGTAGTAAAAAAGAGATTTTTTAAAGAAAGCAGAAAGTTATTCATTTTTGTAAAACACACCCGACTGTAACCACAGGGTGCATTAGTTCAATACAGCTTATAGTTGATGGATGGGCATGGTGTTGTGATTGCTTGGCATGGGGGGCCTGAGATTCAATGGTTAGCACTGCTGACTCACAGTGCCAAGGACCTGGGTTCAATTCCAGCCTCGGGTCACTGTCTGTGTGGAGTTTGCACATTCTCCTCGTGTCTGCATGGGTTTCCTCCGGGTGCTCCGGTTTCCTCCCACAGTCCAAAGATGTGCAGGTTAGGTCGATTGGCCATGCTAAATTGACCCTAGTGTCAGAGGGAATTAGCAGGGTAAATACATGGGGTTACGGGAATAGGGCCCAGGTGGGATTGTGGTTGGTGCAGACTCGATGGGCCGAATGGCGTTCTTCTGTACTGTAGGCATTCTATGATTCTATGTTAACCAATATTACTGTGAAACCTGTGCAAACAGTCAGAGACCTATTCACTATCAAATATAACTGGTTTTGGAACATTTTCATGACTGACATTTGCATTGTAGAAAGTTTATTCCATCCAGCAGCTCACTTGCAGTTTGCAATGCTAAACATGTCCATATGAGGACATGGAAATAGCACGGATGTGTTTGGCTCCTTATACTGACATCATGAAATTTCCCAAATATGGAGTGATGTGCACATTTTACAATCAGCCTTGCGTGTCACTTATTTCCTTAAAGCATTCAATCAGTTCACATACAATCTGTTAAAGGATCTGTTCTTCATACAGATTGAGTATAGTTATTCCTTAATTCTTCCATACCACGTAAAATTAAATGATTTCTTCATGTCGTTTTATAGTCCATAACCGAAGATGGGTGTTTTCGAGGAGACAAATCAGAATTAATTGGGATGTTCAAACAGCATAAACAAATAAAAACTTGCATAGAATTATTTATTTGGAAATACTCTGAATGGCAAAGTCATCTGTCTTCCCCCTCATGTACAAAAATATATGTGATTCAACAAAGCAGTCTAATTGTCCTTTTTGTGGTAATGTTACCAGTTCCTCAGTATTTAATGGGGTGTTTATTTTGGTTTAAACCCTACTTTTGGTGTGATTATCACACAGTCACATCATCGGTTAATCACAGGCATAATGCATTACCACCCTGGGAGAAAATTAGCAAGCTGTGGACTTGACAAATAAGCCAACCAGTAATTCTATACATCAAAGACTAACATTGGATACATTTTGCATGGATCACAATCTTAGTAGCTACAAATAGCATCCCCTTGAGGGTTCCACATCTTGTCGTAACCTAAGCACAAGATTGGTGGAAAATATGGCGAAACAGCAGAGGCTTGATTGGGTCACGTCTTCAGTATCTTTTTTCCTTTCAGGCACCAAAGAAATGCCACCCTGACCAAGCAATGGTCAAAGAGCAAGAAGACAGCGATAATGATGAAACATCATCATTCAATTTCACACTCACAGCCTCCAGCTACTGACTGTAATTTAAATGATAGTTCGAGATGGGATATGCATGTGGTGAAACATCAATGAGGAGTGGCCTGCAGCCAGGGCAGGGGGCAAGGGTAGCTCAGGTGCCAGCTCCCCAGAGGGCAAGATTGCACATAAGCTTTGCTGCAGAGAATTCAGATTAGGACGTCGACAGTGCGGCCTACACAGGGAAGAAGGCTGATAAAGTTTGTTTATTAGCGTCACAGTCGGCTTACATTAACTCTGCAATAAAGTTACTGTGAAAATCCCCTAGCCGCCACACTCTGGCACATGTTTGGGTACACTGCGGGAGACGTTTAGCATGACCTATGCGCTTAACCAGCATGTTTTTCAGACAGTGGGACGAAACCGGAGCACCTGGAGGAAACCCAAGAAGACACGGGGAGAACGTGCAGACTCCACACAGACAGTGACCCAAGCCGGGAATAGAACCCGGTTCCCTGGCGCTGTGAGGCAGCAGTGCTAGCCACTATGCCACTATGCCACCCCTCGTTACACACAATTAAATATTTGGTGCATTGGCAAGCCTGCTGGACAGGCTATGTACAATGCCAAGGAGGGTGGAAGTGGCCTTTGGAATACAAAAGCAGGGATGTACTTCTGAGGCTTTATAAAGCACTGGTTAGGCCCCATTTGGAGTACTGTGAGCAATTTTGGGCCCCACACCTCAGGAAGGACATACTGGCACTGGAGCGGGTCCAGCGGAGATTCACACGGATGATCCCAGGAATGGTAGGCCTGACATACGATGAACGTCTGAGGATCGTGGGATTATATTCATTGGAGTTTAGGAGGTTGAGGGGAGATCTGATAGAAACTTACAAGATAATGAACGGCTTAGATAGGATGGACGTAGGGAAGTTGTTTCCATTAACAGGGGAGACTAGGACGCGGGGGCACAGCCTTAGAATAAAAGGGAGTCACTTTAGAACAGAGATGAGGAGAAATTTCTTCAGCCAGAGAGTGGTGGGTCTGTGGAATTCATTGCCACAGAGGGCTGTGGAGGCCGAGACGTTGAGCGTCTTCAAGACAGAAATTGATAAATTCTTGATTTCTCGAGGAATTAAGGGCTATGGGGAGAGAGCGGGTAAATGGAGTTGAAATCAACCATGATTGAATGGTGGAGTGGACTCGATGGGCCGAATGGCCTTACTTCCGCTCCTATGTCTTATGGTCTTATGGTCTTATGGCCTGTACCAATTGGGAACAGGGCTTTGGCAGAACTTGGAGCCCATCCTTACCAGCGTGGGAATGGTGATGGACTCCAGTAGCTCACATGTGGACCGAACAATGATGCACTAATTGTCTCAACTTTTATCGCAGCAGATCAAAGCAGGAGTTTTTCAATGTCTGGGTGATACATTGGAAGCTCAAATGTCCATCATATAAGATCAGATTGCTGTAATGCAGGCTCATGGCTGAGGATTAAGTTGTTCAGAGGGGCTTACAGGTCCATTAGCATCTCAGCAATCTGTCCTCCAACAGATTTCCTGAGGCATAGCCTCAGGAGAGTGAAAGAGACTCTGTGGAGTATGAATCTCTCAGAATGACAGCATCTGTCCTCCTCCCATTGCCAATCTACCAGGGGGCTTACTATTGCCTGTCTTCCTGACAGCCCAGACTGCTGCTGTCCATGCTGAGATGGTGCTGTCCAAAGCCAGGCCCTTTGAGGTCCACAGCTGCTAGGGGGCATCCACTAAGGCTATCTGCAGTCTCTCCCCTTGAATGTCAACAACTTTCTACAGGCATGCTGCCATGGGAATAGCCCTGGGAAAGACAAAGGTACACACAAGCCAGGCACGAAGGGATTGCACAAGGGTGATTACTTGACAATTGTATGCAATGTTAAGATGTTCATTCATAAATGCAATTTGGAAGGTTAATTTTGTGTTCTTTCAGCATAATGATGGTCAGTAGCAGAGGAAGGTTGTGGGGCTGCTGATGATGGATTGTTCACACACAGCCCAGTCAGAAAGGTTTAGATTTCCTCCTCTTCCTTTCCTTATCCTTTTGCCATTATTCTTCCCCTTACTTCTCAGCTGCCTGCTGCATAGCTGGCAGCAAGGAACGTTCCCTCATGATATCAAAGTTGTGCAGCTTAAACAGCAGACCAACAGGAATCTTGACATCTGCTCTGCCAAATACTGCAGGCTTCTCCAAAGTGGTTTAAATCATTTCAGCACATAGGTGATCTGCTTTGTCACATTTTGCCTGACAGTATAGCTTTCATTGAATGCTACAATATCATGAGCAATATGGTAAATAGACATACAATGACAATTGCTTGGTTTATGACAATAGCTCAAATGCAAATGTGGACAGCAGCCGGATGTGGGGCATTAATTTTCATGATCTGTAGGATATGGTTGCTCACCAGCTGGATGTCCAGTTCGTGAAATCCATTTTAGTTGTTGTATGTCTTAAGGTTGACATGGGGCACCTGGAAAGGAATATGTTTGCAGCCATTGGAACCGTGAAAGGACAACCACAAAGGTCTCCCTTCTGTAAGAGTGGATATTGCAAATATCCAACTCCATCCTGGAAAAAGCCATTTTGCATAAAAATGAATCACCACAGTGACCTTGCCTGTACCAAGGCTGCAGTTGTAGCTGATGCAAGGTGAAATATTTCAATAAAGACATAGGGTGGAATGTTCCGGCCACGCTCGCCCCAAGATTGGAAAATCCCGCCTGATTTCTTAAAAATTATTATTTTTATTTATTATTTTTTGTTCATTATTTAGATTTCCAAAGACCTTTGCATGGTCTGCCCACCCCCGCCCGCTATGATTCCGGTGGTGGGCAGGACGGGAAAATTCCACCCATACTTAGTGAAGTGTAAATACCTGGCACATTGCTGTTTTGTTGAACTTCAGCTTGGAGAATTGCTTCATGAAAACTCAAGGCCTCCTGCTCACCTTCCTCTTCCAGCATCTTGCCCTGCTTTGTGTGCCCTCTGCTCATTCTCCCAGTCATGCTGTATTCCAAAGGAATGCCTACTACTGTCCCCATACCTAGAAGTAACTGGTCTGTGCAGACATCTTGAACTCTCTCTGTTCAAAGAAAGTTTACTGCATTTCATTCTCTCATGCCAGAGAGCAGAAGGTGGAGTGAGCTTGCAGCTTTGTGAAGATTGTTGGCTTCCCAATTACACTGCACATACATTGGCCCATAACTTCCTTTTTCTCCATTATCACACATGGGGGTGAGCTGATGATGTGCTGGAGAATCCTTCTGGAAGGTTCCCAAGTAAGGCAATTGGCCTGAGGTGTTAACTTCCTCTGGCCAATTACGTTGGACTGGGAACGATCCGATAGAAGTGATTTAAATCACTAACCTCTGATGGTTCTGTCAGTTTTACCCTGATAGTTACTTTGAAAGAGTTAGAAGGAAAAAAACGCTTCTAACTCCAAAGTAACTATCCAAGCACCCAGACTCAGCCTCCCACACCCCTGACCCCACCCTCTGATCCAACAGCTCCACCACTCTGAGCCCCCCCCCGTCCCCCCGTTCAAACCCTGCCCCCTCCACTATGATGCCCCCTCCTCCACTGCGGCAATCCTGCTTTTGCAATGACCCTACCCCTGCTCTGCTCATCCACCTCCATTCCCACCTCCTCTTCAGTCTGGGACACCTCCTGTCCATGGGTCCACCTCCACCCCCCCCCCACCACCTCTCCCCCACCACCCCCCCCCCCCCCACCAGCCCCCCCCACCTCCAGCCCCCCACCCCCACCTCCCCACCCTCCAACCCCCCCACCAACCCCCAAAACCACCCTCCACCTCCGCACCCCCCACTTCCCCAGCCCCCAACCCCCACTCCCCCACCCCCCTGACCCATCCCCCACCCCCCCACCCCCCTACCACCCCCCACCACACCCCCCACTCTCCCCATCACCCCCCACCTCTCCATCCCCCCACCCTCTCCAATCACCCAACTCCACACCCCCCACCCCCACACCACCACCCCACTCCCCCACCACCCCTCACCCCCCACTCCATCACCCCCACCCCCCTACCCACCCCCCCACCCCCCACCCCCTCACCAAGTTTCAGTTTAAGTTAATTTATTAGTGTCATAAGTCTCATTAACTCTCATAGTGTCATAGTGTCATTAACACTGCAATGAAGTTACTGTGAAAATCCCCTAATGGCCACACTCCGGTACCTGTTGGGGTACACTGAGGGAGAATTTAGCAAGGCCAATGCACCTAACCAGCACGTCGTTCAGACTATGGGCGGCAACCGGCGGCAACCCATGTAGACACAGGGAGAACGTGCAGACTCCGCACCGCCAGTGGCCCAAGCCGGGAATCGAACCTGGGTCCCTGACGCTCTGCCACTCATATTATTGTACTTTTATTAATGCATTGTAAGTCTGCAGCCTCTTGCTTATCAAAGTGATGCTATTTGATATTAATTGACACAGATGGCCTATCCAGGTATACGCACTATAGATATAATATACAGTATTTGAAAACCATCAAGTCATTCACTCCATCTGAATTCTATTTGCCAATTGTTGGTGAGAAACTATAAAGTCAATTATTCAAAAGTAATTCATAATCTAAAAGCCAACATTCTTTTTCTTTACTGATGTGATCCTGGACTAAAATGAGGTAGTATGCCACATAAAAAGTTGGTGAAATATTTTATATACTACTGAGCACTTGCTTTGCAAATTGGCCAAATATTCATAGAAATCATAGAATCATAGAAACCCTACAGTGCAGAAGGAGGCCATTCGGCCCATCGAGTCTGCACCGACCACAATCCCACCCCACATATTTACCCGCTAATCCCTCTAACCTACGCATCCCAGGACAATTTTTAACCTGGCCAATCAACCTAACCCGCACATCTTTGGACTGTGGGAGGAAACCGGAGCACCCGGAGGAAACCCACGCAGACATGAGGAGAATGTGCAAACTCCACACAGACAGTGACCCGAGCCGGGAATCGAACCCGGGACCCTGGAGCTGTGAAGCAGCAGTGCTAACCACTGTGCTACCGTGCCACCCTATTGTTAAGGTGCTACCTCTTGAGTTATTTGGTGAATTCATGCAAACTCTAATAAACAGGAATATATTGAGGGGGGTAGAGAAGTGAGAGATCTTGGTGTACAAGTGCAGTACAGGTAGATGGGGTTGTAAATAAGGCATAAGGAATGCTCTCCTTCATTGGCAGAAGTATAACATACAAAAGTAGGGATATAATGATGAAACGGTATAAGATACTGGTCAGGCTACAACTGGAGTATTGTGTGCCGTTCTGGTTACCACATTATAGGAAGGACATAATTGCTCGGGAGAGAGTGCAGATAAGATTTACTAGAATGTTACCAGGGCTGGAGAATTGTAGCTATGAGGAGAGATTGGAGAGGTTGGGATTATTTTCCTCAGAATAGAGAAGGCTGAGGGGTGACATGATTGAGGTGTTCAAATTGTGAGGATGTGATGACTTCAGCCAGGCTAATGAGGTTGGCTTGCTAGCGTATGAACTGCCTGATGAGTTCTAATTGAAGGTTAAATCAGGGAGTCTCATCCTCCCTATTTAAAGCAGGTGTGTCAGACTCCCAGGCTGCATTCAGCAGAGAGCAACTGGAGAGCTGGCTGAGTACAGATGTGTGGTGTAAATAAAGTAACTTGGTGACGGGACTTTCGCCTCCATGGAGTTATTACAGAGGGGTAGGGAGACAGTAAACAGGAGGAACCAATTTCCCTTGGCAGAGAGTTCAAAAACCAGGGGTCTTAGATTCAAGCTAAGTGGCAGAAGGAATAGAGGGGACATGAGGAAAATCTTTTTTACGCAGAGGGTGGTGGGTATCTGGAATTCACTGCCGAAGTTGGTGGTGAAGACAGAGAGGCCCTAAATTCATTTTAAAAGTACCTGGATCTACACCTGAAGTGCTGTAAGTTGCAGGGCTATGTGCCATGTGCAGGAAGATGAAGGGCACCTAGGTGTCTTTGGGTCAGCAAGGACAAGATGGGCCAAGTGGCCCACTTCTATGCTGCATCATTACTATGGTTCGATGGAAGCTCAAGATCGATTATCCCAACTATATCTGAAAGAGCAACAAAAATGGCATTTATGTACCATCCTCCATAACTTCAGCATATACCAATTAAATACTTTTGAACACTATTGCAGTCAATTAAATATTTTTGAAGAATACTTACAGTGATGTAATGCCTTGTGGATCATGTATTCCCAGATCTTGCAAACATGGCTTCTGAAACATTGATGACTCGATCTCTTTGCTCTAGTATACCTTACATCCTCATTGTTCTGTTGAACCTCCACTGGTCTGAAGATTTGGAGAGGGTTTTTATACCACTCTTGTTTTTTTGATGGATATACTCCAAAACTAAAACACAAAGATCTGTTAATATCAGCAGCTTGAAAGATACCCAAATTAATGGAAACATTGCATTGCACACCAGCCTTCACAACCCCTTTAAAGCAAGGAATGCTCCAACATGAAGTGAAGGTATGGTCTATGAGTGACCCCTTCTGACCCCTCCCCCTGAATTGGTGATTCTGGGACGCCCATCCTTGGTCCCAAGATGAACTTATCGGTGTCCCCCGAGTCCTCACCGGTGCGCCCTGAGCAGTGCACACTGCAGAGGGTGCTGGCTGCCTGAGCGCCCACCTGCGAAATCCCCCTCAGAGGTGAAGGCGCCAGATTCACGCTTATTCACGCAGATTCATGTGGAGCTACTGAAAATGACACCAATGTGACATCACATCGGCGTCTGCTGAATATCCAGTGAGGGGGTATAACAAGATATGACCGACAGACACTGATAAGTGCACAGAAATATCTCTGTATGTTACTTGGGGTGCAGAAGACAAATTACTAGAAGTTGCTTCTCCTTTAAAAATAACGATTTATCATTAAAATGATATGGAAAATAAAAGTCACAAGAGTTGTTCATTCCAAAACTCTGGAACAAAACGAACATAATGACCGTGGTGCTTTTGTTTTATTCACAAACTGTTTCATTGGCCTGAATTTTTAGGATGGCAAACACCGGCGCCAATGGCAAGTGCATCCCCACCAACTCCGACAGGAGCACTGCCATTTTACACTCAATTGAGTGCCGATTGTCTGGGAGAGATTGCTCGCTAATGTATTAAAATGAATTTTCTGCTGTCCCACGGTGTGTTTCATACCACTCTGCCGTCAAGGAAGCTGGAAGATCGGAACTTGGAAACTCGCTGTTGCAAATCACGTTTTCCAAGTCTCTCCGGTTTTTGAGTATTCGCCACCAGTCCTGTGGATGGTGAGTGCAGGCTCAAAATCGCCCCCATCGCTTTTCTAACGATGTTATGTAATATAATGCTGCTTGGCACTAATCAACAACTGCTGGATTGAGGAGCTAAATTTTATTTTGAGTTTCCTTTACTGGATTTTGAGTTGATGATATTACCATTAACAAGAAATTTGATTAACAGAAAAGTAAATTACGCATCAATGTTTGGGTGGTAAATATGGCTAATTACCCTGCATTTATCAACTAAATATCACTAATGGGTACATCAGGGTTATTCTGTTGAAATCAAACATAAACAATGGTTAATAGTTCAATCTTCATCATAATTAGCAAAATCTGTCAGAATTATATACACAATTTCCCTAAAGGCATTAATAAAAGGCAATAACAATTTATTTTTATGGTACTTCAGTCATCAACATCATGTAAACTCATCTGGCCTTTCCATTTGGTATTTGCAAGTACGCTGGCTTACTGGGGAGCAAGTTAGTCCCACCTTAAGACTTTCAGCAACAAACTTCAATAACTAATCTCTGCAAAGTGATTTATTTTAAATCCATGTGGTTTTGCAATCGATTCCTGTTTGTAGAGATGGTAAGTTCTGGTCTGATATGTCATTTCACAGTTAATGAGGAATGTAATTTATTACCTTACCTCTATAATTCTTTAATGTTATGCACACTCTCCGTTATCTTGCAGCGCTGCCATGTTGAACTGATGTTGAAAGGCAGCCTTGAGGCAGTCATTTTGAACAAAACTCCCCCTGATGTGACATCATTAATGGGAACAGTAGGTTGTGGGCAGTATTCCCAGACTGTCTGCGAGCAGCGATTCAAATATTCAAACACGGTAACAAGATATGACTGACAGACACTGATAAGTGCACAGAAATATCTCTGAATGTTGCTTGGGGTGCAGAAGGCAAATTACTAGAAGTTGCTTCTCCTTTAAAAATAACAATTTATCATTAAAATGACATGGAAAATAAAAGTCACAAGAGTTGTTCATTCCAAGATTCTGGAACAAAATGGACATGATGGCCATGGTGCTTTTCATTGGCCTGAATTTTCAGGATGGCAAGCACCCGGCGCCAACGGCAAGTGCATCCCCACCGACTCTGACAGGCCTGCTGCCATTTTACGCTCAATTGAGTGTCGATTGGCAGCAGTTGGGACCTCCATCCGCCCTTCCATGGAAGTTCTGCCTCAGAGAGCTGTTGGCCAATCTGGCCAACAGCTCTCCAGCCTCTCCAGGCACAGTGCTGCAGTGGTCAGAAGAGGTACTGCAGTGCCATGCCTAAGCCTAAATCCCAAGACCACATTTCAGCTAAGTACCAGGGGCCCAGAGGGAGGGAGAGTTATGGATGCCCTGAGGGTTTTGGAAGAGATGGGGGGGGGGCGCAATCCCAGTTATTGGGGGTAGGCCGAGTCGTGGGGAGTGGGGTAGTGCCGGAGTTCCCAGATCCCTGAGGGGAGGTTGTCCCAAATCTGGACAAATCAAAGGGGCCTTCCAATGGAGACGCTCTCACCCTGCCTGCCTGAGATCGAGGGTGAAGACATTTTCTGTCTGGCACTCTGATCCAACAAATGCCCATTGGGAAAAGTAATAAATTCTCACCATTATTTTACCTTGTTTTCCTCCTCTTCCTTTCTTAAAGGCATGGGGCAGATTTTGTAGGGGTCCAGGGTAAAGAGAGGGGAGGTGATTGACAGTAAAATTTCAGCCCTCTTCTGAAACTATTCACGACTTTAAGAGTCCCATATTGGTTTTAGAAACATCAATCACTTATAACCGGGTTTTAAATGGTGTTGTGATTCATAAAACTTGATGGAGAGCAGAACTGAACCTGAAATGAGGATTTTATAATGATCGCATGCTGTGAAGTGAGAAATTAGTCATTATTTTTAAACTAACCCTTTAATTTTTATTTAAGGAAAGCTTTTCCACAATATTTTAGTTTTTGCTTTCACACAAGGTGTGTGTCCCCATCTTAAATTTGCTATGAGTAAAAAAAATTAGAAGTCATTTTTTTTTAGTAACTGGAATTCTCCGACCTTGCTCGCGGCTGGGATTCTCCTGTCCCACTGCAATGAACGGAGTTTTGGCTGAGCGCCAAATTCTCCATTCTCGCCGGCAGTGGTGGTGGGGCATACGATACTGGAGAATTCTGGCCAGTGAATTTTTTAGTTTCCTGTTTGTGGGTGGGGATGGTGGGGGGTGGTGGAGGGGGTGGGGAGGTGGGAGGGGGGTGGATTGTGTGTGTGGAAATCCTTTAATGTGATTGGGTGCTTAAAGAGCTTGATTAAATCACTCCAGCTGCACACTGGGAAAGCCCAGTAAAGAACGTTACAGTCGCATCTCTACTAAAGTCAACAGAGTTGAAATTATCACCAGAGAGATTGCTAGATTACACAGCGAGAATTACTTCGTGGTCAGCAGCAAGGGGCATTGCTTCACCATTGACCACAATGTCCAACCCATGTGCTTGTGTTTCATAAATGTCTTCAGCTTTCTGGTATCTTTTCACAGTGGTCATTTGTTACACGAGAGTCTGCAGTTGGTTGTTCATCAATGGGCAATCAAATCCATTCCTGATTCTTCCCTGACATCTACTGGATATTATGTAGCTCAAATCTAAGCAGCGGTTACATGAGTTTCTACATATGTAACAGGTTTTATTTGCAAAGCTTTAAAATGCCTACTCCATGCTTCAGCTCTGGCTCCCAGTTCTTTCTACAGTTTTTTTTGCTTTTCTCTGAGTCCACACCCAGGCTCAACCAATCAATCACAATGATTGCTTGGTTATGGCAAGCATGACCAAAGCACATATTAAATCACCGAATCAAATCAATTGAACATTACAACAGCGACATGTATGCTTTGCATCACCAGATAGCAAACAGAATTGGATCTCTGGATGATTTTGTTCTCCCCCTAGACCAGAGTTCCTGTGGTCAGTTGTAAACCCAAGCTTCCATTAGGCAGCTCAGTCCAGCAACTAAAACTGGAAACTTGTGGTCTGAACGGCTTACTCATTCAGCAGGCAATCTCTTTATCCATCATGGAAGCTGTTCAAAATAAAACTTACCATTGTACCTCAGTGATAGTTCAAGTCAAACTTGTTCCTAATTGGAGATTTAAATTTGTGGTCTACGAAACAAATATTTTCTTGGTGTACACTTGATGCTATTCCTTTTGATGCGGTCTGTTCATTTCGGTCAAATTTCATATCACAAGCCTAGATTTCTCAATGTGTTACAGAGAATAAATATTTTTAAAGATGGTGTATGGCTCCTGTTCTGACCAAGACCACAAGAAACTACAAAGGGTTGTGAATGTAGCCCAATTAATCAAACAAACCAGCCTCCCATCCATTGACTCTGTCTACACTTCCTGCTGCCTCAGAAAAGCAGCCAGCATAATCAAGAACCCCATGCACCCCACACAATCTCTCTTCCACATTCTTCCATCGGGAAAAAGATACAAAAGTCTGAAAACATGTACCAACAGACTCAAGAACAGCTTCTTCCTTGCTGTCATCAGACTTTTGAATGGTCCTACCATGTATCAAGCTGATCTTTCTCTTCACCCTATCAGTAACTACAACACTATATTCTGCACCTTATCCTTTTTCTTTTTTCCATATACTTTATGAACAATATATTCAGCCTGTAGAGCATGCAAGAAACAACACATTTCATTGTATCCCAGTACATGTGACGTTAATAAATCAAATCAAATCAGGATGGCAGCATACAATTCTGGAGCATTAATTAGGCAAATGCACGCATTCGAATTGTCCAGGAATATTTCTGATCCTCTGAACTTCTTTAGCTTACAAAGGAAGGATGTGGCAGTTTTAGAGAGGGTGCAGAAGAGGTTTACCAGGATGCTGCATGAATTCAAGGGTATGAGCTATAAGGAGAAACTGGACAAACTAGGGCTGCTTTCTCTGGAGCGGCGGAGACTGAAGGGAGACCTGATAGAAGTCTATAAAATTATGAGAGGCATAGATAGGGATGACAGTCAGAATCTTTTTCCCAGAATTGAAATGCCTAATACTAGGGGACATACACTTAAGGTGAGAGGGGGAAAGTTCAAGGGAAATGTGAGGAGCAAGTTTTTTTACACAGAGAGTGGTAGGTATCTGGAGCACGTTGCCAGAGATGGTGGTGCAGGCAGATATGATAGGGGCACTTAAGGGGCTTTTAGATAAGCAAATGAAATGTGCAAGGAATAGAGGGATATGGACCAAGGGCAGGCAGAAGGGATTAGTTTAATGTGGCATCATTTTCGGCACAACATTGTGGGCCGAAAGTCTTGTTCCTGTGCTATACTGTTCTATGTTCTATAAGTTCTAATATAATGCAACGAGGGAAACATTGTGCTGTTCCCCAAGTTAAGTAGACAGGTTTCCTCTTATGGAAATCTGCTTCTCTTGTCACAGTTTCAACTGTTGCAAAGTTTAATACATAACTTCTGCAAACCCGAGCGAAGGCAGTCAACTCTCTTTTCAGGATCGCAACACCAAACTACTTTGCCTGAATGTGGGGAGAGATAATTGTATTAGTAACTGGCCTTAATTGGCCATGATGGTAACAGAAGAGTTCTTGTGGGAACAGAGGAAACTGAGAATAGTGCTGATCCGAGTAAATGCTGCCTGGAATGGGAATGCAACCAGGGGTAGAGGAACAGATGGTGATTTTTTTTTCTCCCTGAGCTGAATCTTTTTTTCCATGGAAGGCATTGCTGACAGGAGCACAGATGCCACTGAATTTATACTCATTTGGCTTTGAGATTGGCTGTGAGATTTTTTTTTTTCATCAGAAATTAAAATTCTGTTCTAAAATAATATGCTAAAACCAGGCCAAAAGAAACCAGTCTGCACTTTACAAATATAGAAAAACGCTGAGACTTTATCTGGCTGCAGTCTAAGTGTTCTATTAATCTTCATCCAATTTGCTAAACAGGATTCCAATGTGGCGAGCGCGGCTAAAATACAATTAGTGCTTAAAAGGAGAACAAATCCCCGAGGTTAAGCATATTTATTTTCCAAAGACGCTGGGATGCTAAGAGGTAAAGGGTTTTGCAAGACACCAGCTTTGTAAACAGAGAGCAGTAACGAAAACCAATTAAACCACCATGATAATGTCGTACAGTCAGTGGTTAGCTATAACTTTGCGGTATTTGATTACAGACAAACATCAAGAGGGAAGGGAAAAATAAATCAGGCATTTATGCTGTTGTGGACATAGCATCTAGCGCACCAACGATGAACATGTTAGATATTAGAGGGATCTTTTGGCTGCCTGTTTTCAGGGACTTGCTCTGCTTGAAAAAATCCCTATTGCAATAAATGTGTCTTTCATATTATTCTGATTTTATCAGGAATAAAACTGCACGAGTTGATTGTTGAAATTTCTGAGACGTTTGGCCACAGGCAGCACATGTAAATTAGAAATATTTATGCTAAAAATGCAAATACAAAGGTTCTTTTCATCTTTCTGTGTTTCTCCTATACTGGATTACCATGGATGAGTTAGCAAATAGTGATAACTCCTTCAGGGTTTCTACATGTGTCGATTCATGACCATCTGCTTGAGGATGTGGAAGAACAGCCCAGAGTGGCTCTCCTAATTTCCTTTACTTCTTCCCTTGGCCTAGCCAAGGCTTAGGATCTCCCCATGTCATATTTGCTAGGATTGGGAACTCGCTATGCAAAGGAAGTCATGAACTTTTGCCACAACCCCCCCTGTAAGCAAAATGTATTCTAGCCCAAATTCAGTACACAATGGTGCTCTCAACTCCATGGGCGGATTTTCAGGCTATGCTCGCCCCAAGGCCGGAAAATCCCGCCTGAGGTCATAGAGTCACAGAATCATAGAGGTTTACAGCATGGAAACAGGCCCTCCGGTCCAACCTGTCCATAGTGCCCTTTTTTTTAAACTGCTAAGCTAGTCCCAATTGCCCGCGTTTGGCCCATTTCCCTCTATACCCATCTTACCCAATGTAACTGTCTAAACGCTTTTTAAAAGACAAAATTGTATCCGCCTCTACTATTACCTCTGGCAGCTTGTTCCAGATACTCACCACCCTCTGTGTGAACAAAATTACCCCTCTGGACCCTTTTGTATCTCTCAACGGACATTTGCATGGTCCTGTCCCACCAGTTATGGTTCTCGTAGCTGGCGGGATGGGAAAATTCCACCCTACCTCCTTAGAGTTGGTGGGCTGGATTTTACTGTACACACTAACAATGGGGTGCCTAATAATATGTTGGAAACGCAGAAATATGTTAAACATACCTGGCAGTAGCTTTTAAACACAATAACTTCATTGGCATTTTTATTTCCAAGTTTCCTGTCCAAACAGCATCGCCAGGTCTGACGATGGCCTGGCATGAGATAGAGATAAATGCAGCTGGGCCAAAAGAGGAATGATGGCAAAAACGGGACATGGAATGGAGATGGTTTGCTCAAAGCATTTTCCATTTCTGACCCATTGCCCATGTATCCATCAGTCAGTGCACAGCATATTACCTGGTCTCCCAATAGCTGAGTCTGGCCCTCTGCACAGGAGCAAGCTGTCATTGGCAGGGCCCTCATGGGTTGGGGGAACGGGTGACTAACCTGTTCCGCAAAGGTAGGTCAGTCAGTTTAATGAAACTGCATGCCTAAGGTCATATTTCTAACACTGGCTTACTGGCTTTCCCAGACCTCAGAAACCCTGATAGCTGAAGGCAGCGAGAGAACACCAAACCAACCATCTCTGGAATCAGACTCAGAAACACAGGAAATAGAAGGAGAAGGAGGCCATTCAGCCCTTCAAATCTGCTCCACCATTCACTATGATCATGGCTAAACATCCAACTCAGTAACTTGTTTCCACTTTCCCCCCATATTCTTTGATCCCTTTAGCCCCAAGAGATATAGAATCCCTACAGTGCAGAACAAGGCCATTCAGCCCATTAACTATGCACTGACTCTCTCTAACAGAGTATTTGACCCAGGCCTTTTCCCCCACCCTAGCCTGTAGCCCCACATATTTACCCCATTAATCCATCTAACCTTCATATCTTGGGACACTAAGTGGCAATTTAGTATGGCCAATCCACCTAGCCTGCACATCTTTGGACTGTGGGAGGAAATTGGAGTACCCGGAGGAAACCCATGTAGACATCTGGAGAACGTGCCAACTCCACACAGACAGTTGACCCAAGGCCGGAATTGAACCTGGGTCAATGGCACTGTGAGGCAGTGGTGCTAACCACTGTGCCACCACGCCGCCCTAACTTCTTGAAAACATGAAATGTTTTGGCCTCAACCGCTATCTGGGTGAATAAATTTCTCCTCATCTCAGTTCTGAATGGTTTACCCCGAATACTTAGACCCCTGGCTCTGGACTCCCTCGCCATGAGAAGCATCTTTCCTGCATCTCCGCTGTCGAGTCCTGTTAGAATTTTATAGGTTTCTATGCGATCCCCCATCATTCTTCTCAACTTCAGCAAATATAATCCCAATCGACTCAGTCTCTCCTTACATGTCAGTCCTGTCATTCCAGGAATTAGTCTGGTAAACCTTTGCTGTACCCTTTCCATAGCAAGAACATCCTTCCTCAGATAAGGAGACTAAAATTGCATTCAAGGACCCTCGAATCATTTATAGAACATAGAACATAGAACATTACAGCGCAGTACAGGCCCTCGATGTTGTGCCGACCAGTGAAACCAATCTAAAGCCCATCTAACCTACACTATTCCAATATCATCCATATGTTTATCCAATGATCATTTAAATGCCCTTAATGTTGGCGAGTCCACTACTGCTGCAGGCAGGGCATTCCACGCCCTTACTACTGTCCATATAGGTGGATGAGACTCCATCTATATCTGACTCCATCCCAATATCCAATCCCTGTGCACAGTTTGGTGCTTCTGGTCTCACAACCTGACAAAAATCTAGCCTCTCAATTTGTCTGGCTGTAACCTGGTAACTAATACAAAAGAATCAGTGTTAAATACAGTAGGAACTCATGAGCATTAACTCTCCCCAAGCACTCTTTCCCTCTTCTCCTTCCCATTTTTATTTGGTCTTTTATTGGCAGCACAGTGGTTAGCACTGCTGCCTCACAGCACCAGGGATCCGGGTTCGATTCCAGCCTTGGGTCACTGTCTGTGCGGAGTCTGCACGATCTCCCCGTGTCTGTGTGGGTTTCCTCTGTGTGCTCCGGTTTCCTCCCACAGTCCAAAGATGTGAAGGTTAGGTTGATTGGCCATACTAAATTGCCCCTTAGTGTCAAGGGGACGAGCAGGGTAAATATGTGGGGTTACGGAGTGAGACCTGAGAGGGATTGTTGCTGATGCAGTCTCAATGGGCCAAATGGCCTTCTTCTGCAAGGATTCTATGATGGTTGCTGACTTCATTTTGAACAGATCTTGTTGCATGCAGCATTCTAATTTTACAGAATACTATTTATATTTCTGGGAAAAGCAAGTATTAAAGTGTTAATTAGCACGAAAGCTGGCTCTGGAATAAGAAATGAGCAGCTGATCTTCGTTTGACCAGATTGTTGCATCGTCAACTCAAACAGTGCTATTTATATTTCGATCAATAAATTACTTGTGGCTTATTAACTAGTTCTAGATGTTACATTTTTTCCCGCCCCATGATATTACAGCAGAAACAGCTTAAAATCGAAGTGCTTATTCACAATTCCACTAGTCATAAAAGGGTTGTTTGAAGAGACTTAATTACCACTGGTGTTTTGTCAAATAAAATAGAATTATACGGCGTAAAATGAGGCCATTCTTGCCACTGTACCTGTGCCAGCTCTTTGAATGATCTTTCCAATGTGTCTGACTCCAGTGAAATTTCTTCATAGTTCAGTAAATATTTCCTTTTTTTCATTCATTCATGGGACATGGGTATTGCTGGCTGGCCAGCATTTATTGCCCATCCTAAGTTGCCTGAGGGCAGTTGATAGTCAACCACATTGCAGTAGGCTATGTGGTTGACTCTCAACGTAGCCAGACCAGGTAGGGACAACAGATTTCCTTCCCTAAGGGACATTATTGAAGCAGATGGGTTTTTACAACAATCATTTCATGGTCAACAGTAGATTCTTAATTCCAGATTTAAAAAAATTGAACTTAAATTCTACCATCTGCTGTAGCAGGATTTGAACCTGGGTCCTAGGACTTCAGCTGAGTTTCTGGATTAATAGTCTAGCAACAATACCACTAGGCCATCACCTTTACATGTATATGTCAAGCTCTCTTTTGAAAATAATTATTAAATTTGCTTCCACCTTACATATGTAGATGAGGGACCTAATTACTTTTTTTAGCCACTTCCCATGCTAAACTGGATTCCGCACATGATTCTATAGCAGTCACTGGCAACAAAGGATGTGCTTAAATTTACAATAATAAATCTTGTGGAGACAGGAGGAACAGAAGTAATTCCCTAAACCACAATATCCATAAATCCCTGCCTATTTACAGCCACCACTCCCCCTCAATCACAGCTGAAGGACTACCAACTCGGTGAAAGATGTTCTGGGCCTGTTTGAAACTTGCTGGTCTTCCGGTGTGAAAAATTGTCCACAACTGAGTGTTACAGCCTGGCATATTCCACATTCCAGGACTATGTGTTGAGGGACACACTAAGGCTTGAGGTAACCACTGCAGAGACACAATGGGGAAAGACCATAGTCTATTGTGTACCAATGGGATAGAAACTGTGGAATCCCTGGGGCTGGTATGCTAAACACGGAATGCATATCATAAATAGCAAGTGTAACGCAAGTTGTATCCCAGAGTTGTACCTCAGAGAGCAACATGCTGCCTGGAGAAGTTGAATTATTGCACTTACTGTAATATTTAATTGGGAATGTTTTAGAATGTATTTTTTGCAAATGTTATAAACAAAGCACATTTATGGAAAAAGACATTAATTGATGTAGGAATTACTGAAGGTGATGGACAAGAGAAGGCTAGTTTCTTTGACTTATAATACAACTGAACAAACTGGGGTCAAAGCAGACAATAACAAGGTCTGTCGATGCTAATTAAGTCTCTTCCACAATTCTTTTGTGTATATGTTTCAATGTAACCTTTGACTTTAAGGCAAGAAGGCATTGGTTTCAACTTGTGAAAAATAAATTTAGAATGGATACTGGGAAGAATTTCTTCACACAAAGTAATCAACACTTGGAATAGACTTTCAGATAAGGTGAACCAGGTGGAAACCTCAGTTAATCAAGATGCATTTAGATCTTATACTGGGAAGACTACGCTTATATTTCTCCTTAGCTAAACTAATATAATATTGTATGAAATGTACAGGCAGCAAGGAACACATCAGATGCTCGAGGAGTATAAAAAGTGCAAGAAGCTACTTAAGAGGGAAATCAGGAGGGCTAAAAGAAGACTTGAGGTTGCTTTGGCAGACAGAGTGAAGGAAAATCCAAAGAGCTTCTATAGGTATGTTAGGAGCAAAAGGATAGTGAGGGATAAAATTGGTCCTCTTGAAGACCAGAGTGGTAGACTGTGTATGGAACCAAAAGAGATGGGGGAGATACTAAATGGTTTTTTTGCATCCGTATATACTGAGGAAACGGGCATGGAGTCTACGGAAAGAGGGCAAACTGGTAGGGAGGTCATGGAACCTTTACAGATTAAAGGGGAGGAGGTGCTCGCTGTCTTGAGGCAAATCAGAGTGGATAAATCCCCAGGACCGGACAGGGTATTCCCACGGACCTTGAGGGAAGCTAGTGTTGAACTTGCAGGGGCCCTGGCAGACATATTTAAAATGTCAGTATTCACGGGGGAGGTGCCGGATGATTGGAGGGTGGCTCATGTTGTTCCGTTGTTTAAAAAAGGTTCCAAAAGAAAACTGGGAAATTATCGGCCAGTACGTTTGACGTCGGTGGTGGGCAAGTTATTGGAAGGTGTGATAAGGGATAGGATCTACAAATATTTGGGTAGACAGGGACTTATTAGGGAGAGTCAACATGGCTTTGTGCGTGATAGGTCATGTTTGACCAATCTATTAGAGTTTTTCGAGGAGGTTACCAGGAAAGTGGATGAAGGGAAGGCGGTGGATGTTGTCTACCTGGGTTTTCAGCAAGGCCTTTGACAAGGTCCCTCATGGGAGGTTAGTTAGGAAGGTTCAATCGCTAGGTATACATGGGGAGGTAGTAAATTGGATTAGACACTGGCTCAATGGAAGAAGCCAGAGAGTGGTTGTGGAGGATTGCTTCTCTGAGTGGAGGCCTGTGACTAGTGGTGTGCCGCAGGGATCGGTGTTGGGTCCATTGTTGTTTGTCATCTATATCAATGATCTGGATGATAATGTGGTAAATTGGATCAGCAAGTTTGCTGATGATACAAAGATTGGAGGTGTAGTGGACAGTGAGGAAGGTTTTCAAAGCTTGCAGAGGGATTTGGACCAACTAGAAAAATGGGCTGAAAAATGGCAAATGGAATTTAACGCAGACAAGTGTGAGATATTGCACTTTGGAAGGACAAACCAAAGAAGAACGTACTCGGTAAATGGTAGGACTCTGAAGAGTGCAGTTGAACAGAGGGATCTGGGAATACAGGTACAGAATTCCCTAAAAGTGACGTCACAGGTGGATAGGGTCGTAAAGAGTGCCTTTGGTACATTGGCCTTTATAAATCGGAGTATCGAGTATAAAAGTTGGAGTGTTATGGTAAAGTTATATAAGGCATTGGTGAGGCCGAATTTGGAGTATTGTGTACAGTTTTGGTCACCTAGATACAGGAAGGATGTAAATAAGATTGAAAGAGTGCAGAAAAGGTTCACAAGGATGTTGCCGGGACTTGAGAAGCTGAGTTACAGAGAGAGATTGAATAGGTTGGGACTTTATTCCCTGTAGTGTAGAAGATTGAGGGGAGATTTGATAGAGGTGTATAAGATTTTGATGGGTATAGATAGAGTGAATGCAAGCAGGCTTTTTCCGCTGAGGCTAGGGGAGAAAAAAAACAGAGGGCATGGGTTAAGGGTGAAAGGAGAAAAGTTTAAAGGGAATATTAGGGGGTGCTTCTTCATGCAGAGAGTGGTGGAAGTGTGGAATGAGCTGCCGGATAAAGTGGTAAATGCGGGGTCACTTTTAACATTTAAGAAAAACTTGGACGGGTTCATGGATGAGAGGGGTGTGGAGGGATATGGTCCAAGTGCTGGTCAGTGGGACTAGGCAAAAAATGTTTCGGCACAGACAAGAAGGGCCAAAAGGCCTGTTTCTGAGCTGTAATTTTCTATGGTTCTCTGGTTCTATAGATTGAATAGCCTTCTTTATTTTTTCTTCTAATTGGCAAAGTACGTTTCTCTCCAAATTGTAGCATAAAACTAGAGTGCTACAATTTGCTAATGTTTTGCCTATGTCCTTTCAAACTGCAAAATTGCATGGATGTAATCACACCATTAATTATTCAAATCACAAATTATTAGCGTTATGCTACTGATTCAACTTTGCCCTGTTGTAAAGAAATGGATAAAAAGAACTTCAAACTCCTGCTATTTATTTTCAAGCTACAAATATCACATTGCAGTCCTGTTGATTTTGTTTCTCGCAATGTGATTGATCTATTTTCCTTTAAGGTCAACAAGGATTTTCTAAGTGTGCACAGCGGCAGCAGCAGGAGGTGAGTAAGTCGCAGCATTTCCAAATACCTCAAGTCCAATCCATTAGACAAAAGTGGCTCTCACATCACCTGCCTATCGTGAGACTATATTTTGGAAAATGCTGCTCATAAAAGTCAGTCCACCTACTCCAATTCATAGCCAGTCATCCAGAACTTGTTTCCTCTTCAGCTCCTACTCCACGCTGGGTTATTGGATATTCTGCTCATGTTTTCCTTCAATATTCGCTCTGCCTGGCTTAATTTTAGGTCGCTTTGCTTTCTACCAAAAAGCAGACCGTTACGTAATGGAATCCTTGCAGAGAACTGGTTCAGATCTAACAACTGGAAAAAATTATGCTTTCTGTTTTTGATTACACTTTGCTAAAATTCAGTCCTTCATGTGTTGTCACTGCTTGCTTTTTCTATTATTTTTGCGTCAACGCTTTAGTAAAGGCCTGGTATATAGAGGTGACATGGTGGTGCAGTGGTTAGCACTGCTGCTTCATACTGCCAGGACCCGTGTTCCATTCTGGCCTCGGGTGACTGCCTCTGTGAAGTCTACATGATCTCCCCGTATCTGCCTGGGTTTCCTCCAAGTCCTCCAGTTTCCTCCCGTAGTCCAAAGATGTGCAGGTTAGGTGAATTGACCATCTAAGTTGCTCCTTAGTGTTCAAAGATGTGTAGGTTGGATGGATTAGCCATAGTGAATGTGTGGGGTTACGGGGCTAGAGCGGGGGAGAGGGCGTAGGTAAGATACTCTGTCAGAGAATCAGTGCAGACTCGATGGGCTGAATGGCCTCTTCTGCACTGTAGGGATTCTATGGTAAATGAAAAAAGTAAGCCTCATACAACTGGAGTCTTACACCGAAGAATGGAAATGCCATTCCAACTGGCCATACTACCTTCTCATTAAACTGTATCATCTTTTTTATAAGATAAAACCGCAACTACAAATTCAGATTTAACCATGTATTATCTAATTAGTTATTTCATAACTCTGTGGATCACAAGTTCAAGTCCCACGGCTGCCGTGTACTGAAATCCATCAGTCAAACCTGTCATGACTACCAGCCACTCTCGGATAAGCTGCCAGGCACTGTGCGAACAGGAATCAGAATGTGTTGGATCTGTCCTGTCTTGCAGCACACTGGCTTCTCACCTCAGTGGAATTTTCAGCTCAGTAGGTGCAACTGTACGAGTGACATTTAATTAAGGTTTTGACATTGCACTTCCATCATCAAATGTTCCAGTCACACCAGCTTCAAAGTAAAAGTCACTGCCAGGGGCGTAGCTCAGGATAAGAACAACATTCAGCGCAATCCCGAAAAAATCTTATTAGCTGACAAATTTCAGAAATCAACATCAAAATGTGCATTTTTTAAAAAGGATGGCAGTAATTTTCTTTTGTCTGATGAACTGACTGCAAATGCAAACATGGAAGAGGAGAATATCAAACACTGATTGAGAGTTGAACTTTCGGAAGAGTACAGTTTAGGTTGCTTGTGTCCCGACGCTTGCTGTAAATATTACCAGCCAAGTGAACACACATTAGGCCAGAATTTACTGGAGATCCCGAGCAAATGGCACCCACCGTTCATTCAACTTGGTTTTGCGCATTTAAACCACATGAGCTTTTGCATGGTGCATTGTTGTTAGTGGATGAGAAAAATGGTGCAGGGCACATGGGAAATATAGCAACCAGCTGTATGTCCCTTAATCACTCAAAATCAACAGATTGATCATTGTTATGATCTCAGTAGAGACCAGTAACTTCTTTTTGAAGTAGGTGAAACTCAACATCCCAGTTATTTACTAAAAGAACTAGACCACAAGATTCCACAGTTCGGCAGTACGGTGGCACAGTGGTTAGCACTGCTGCCTCACAGCACCAGGGACACGAGTTCAATTCCAGTCTCGGGTGACTTTCTGCGTGAAGTTTGCACATTCTCCCCATGTGCCTACGTGGGTTTCCTCCGGGTGCTCCGATTTCCTCCCACAGTCCAAAGATTAGGTTGACAGGCCACGCTCAATTGCCCCTTTGTGTCAGGGATAGTAGCAAGGTGGGGTTATGGGGATAGGGCGTGTGTGGGATTGTTGCCGGTGCAGACACAATGGGCTGGATGGCCTCTTCTGCACTCTGGGGATTCGAAGATTCTATGAAAACAGAACCCTTATTTAATATACAAGAGTCAACAAAGCAATCTTTGTCAAGACACAGAGGGTTGTAAGGCAGTGGAATGGATCATCATAGTGGACAATTAAAGCAAAGATGTCAACATTTAAGAATAGATTAGATACGTGGTGAAGGAAAGGCGAACAACATATACTGGAACATGGCAGGTACATGGGATTATAACTACAGCTCATGTGAAAGACAAACACCAATGTGGCCTGATTGGACTGAACAGGTTTCCCTATTGTAATTTCGATGTAATTCTGAGTGCAGTTAACACCTGCTTTGCCAGATGCAGACTGTGCCATTAACTGCCTCAGCAACACAAGTGTTCTATTAACATGGACCTCGTCTGGCTAAGCAATGAGTCGCCAATATTCATGCATTTACAACAGGCAAAGCATATCTTTCAGAGATAACAAGTACGTACAGTATTTAATGGATTTGATAATTTGCTAATTATATTTTTGGTTGCCAATTTTCTCTAGCTGATGCTATGTCAGTGTTTTCATGCACTGAAAATATCTCTCAAGTTAACAGAACTTTTTTTCAAGCTTGTCAGCTACTGATACTTGTGTTAACAATTCCAAAATTAAAATAAATGAGAACTGAGAATAAGGGGCAGGATTTTCATCTTCCAAGCAGATCACTGGTTTTGGGAAATTTCCCAGCTCAGCACACTCGCAAAGGTTGCATTTTCATTCTGGGTTGGAAAGGTGTGCTGGAGTCAGGTCCCCAACCCACAGAAAGAGTTAGGAGCTGCCACAGGAGCTGCCAGATGTGGGGATGGATTGTATAAAAGGCCTACCTCAGAGCCTTGGGACTTTGTCCCACTTATAATAAAAATAGTAAGGCCTTCTAGCTCTCACAATCTCTCACCCCCACATTATCCATGCCATTGCAATCCGTTCCACACCCCCATAGCCTCTCATATCCTGCAGGCCCCTATGGTACTTCTATGCCCATCCGCCCACTAGACACTCTGGAGAGAGCATTTGAACCTTAGAGTAACGATAGAAAGTGTTGAAAAAATATTTTTTTAATGCTATTCATTCATAAAAGTTACATTTTCTACAGGCAATGGAAGTGTCAATCAGCCAGACACTTTAAAGTATCAATTGCAGAAACCGAAAGCACTTGAAACCTCTTAACCTTGTGTAAATTAACATTGTGCATTTGACAGAAGACATTAGCAGGACATACTTGTCAATATATCAATGTTTTCCCTGGGGCACAGCTTTCTCAGTACTCTAATGGATCTCCGGGCTGTCAGCCAAGCCTCATTATGTATTCGTGGCTCAGAGCCCAAGTACACAGTTACATGCCAGAGGAAAAGTTGCTTCATTGTCTGATCTGGCTTTCAATCCTCAATTTTGCAACATTTTATTCCACAAGATAAAGAAGCTTCAGGTGTTTGTTGTTTCAGCGATTAATATTTTAAGTGTCTGGAAGATTGTCACCTTTATTGGCCTGTGGTAAAACAATTTTTGTGAATGAATGACCTTTTAAAAAAACTTTTTAAAAAACACCGTTGTCACTATAGTGTTCATTGGTTCTATACAGTGTGTACAGTGGGTGATTGGGCAAATCCCATACCTTGACATGGAGGGAATGAAAGGCCACGGTGAAGTCAGTGGAGGGGCACTGCTTGGTGTGGAGGGGCATGGGTAAGATTTTTAGAACTTACCTTTCAAAAGGTTTCTTCATCCAGACTAAGACAACAAAGCACTTTTGAGATGCTGCAAACCCCAACACTTTGAAAAGCTGGGCCAACTCAATGAAAGTTGCGGAAGACTAGGACATACATATCTCCCAATGGTGTTAGCAGATTGATAGTGCAGGGTGGAGTCTCTTGACCCAAACCAGCCCACACCCTTAAACAGCACTGCTGAAAATTGGCAACCCCAGGAAAGAGGTTGGGAATCCGAGTCGTCATTTCCACCACTCCATGGTGCCTCCCCTATTCAATGAAAATCCAATCCAGGTATATGCAGCCAAAATGTTGACCTAGCCTGAACCTCAAAGATATTGAACAAGGGTCAAAACTGGGTTAATTGTAGACACAGATCACTACTACTCATTTAAATTTTGGGGGAATTTTCACAATAAGGGATTTTCACAGTAACATCATTGCACTGTTAATATAAACCTACTTGTGACACTAATAAATAAGCTCAACTAAACATAAACTAAACAAAATGTAATAGGGTTCATAACATTTTCGCAGCTTGCTGGATGGTGCAGCACATTTACTAACATGTCACATGTGCTGATAAGAATATTTCAGTAAATGTCAATCACATGTAAATATGGAAAAAGGAACATAGGAAATAAGGACAAGAGTAGGGCTGCACAATAGCACAATGGTTAGCACTACTGCCTCAAAGCACCAAGAACCCGGGTTCAATTCTGGCCTGTCTGTGTGGAGTTTACATGTTCTCCCCATGTCTGCGTGGTGTTTCCTTTGGGCGCTCCAGTTTCCTCCCTTAGTCTGAAAGATGTGCAGGTTAGGTGGATTGGCCATGCTAAATTGCCCCTTCATGTCCCAAGATGTGTGGGTTAGGGTGATTAGCAGGGTAAATACATGGGGTTACGGAGTTAGGGCCTGGGTAAGATGCACTATCAGAGAGTCAATGCAGATTTGATGGGCCGAATGGCCTTTTTCTGCACTGAAGGGATTCTATGATTCTATGAGTAGACCATTAGGCTCCTCAAGCCTGTGTCTCCATTCAGTTAGATCATGGCTGTTATTCTACCTCAATACAATTTTCTCCATATCCTTCAATGTTTTTAACATCTAGAAATCTCAGCGACAGAGGGTCCAATTTTATCATCGTGTTGCACCCGTTTTCAGGCGCGAAAATTTGGTAAAGTCGGGCCTGAAGCGAGTATCGCGATTCGTGCCCACGTCTGCGTCGGATCCCTTTACCAAAGCCCAAAAATGTCCGTGATCGGGACTGCGCCCAAAACAGGCGCGATGGCCATTTACCAGCACTTTACCAGCACTTCCCCCTTTGCCACTGCATTCACCCATTCAGAATCGGCGCCAAACAGACGTTCTCCATAAAAGTCCGACTCGGGCGCTCCAGTTAGTGAGGAGGTAAGTGCCGAGCATCCGACGGCTCTCTGCTTGAGATCGATGTGGGGAGGGAGGGGGAGTGGAGGTGGTGCTGCTGCCACTCTGCTTGAGATCGGTGGGGGAAGGGGTGAAAGGGGGGGGTCTGCTGCCACTCTGGCTGAGATCAGTGGTGGGGAAAGGGTGTCCACTGTTACTCTGCCTGTGATCAGTGGGGCTGAAAGGGGGGTCTGCTGCCACTCTGCCTGTGATCAGTGGGGGAGATGGGGGGTCCGCTGCTATTCTGCCTGATATCGATGGGGGGGTGGGGGGGAGTGGCCCATGATCGATCTGGGTGGTGGAGGGTATGGGGAGATAAGGGGGTCAATAATGTTGTGGGGGTGGGGCAATGTCTGTGGGGACCAGGGGGAGGGATTATCCGGCCCAGGAGGGATGTGGCAGGGGAGCGGCATTCTATCATTTTTTTTCTGCACATGCGCAGTTGGAGCTGCAGGGTTTCAGGCGCGCTAAGCCCCGCCCACAGGCTTGTGCAGCGTGATTCGGACTCGCTGATATTTTTTCAGCCAGAGTGCGTATGGGGGCGCCTGAGAATGGGTCTAAAAGTCGGATCTGAAACACTCCCAGTTTCAAGTCCGCCCAGCGCTTAGAATCAAAATGGCAAAATAGGGCCCAGAGACTCCCCAGCCTTCTTGGGTAGAGAATTCCAAAGAGTCACCACCTTCTGAGTGAAGAACTTTCTCCTCATTTCAATCCTAAATGGACCACCCACCATTGACCCAGGCATTGGAAATGACAATGTCAAACTCTGCTTGTTGACACTGTAAAGCCCTCCTCACTAACATTCGGGGCTTGTGCCAAAATTGGGAGAGCTGTCCCGCAGGCTAGACATGCGACAGCCTGACATAATCATCCTCGTACAGACAATGTTCCTGACACCACCATCACCATCCCTGGGCATGTTCTGTCCCACCAGTAGGCCAGAACAATCAGAGATGGCAACACAGTGGTATACAGTCAGGAGGGAGTTGTCCTGGGAATCCTCAACATCGACTCATGAAATCAGGTTAAGCATGGGGAAGGAAACTTCATGTTGATTATTACAAACTCTCTCAGTTGATGAATCAGTACTCCTCCATGTTGAACAACACTTGGAGGTAGCACTGAGGGTGGCAAGGGTGCAGAATATACCCTGAGTGGGAGATTTTAATGCAGCACAGAGTGAACTAGCCATGTCCCAAAGGACATAGCTGCTCGACTGGGACTGCAGCAGGAGATGGGAGAACCAAACAAGGGGGAAAAGCATACTGGACCTCATCCTCACCAACCTACCTGCTGCAGACTCATCTGTCCATGGTAGAAGTGGCTACCTCACAGTCCTTGTGGAAATGAAGTACCATTTTCACACTGAGGATACCTTCCATTGTGTTGTGTAGCACGACCACCATGCTAAATGGGATAGATTTTGAGCAGATCCAGTAACTCAGGACTGGGAATCTACGTTGCACTGTGGGCCATCAGCTGCGGCAGAATTGTAATCAACCTTAATCGGTAACCTCATGGAACAGCATTGCCGGAATTTTATCACCTCGCCCGCCCCAGAATCGGGGAGTGCAAGGGATTTTACGAGCCTCACCTGAGGAAATTCATAAAATCCCGCACCATATCTCTCACTCCACCAAACCAAGGAACCAGCCATGGTTCAGTGAAAAGCGCAGGAGGGCATGTCAGGAGAAGCGCCAGGCCTACCTGAAAATAAGGTGTGAACCTGCTGAAGCTACAACACAGGAGTATTTGTATGCCAAATAGCTTAAGCAGCAAATTAAGCTAAGAAATCCCACACCCAACAGATTAGATCGAAGCTCATCTACAAAGAACAAGTCAGGAGTCTAATGGAATACTCTCCACGTGTCTGGATTAGTGAAGCTCCAAGGACACTGAAGAAGCTTGACACTACCCAGAACAAAACAACTGGTTTCATTCGCACCCCATCAACAAACATTCACTCCCTCCACCACTGATGCACACTGATGTGGTGTGTCACATCAACAAGATCTACTGCAGGAACTCTTTGATTTGATTTGATTTGATTTATTATTGTCACATGTATTAGTATACAATGAAAAGTATTGTTTCTTGCATGCTATACAGACAAAGCATACCATTCATAGAGAGGGAATGAAGAGAGTGCAGAATCTAATGTTAAGTCATAACTAGGGTGTAGAGAAAGATCAACTTAGTGTGAGGTAGGTCCATTCAAAAGTCTGATGGCAGCACGGAAGAAACTATTCTTGAGTTGGTTGATACATGACCTCAGACTTTTGTATCTTTTTCCCGACGAAAGAAGGTGGAAGAGAGAATGCCCGGGGTGTGTGGGGTCCTTAATTATGCTGACCGCTTTTCTGAAACAGTGGCAAGTGTAGACAGAGTCCATGGATGGGAGGCTGGTTTGCCTGATGGATTGGGCTACACTCATGACCTTTTGTAGTTCCTTGCGGTCTTGGGCAGAGCAGGAGCCATACCAAGCTGTGATACAACCAGAAAGAATGTTTTCCATGGTGCATATGTAAAAGTTGGTGAGAGTCGTAGCTAACATGCCAGATTTCCTTAGTCTTCTGAGAAAGTAGAGGCATTGGTGGGCTTTCTTAACTATAATGCCGGCATGGGGGAACCAGGACAGGTTGTTGGTGATCTGGACACCTAAAAACTTGAAGTTCTCGACCATTTCTACTTTGTCCCCATTAATGTAAACAAGGGGATGTCCTCCACTATGCTTCCTGAAGTCGCTGACAATCTCCTTCATTTTATTGACATTGAGGGAGAGATTATTGTCATCGTACCAGTTCACCAGATTCTCTATTTCATTCCTGTAATCTGTCTCGTCATTGTTTGAGACCCGACTCATTACGGTGGTGTAATCAGCAAACTTGAAAATCAAGTTGGAGGGAAATTTGACCACACATCATAAGTGTATAAGGAGTGTAGTAAGGGGCTGTGTCCTCATCAAGGTTCCTTCGGCAGTACCTCCCAAACTCATGACTGCTACCATCTAGAAGGACAAGGGCAGCAGGTGCTTGGAAACACCACCACTTAGAGTTTCCCCTCCAAAGCAATCACCATTCTGACTTGGAAAAACATTGCTGTTCCTTCATTGTTGCGTCAAAATCCAGGAACTTTCTCCCAACAGCACTGTGTGTGTACCTACAGCACATGGACTGCAATGGTTCATTAACACCTTTTCAGAGGAAATTTGGGATGAGTAATGAATTGTGGCCGAGCCAGTTACGCTGACATCCCAAGAATGAATAAATAAATACATTTTATCCTGAAAATGTGTCTCCTAGTTCTAGAATTCTCAGTCAGGGGAAACATGCTTCCTGCATTTATCCTGTCAAGCTCTGTAAGAATTTTGTATGCTTCGGTGAGATCTCATTCTTTTAAACTCCAGAGAATACAAGCCCGATCTTCTCAATCACTGCTCACAGGACATTGAAACAGGTGCAGGAGCAGGCCAATCGACCTTTGAGTCTGCACCACCATCCAATATGATCATGGCTGATCCTGCACTTTCAGTATCATATTCCCGCTTCCTCTCCATACCCCTTGATCCCTTTAGCCACAAGGGCCAAATCTAGCTCCCTCTTGAACATATCTAACGAAGTGGCCCCAACAGCTCTTTGTGGTCGAGAATGAATTCCGCAGGTTCACAGCTCTCTGAGTGCAGACAACTCCACTATCCAGAAATAATTCTGGCTGAACAATTGTTGCACTCTCCATGGCAAGTACATCCTTCCTTAGTTCAGGATGTAGTCAATGATAATTTTTGATTATTTAGCAGCATGTGTTATACTGGGTGTGAAATAGTGAAGCCTGATGCTGAGTAAGAAAATTGTGCAATAATGTTCTAAAGTATTTATTTTCCATGGACTGGCAGCAACAGCACAATCATTATGAAACATTATATAAGGACTAATTATTGAATATTGTAGAAAGCTAACAAGAAAAAATACTTCAGGTTCCCTGACTATATGGCAGCTCAATAAGAATACAAAACTCTGGTCGTCCATGGTGGGTTTAAGCGCCACTCCATCACTCTTCAGCACTTCCAATATGCTGATGCGGTTAGAGGTGTTTCCGGTGGAATTCAGACCAAAGCCCCATTTGACCTTTCAAGTTGACGTAAAAAATTCCTAGAAGAAGAACAGAGTGGTCCCTGCAATGGCCTGATCCATCAGTCAAAAGCACTGAAACAGATTATCTGGTTGCTTACCCCATTGTTATTTGTGGGATCCTGCTGTACACAGATTTGAGGAATCCTTAGAGTCCCTGAGGTGCAGAAAGAGGCCATTTAGCCCATCAAGTTTGCACAGACTCTCCAAAAGGGCACCTTACCCAGGGCCACCCGCCCTATCCCCATAACTCTGCTCATTTGCCATGGCTAATCCATCCAACCGACACATCTTTGGACACGAAGGGGCAGTTTAGAATGGCCAATCTCGCTAACCTGCACATCTTTGGAGTGTGGGATCAAGCGGAGCACCTGGAGGAAACCCACGCAGACACAGGGAGAACGTGCAAACTCCACTCGGACAGTCACCCAAGGCCGGAATCGAACCTGCGTCCCTGGCTCTGTGAGGCAGCAAGGCTAACCACTGTGCCACCGTACTGCCCAACATAGCCTGTAAAGCACTTTGGGACACTTTTAAGATGTGAAATGCACTATATAAATGCAACATCATTTAGTTTGTAAATGCAACATTACATTAGGCAAGAGATCTCTGAATCTATCCAAATCGCTGATATGGATTTTGAAGGAACGACGGCAGATGAAATAGATTGTAGATCACCCAGACGGTGTTCGTTATAGGAAGAGATTTGTACTTTTAGGTACAAAATGGTAGAATATCAAAATGTAGCACATCGTTATGCATTTTGTTGAAAAGATGCTCATTGCAGATGGGTGATCTCAGAGCTAATATAAATAGAAAATGGATCCAAGCCATTTAGTATATTCACAGTTTGATCGAGATTTTTAAGAGAGATTATATCAGCTTGTTACTGTTATTATTATTTATGTGTTGTACGGGGAAATCAGGCATCAGAGCACATTTCCTGACAAGAATGTTTATCATCTAAGACATGCAATCTGGCATGAATACCTGGAGGATGTCAGCTAAGGCCCCGCTAATAATATTAAATGAACCAGGGGAAAAGAAAATTAGTATGGACTTAACCTTGGTTTAAGCAGCCAACACAACATTTCTGAGGGTATTGTAAAGAAATAACTGTTGCTCTTATGGGAAGTGACCAATGTTTAATTATGCTGTATTTCCTGATTTAGAATCCATATGATTCTAGAAGTTACTGTCAAACAAAACCTACCTCTCCACAAGAAATGGTAGAGCAGGTAACCAATGAGAGTGATTTTCATTTAACTGGCTGTGTAGAAAATGTACAGGATCAGCGGACTCCAGTTTCACATCCAATTAAATATTGTTCCCGTTGATCTCAATGGGGAGAAAGGTCAGGCATCTGACAGTCAGTTTTTCCATGAATTAATTGGGTTCAAATTGCCCCATATCTTGAGGTATGATTTCACATAGTTTTAAGGAACAAGTCAGGATGGTATGTGATTGGAAAGGTAATGCGTTCCCATGCGTCTGTTCCCTTGTCCTTCTAGGTGGGAGTGGTCATAGGTTTGGGAAGCACTGTCTAAGCAGCCTTGGTAAGTTGTCACAGTGCATCCTGCATATAGTACACATTGCCGTCACTGTACATCAGTGGTGGATGGATCGAATGTTTAAGTTGGTGCATGGGGTGCCGATCAAGCAGACTCCTTTGTTTTGGACAGTGTTCAACTTCTTGAGTGCTGTTGGAGCTACACTCATCCTGTCAAATGGAGAATATTTGATCACACTGCTTCCTTGTGCCTTGTAGATGGTGGACAGGTTTTGGGAAGTCTGGAAATGAGTTACTTGTCCCAGCATCTGACCTCCTCTTGTAGACACAGCATTTACATGGCAAGTCCAGGTCAGTTTCTGGTCAAAGGCAACCCTCAGGATGTTGATAGTGGAGAATTCATCAATGCTGACGCCATTAATGTCAAGGGGAGACGGTTAGATTTTCCCTCGTTGGAGATGGTCTGGCATTTGTGTGGCACAAATGTGATTTATCAGCCCAAGCATATTGTCCAGCAACTGCAACCACCTTGCTTTGTATTGGTTATGACTCCAACCAGTGGATAGTTTTCTCCTGATTTACATTAGCTTCAATTTTTGTCAGACCTCCTTGATGGAACTCAATTTCAGCCTTAAGGGCAAGACTGAAAGAAGCCATATGTGATTATAGCTCAGTTTTTTATTCTGAGTATTATTAATTTCTCTCATTCGCACCTCCCCTCATGAGTTCAGCTCTTTTATCCATGTTTGGACTAAGACAGCAATGGGATCAGGAACAGAGCCATGGAGAAACTAGGAGCAGATTATCACTGTTTAAGTGTCACCTGATAGCACTCTGTCCATCGTTTTTCTGTAATTGTCCTGATTGGCTTGTCCCGCGTTTTGAGGACAAGGCACATCTGGCAATTTCCCACATTGTCCCATGGATGCCAGCACAGTTTTACCGGGAAAGCGTGCTCAGGTCTGTGGTTAGTTCTAGAGCACAAGTCTGCTGTACTATTGGCAGTATGCTGTCAGGGGCCCTATGCAGTATCCAATGCTTCAATCATTTCTTGTATTTGCTGAAGATTGACATCTGTGATGCTGGGGGCCTCAGGAAGAGGTGAAGATAATCATCCACTTACACTTTTTGCTGAAAATGGTTGCAAATGTCTTTGTTGTTTTCTCTTTCACACTGATGTGCTAGACTCCCCCATCATTGGGGATGGGGATACTTGTGGAGTCTCATTCTCCAGTTAGTTATTAAATTGCTCAACACCATTCATAGCTGGATGTGGCAAGACTGCAGAATTTAGATTTGATCCATTGGTTGTGGGATCACTTAGCCCTGTCTATTAGATGCTTCGTCCACTGTTTGATATGCAAGTAGTCCTGTTTAAGTAGTTCTATGTTGTAGCTTCGTTGACACCTCATTTGTTTGGTATGCCCCATGCGCTCCTGACATGCCCTCCTGCATTCTTCATTGAACCAGAGTTGATCCCCTGGCTTCACAGTAATGGCAGAGTGAGGGATATGAAGGACAATGAAATTACAGATAATGGTTGAAATCTGTTGCTGCTGATGGCTCACAATACCTCATGGATGCCCAGATTTGGGTTACCAGACCTGCTCTGAATCTATTCCATTTAGCATGGTGGTAATGCCACATAATACAATGGAGGGTGTAATCAGTGTGTAGATGGGACTTTAACTTCACAATTACTATGCGGTGGTTACTCCTTCCAATATTGTCATGGATAGATGCATCTGCAGCATGTGGATTGGTGAGGACAAGGTTTAGTAGATTTTCCTTCTTATTGGTCTTGTTGGTTCCCTCACCTCCAACTACAGGTCCAGTTTGGCAGAGACATCCTTTAGGACTCAACCAGCTTGATCAGTAGTGATGTTACCAAGCCGGACAGTGCAGTCCCCCAGCCAGAGACTATTATGTGTTCCTGCCACCCTCAGAGCTTCCTCCAAGTTGTACTCAACATGGTGGAGTAAAATTCATCAGCTAAGGGAGGGCACTGGGTGGTAGCAGGAAGTTTCCTTGCACATGTTTGACCTGATGCCATGAGATTTCATATGGTCAGGAGTTAATGTTGAGGACTTCCAGGGCAACTCCCTCCCACTGAACCTCCACCACTGGTGGGTCTGTTTTGTCGGTGGGACAGGACTTACACAAGGATGGGGATGGTGTTGTCTGGGACATTGGCTATAAGGAATGGTTTGCTGTGTATAACTATGTCAGATTGTTGTTTGATGAGTCTATGAGACAACTCTCCCAATTTTGGCTCAAGCTACCAGATCTTAGTAAGAAGGACTTTGAGAGGTCAACAATTTGGTCATGCCATTGTCATCTCAAGTTAATGCCAATTTGCCCTTTGGTTTTATCCCTTTTTGCCATTTCTGTAGCAGCTTGGCACAACGAGGCCATATCAGAGGAAAGTAAAGATTCAACCATATTGTTGTAAGTCTGGAGTCACATGTAGGCCAGGTCAGGTAAGGGTGGCAGATTTCCTTCCCTAAATGACATGAGTGAACCATATGGGTTTTTACACCAAGCGATGATAGAGGTATGGTCAGTGTCTTGAGGTCAAACAGAACACCAAGTCACTAAGTTGTGAACAATGTTACTCAGATTAAGAGATTTAACAGAAATAGAAACAGTGGTCAGAGAATGGAGATTGCTTTAGGGACCACAGAGGGCATAGGTTTAAGGTGAGAGGTGAAAGATTTAAAAGGGACCTGAGGGGCAACACCTTCATGGAGAGGGTGGTGCGTATACAGAATGAGCTGCCAGAGAAAATTGATGAGGCAGGTTCAATAGCAACATTTATAAAGCATTTGGATAAGTACATGGATGGGAAAGGATTAGTGGTATATGGGCCAAATGCAGGCAATTGGGACGAGCTGGGAGGGTACCATGGTCAGCATAAACCGGTTGGGCTGAAGGGCCTCTTTCCATGCTGTATTGCTTAATGACTCTATTACAGAATTTTACCCACCATGGGAATCAAAGCGGGCAAGGGGCGGACAATGGAAACGTCCATTGACCACAGGCGGGATTTTACGGTTTCAGGACAAGCAAGGCCGTAAAATTCTGCGCCATGACTCTATTATGCCTTCATTCTTCACCATATTTAGTTAACGGTGTGTTAAAGCAAATTATATGAATCACAATGCTGTATTGTTCTTATACAAAACACAGCCCAAAAGACGTGCTGGTTAAGTGGATTGGCCATGCTAAATTCTCCCTCAGTGTACAGATGCCAGAGTGTGTGGACTGGCGGATTTTCACAGTAACTTCATTGCAGTGTTAATGTAAGCCTACTTGTGACACCAATAAATAAACTTTAAAACACTTCCAATTGTGAAGCTTTAATTAGATGCAGAAAAACAAACAGTTCCATGAATGTTAATTTTGTCATCCAATAGGATTATGCAAACTACTGTTTGCTCAATAAACCAATTATATAAAGTTAGGCTTTTCTGAGTCCAATGATACACTGAAAGAAAACTTTATTAAAGACTTTACAGATGTAAAAAATAAGAACGTTTGAAATCAGAATTTGTTGCATGCTTGGTTAGCTATTTGATTACTTTCTATTGCTGGTATTTTTACGCACTCTCTCTTTCTCTTGCTATGTCTTATAATTAGTAAAATTGATCAAGGTTTCAACAAATGCTGATCAACAACATAATAAAATGACCCCTGGGGTCCTAGTGTTTACAACCCTTCAGCTGCACAGCGCAAAATTTCCATGGGATGAGCAGAAACCACAAGCTTCATAGTTGCACCATTTACCACATTTAAGAGGTGTATGATTTTCTCTTTATTACATTCAAAGTCATCTAAATGAATGGGTTGATGTCATAGCAGAAAAGGAAGTTCTGTAACTTGAGGGCTAACATTTTTTGAAAGAGTCTGCTGCTGCTGTTTTCAAACGTACAACAAAAAGGCAATTGCTGAATTTGTTGGACTTTGGTTAATGGGATCGTAATAAAAGTAAGGGATTCTTGATAATGCCATCAGAAAAAAAAACTGTAATGTACAGAACAGGGTTTGAAGTCTTTCATTTCATTTATTCATTGACATCTACAGCTGCCTCAGGGGCATTAGGACATAATAGCCTCATATCCATCTGTAATATGCTGCAGTATCCTGTAGGAGGGGCTATTGTTCTCTTCCTCTTTTTGGTCTCTCCTTGCCTCTATTGGGATTGTGAACAATTTTTGCTGCTGTTTCTGAGGCTAGACCATGAAAGAAGTAGAGAAGATAGATTGCTATCTTTAATTAAACTGTTATATAAAACTTCTTTTGCTTACAAATTTGAAAAAGAAATTACGGTGTAACCTCCTCAGGGAAAGAAACTCAATTTGCACAAAAAAACTGCCAGTTCTATTTGTGCTGCATTAGCGGTTGGACTGCATTAGTTAAGGCCAAATACACAGCACAAAGTTGTGGTAAAGTTAAAGAGAAATGATTGTCACCCTAGGGTACAGATTTCAATCTGCTCTGCATTAAGGTAATTCAACCTCTGGCCACATAAACAGCCTGATAACACTTAGGCAGGCAAAATGATCTGTAACGCATTGGAGTAGGAAGGGGGTAAGCGTTTATTTTCATCTTTATCATGGCATGACCTTTGAGGAGGGATAAGTTAAAAGAGCATTTGCATTACTGTTGGTGTGGAGACACAGCTATGTAATTTTGTCTCATATCCAGAGTCAGAAACAAAATGTGATGCATTCTATCGTGGGTAAATTGGAATCAAAATTCAGTAGGCAAAACAGCAATCGAACAATCGGCTAACCTTTAAAGAAGAAATGGTTCAGAAACAATTGTGTTACTTCCCCATGAAGGGAAAGGTAAGACGACCAAAGCACCCAAAGCAATTGAAAAGGGTTAAAGAGTAAGATGAATCTGGAAAAAATAGGGTCCATACCATGGCTGTCAGGTAGATAATACAAATGAGAACCAGGCTGAATATAGAAAGTTCAGAGGGGAAATCAAAAAGGAAGTAAGAGGAGAGAGTATGAGGAGAGAATCACAGTTAACATGAAACGGAATGCAAAAGGGAAGCGAAAAAGGAAAGAATGGGGCAACACGAGAATACGAGGAGAGACTCGGAGGAAAAATGAAAGGGAATCGAAAAATCTTCCACAGCCATGTAAATGGTAGAAGGGTGATAAGAGGTGTGGTTAGGCCATTTTGGGATGCATATGAAGACCTAAACATGGCCGAGGCAGTAAATGAGTATTTTGCATCTGTCTTTGCCAAAGTCATAATGACTGGATGGGCTATAAATAGACAGAGTGGGGGTATTAGAAAAGCTAGCTGTACTTCAAGTTCATAAGTCACCACAACCAAATGAGATACATCTGTGGATTCTGAGGCAAGTAAGGGTGTAAATTGTGGAGATACTGACCATAATCTTCCAACCCTGCTTATATATGGGAGAGGTAGAGGTCATGATGTGGAGATGCCGGCGTTGGACTGGGGTAAACACAGTAAGAAGTTTAACAACACCAGGTTAAAGTCCAACAGGTTTATTTGGTAGCAAAAGCCACAACTTTTGCTTTTGCTACCAAATAAACCTGTTGGACTTTAACCTGGTGTTGTTAAACCTCTTACAGAGGTAGAGGTGCCAGGGGACTGGAAAATTGCAAATATTACACTTTTGTTCATAAGAGGATGTAAGGATAAACCCAACAATTACAGACACAAAAACAGAAAATGCTGGAAAATCTCAGCAGGCCTGACGGCATCTGTGGAGAGAGAATAGATCCAATGTTTTGAGTCTGGATGACCCTTCATCGGAGTTAAGAGCAAAGGAAATCAGACGAGTGGACAGGGTGAAAGAGATAAACAGAAACTTTTCGGAGAGAAGAGTAGTACTTCTTCAAGGAAGGCATTCCTGGCAGTGAGTTAAACACTAAGATGAAGGCAAAATACTGCAGATGCTGGAATCTGAAACAAAAACAGAAAATGCTGGAAAATCCCAAGAAGTCTGACAGCATCTCTGGAGAGAGGATAGAGCCAATGTTTCGAGTCTGGATGACCCTTCGTCAGAGCTACAAGCAAAGAAAATCAGACAAGTGGACATGAAAAAAAAATTATGTTTAACAAATTTGATTGGGTTTATTGATGAGGTATCAGAAATAGTTGAAGAAGGTAATGGTATAAGGATTTCCAAAAGGTGTTTGATGAAGTGCCACATAGTAAGCTTGCTAACAAAATTGAAATCCTGAAGTAAAAGGGACATTGGCAGCATGGATACAAAGTTGGATAAGGGAAAGGAAACAAAGAATGGTAGTGAATGACTATTTCTCAGACTGGAGGAAGCGATACAAGAGACCCCCTCCAATGTCCATATTAAAACCACTGCTCTTCTTGATATATATTAATGACTTAGGTATATTAGGTATAATTATTTGCACATTCTCCCCGTGTCTGTGTGTGTTTCCTTTGGGTGCTCCAGTTTCCTCTCACAGTCCAAAAGATGCGTAGGTTAGATGGATTAGCCATGGTAAATGTGTGGGGCTGCGTGGATAGGGCAGCGGAAAGGGCCTGGGTAAGATATTCTGTCAGAAAGTCAGTGAAGACCCGATGGGCCTAATGGCCTCTTCTGCACTGTAGGGATTTTATGATTCAATGAATTACAAAATTTGCAGAAGACACAAAAGTTGGAAGCAGTGCGAATTGTGAGAATAGTGATAGGTTTCACAAGGACATAGACAGACTGGTGGAATGGGTAGGCACATAGCAGAATGAAATTTAATGCAGGAAATGCAGAGTGATATATTTTAGTGGGAAGAACAAGAGAGGTAACTTAAACTGAAAGGTACAGTCCTAAAGGGGTTTCTGGTACAGAGGGACATGGGCTGTGTGTGTATAAATCGATGAAGCTGGCAGACTAGTTGAGAAAGGGGTTAAAAGGGCAGGTGGGATCTTGGGCTTCATAAATAGAGGCAGAGATTATGTTAAAGCAAGGAAACTATTACGAATCTTTATAAAACACTGGCTCAGCCCCAACAGGTGTATTCCTGGCCACCATATTTTATAAACAAATTGAAGGCTTTATAAAGGGTGCAGGAAAGAATTACAATGGTTCCAGGGTGAGACATTTCATGGATAGATTGGGGAAACTGAGGCTTGCTCTCCTTAGAGCAGAGAGGTTTGGGCAGAGAATGAATAGAACTGGGCAGAGTAGATAAATATAATCTGTTCCCATTGGTGGAAGGGTCATAAAACCAGAGGACACAGCTTGATTGTCAAAAGAATCAGAATGGTTATGAGAAAAATGTGAGTGTTTAGGATCTGGAATACACTGTCAGAAAGGGTGGTGAAGGCAGGTTCAATTAGGGTTTTCAAAATGAAATTGGACTAACATATCCAAGGGCGGCACAGTGGCACAATGATTAGCACTGCTGCCTCACAGTGCCAGAGATCCAGGTTCAATTCTGGTCTCAGGTGACTGTCTGTATGGAGTTTGCATGTTCTCCCCATGTTTGTGTAGGTTTCCTCCGGGTGCTCCGGTTTCCTCCCACAGTCCAAATGTGTGCGGGTTAGGTTGATTGGTCATACTAAATTACCCATTAGTGTTAGGGGACTAGTTAGGGTAAATGCATGGGGTTATAGGGATGGAGCTTGGGTGGGATTGTTGTCGGTGCAGGTTCGATGGGCTGAATGGCTTCCTTCTGCACTGTAGTGATTCTATGATTATCTGGTCATATGATGGAAAAACAGTACATGGCAACATGGAAAGGGCAGGGAGTGGGAATTGCTTGTGTAGAGCTGGCAGGGGTTTGATGGGCTTAATTGTCTTCTTTAGTGCTGCAACCATTCTATTCTTTGAAAATCCAAGAGGATGAAGCCTTGCTCTGCTTTTTTGGAGCCAGGTCAGACTTCTCTAGTACTGGATAATGATTCCTTAGGGATTGAATACATTCCTTATTGATCGAGTACATTCAAGTGAACAAGGGTAATAAGATAAGTGCCCGTGGTTGTATCAGCCACTTAGAGATGATCCTTACTAAGGGAAGGAGCAGATTATTTTGGAATCAGGGGAGGTACTTGTACAAAAGAAAATGATTTTCTTTCAAAGAAGCTAAAAAAGTAAAAGCTTGGGACACAGGATTAGATTTTGCTGTAACTTCTGTTCACAGGATAAAACTATTAGAAACTGTCAAATAAATTCTGGATTGACACTGAACAATTAGATTTCCAAGAAACAAGCCGTTATGTGCTGCTACATTTTTAATCTAACTGTATTCTGATATCCAGGCTTTTGTACTTTCCAGTAAGGTCCAGTTACCAATTTTCTGCAGTAATTGTACTGTGATTTGGACCTGATGGTTTGGTCAATACCTGCAGGAAATAAGATTAAATCTTTATTAGCTTGATAAGTGAAATATAAAACATAAATTGAAAAGTCAAAATATCATAATCTCCTAATATTCACATTTTCAGATTTTATTTATATTTGATAGATAAAAGGGCTTTTATGAAATCTAAAGATGCTTTTCATCTTGCACTCATCGGTACAAATAGCAAGAGTACCAAATTGTAAAGAGAACAACAATGTATACTGCATGAGAAGAGAGTACTGATTGGAAAGCAACAATGGACTCTGATTAATTGAGGCGTGACCATGGAGAAAGCACCAGTTATCTGATAACTGACAGTTAACCGCCAAGCTTGGCATTCTGATTGGAAGAGATATTGTCACGGAGAATGCACCACTTAACTGATGACTGACAGTTTAACTATTAGTTATCAGTTAACTGGTGCATTCTCCATGACAATACTACCAATCAGAGTCCACTTGCATACCAATCAACTCTCTCTTCTCATGCAATATAAATTGTAGTTCCTTTTACAGTTTGGTATTCTTGTGCATTGTCCCAATAAGGGTAAGCCGAAAAGCTTAGATAATAGGGTGAACTTTCCCGTTCCATCTGCCACGGCAATCGTAGAGGGCGAGGGGTGGATCATGGAAAGGTCCGTTGACCGCGGGTAGGATTTTCCAGTTTTGGGACGAGCAGGGCTGGAAAATCTCACCCAATATATCTGTTTTCAGCAATATTCAAGATACCAAACGATTAAGTCTGAGAATAATTAGAAGATACATTAGTTGCGCCCTGTAGCTTTCATAATTTGATACAGCATCCACCATAATCACAAACACAAAATGTTGCAAAGGCAAATAATAAGGAACAGAGAATGCATATCCTTACTTTCAGTATTTTACAACATAGTATGTACGGAAATCAGAAGGGCTGGAGATTCATTTGTACCTGTTTCTGAGTGTGAATCTGAGCAGTGGCGTCAAAACTGATGGGCAAGATGGCCACACAATATTGGTCCTTCTTGTATCATCAGGAGGTAGCTAGCATAATGCAGGCACTGGACATTACAAAGTGCTGATGTGGAGATGCCGGCGTTGGACTGGGGTAAGCACAGTAATCTGTGTCGATATGCGCGATCTTCTTGGAGATCCTCTCCACTTGGAGCCGGCAGTTTGCGATGTCGATGGTAGTCATGATGTGGAGATGCCGGCGTTGGACTGGGGTAAACACAGTGCTTACCCCAGTCCAACGCCGGCATCTCCACATCATGACTACCATCGACATCGCAAACTGCCGGCTCCAAGTGGAGAGGATCTCCAAGAAGATCGCGCATATCGACGCATTACGAAGTGCACCAGCATAATAGGGCTTTTAATAAATCTGGAATTGGGAGGGTTGCGATCAGGAGGGAGCCCTGTAGCTGCCCACAGTTTAGATGGAGGAGTTGGGAGGAGCACTCATGCTATAGTTAGGCCACTGTAGAAACAGCACAAACATTTTTTTCTAATATGGCCGAAGATTTCTGCAACTGGGACACGATTCATTGCTCTTGGTATATTTAAATTGGGCCAAAGCTCTTCTCAGATATCTGAAAGCAGTGTGATCCAATATGGCGAGGGCCATGCCATTGCAATATATACCATCCAAAGGACCTCACACACAAGCATTATGCCTGGCGGCAGATTTGAAAATGGGCAAAAATGCTTATCATGTTCTATCCTGGAGATCACAGCAGTATGAGTGGGAAGGTTGAAGGGATTCCATACTCAGTCTTGATTCAGATAGAATTAATATTTGCTCTGTACTGCATCTAGATCTGCAATTACTTATGTCGTGATATTTTGCTCCGCTTCTGCCTGATGCAATCAATCCAGTAGTCACATTTTGAAACATAGAGATGTCAGAGAGTGTTTAATGTTTTGTTGGTGATGATGAAGAATGTTAATTGTACTAAATTGCACAGTGGCAGGATCATTTCTTTTGTGGCCATGGACATCATGGACAAGTTAAAGCCATTGATCTTTCCCAGAACAAGATCAATCAGAAAATCAACATCTACAACACCATAACAAGTCCACTTCCAGTGTCAGCCAGCCTTAGATCCTCTACTGAAACAAAAAAACAACAACAGGATTTTGTCCTTTAAGTCATGACCCAATTGTTAGGGTCAAATACGAGGCCCCAACCCTTTATGTCAGGAACAGTCACCCGACAGTGATGATTTCTCTGAATTGGCCAATTAGTGGCTAGCAGGCAAGCTAGTTGTACAACTAAGGATGGTGGGTGGGTTGTCAAAGGTCGAGGGCCAGTAGGAGGTCTTCAGGCATAGAAGGAGTATCAGCTAGCTACTGCAGGTAAGGGAGATAGAGGGCTCCTCCATCATATCCCCCCCCTCCCCCCACCCTCCGCGACTGTTAAGACTTTCCAATTGCAGAGTGGCATTAGCTGACAGGCCGCCATTGTGCAGAGAGAACCCCATCCACAGGGTGGCTGCAACATCTGCCAGATGATCGGTGAGGGCCTCAAAGCCTACCTGGAGCACAGCCACCCCTGCCCCCGCCTCCCCCCCCATTCCCCCCCCCCCATCTCCACCCCCTCCCCCCCCCATTCCCCCCACCCCCCCGCCCCCCCAGGTCTGCCGCTGGATAGGTCAAGTCCAAGCAGTTGAACTGTTCCGGATGTTACGGAGGGCCGACTGGAAAATTCCACTCAAACTCTGACAATTGGCCTTTCACTTATCTTTATTGTCCAACCATCACATGTAGGTGGGTAGCCTGGCCTTCCACCCCCAATTCCGCCCCTGAAAAAATGGCCCAGGTGAGGGATTGTGCTGTCAGTAAATGGGCATTCTGACGGACAGTGCAGAATTACACACCCACCCACCCACCTCTGTCCTTGCCTCTATCGGCCCAGGAAAATCCTGCCTTGCGTCAGTTTGCTTGACACTTTGCCTTAAAAATAATCCTGCATCTAGTCTAATTTGGAGCTGAATTATAGACAGATAGGTACGATTGCCTGCTACAAATTAGAAACTGGTTAGAGGTCTACTAAACTCACAGTTATAATGGCAGAGAGAACAATCTTTCATTTTAATTGTTTTCAGCTGAATTCAACCCTGGTTTCAGGGGTTCATGGGGTGCAGTGTGCTCATAGTGTGCAAATATTGCAGTTCAAACACTGGTATATACCCTGCAAAAATGCATCAATACAGAATTACATTAAACATACAAGTACTGTTATGTATTAAAGTAATTTAATAATTACTGTACAGAAAATTTAATGTTGTTTTTGTCTCTTTCTTAAGTATAAGTTTATTTTTTCATGAGGTGTCAGAGTCGCTGACAAGGCTAGCATTCATTGCCCATCCCATGTAGACCAGATCAGGTAAATTGGACAGATTTCCTTGGAAGTGTTTAGGAAAGTATTAGGAAAAACAGTAATTTCAGAATACAGTACTATAGTTGTGGTGAACCATCGTTGGTTACCACTGTGGGGTTATTCTAATGTTGCTGTTGGGTTAGGGTGTTGACACTGTGGGGTTGTTATAATGTTGTTGTTGGGCTAGGGTGTTTACACTGTGGGATTAATATACCTGTGGTGGATGCTGTTATGGCACATCCCAGTCGGGCCCCGCCTCCTGGGAGAGGTATAAGACCCTCTGCTCAGGCGGGACCCCTCCAGTCTGGAATGGTGTACTCGTGTTTAAATAGTTCCATTGTTTGTCAATAAAAGCCTTCAATTACTGAAGCCTTGTACCTCGTGCTTGATTGTCGCGCATCAATTTTATTGACAAACACAAAACTCTCGACAGAAAAGAGAGTATGGAGCAAATGCTAAAACCAGAGCGTCTGACGCTGGATCCACGTGCGGTCGGCGCCTCTAACACCTTCGACCACTGGCTGAAGTGTTTCGAGGACTACCTGGCAGCCTCTGCAGCAGTTACTACGGATAACGACAGACTCCAGGTCCTCCATGCGAGGGTAAGCGACACTGTCTACCTCGCGATTCGTGCGGCCACCACTTACCCGAGGGCCCTCGAGCTCTTGAAAAAGCGATACACGAGACCTCCCAACGAGATCCACGCTCGTTATCTCCTCGCTACACGACGTCGGCAGTCGGGCGAAACCATGGAGGACTACGCCAATGAGCTCTTGCAGCTTGCCAGGGGCTGCGACTGCAAAGCTGTGTCGGCTGAGCAGTACATGTACGACCTCGCCCGAGATGCGTTTGTGGCAGGGGTAGGGTCTTCGTACATCCGGCTCAAGCTGTTGGAGAAAGGGAATCTCAACCTGACCCAAGCGATGGAGATGGCTGAAATGCTGGAGGCAGCGTCGAAAAGCTTGGCCCTGTATCCAGAGGACCACGTGGAGACAACGTGGCAGGAGCAGTCACAAATCCCTCCTCGCCCCACGGGCTCGCGCTCCCATATCGACCCGACGACGGCGGCAGCCCCAGGCGGCCCGCGGTGCTATTTTTGCGGAGGAGTCAAGCATCCACGGCAACAGTGTCCTGCTAAAACGGTGATCTGCAATCAGTGCGGTAAAAAGGGGCACTACGCGAAAGTCTGCAGATCGAAGCCCAAGAACGGCAGTGCAGCCTGTGACCCTCCAGAACGGAGATCATCTCCATCGGCGTCGCAGTACCCACGAGGTCCGACCACGTGCGAGCCCAGGACGACGCCATTGTGGCTGGCGGAGGAGGAGGATGACCACCAGGAGTCGCTACGCTTGGGGCCCTCACCCATGTGCGATTCATGGGGGCGGCCATCTTGGTCGACGACAACCAGGAGCGACCAGCAGGGGTGCTCAGCATCAACCTCGGCTGCCTGCAGTGACGTCCAAGGGCCAACGGTGGCGTCGATCACCCTGGACCAGGCTAAGCATCACACGCTTGACTGTTCAATGATGAACATTAAGGTAAATGGTCGTACTGTGTATTGTCTGTTTGACAGCGGGAGCACTGAGAGTTTTATTCACCCTGACACTGCAAAGAGGTGTGGACTCCGGGTTCTACCTGCCAAACAGACAATTTCTATGGCATCACGGTCCCGGTCTGTACCGATCCAAGGACGTTGTGTGGTAACTCTGGAAGTGCAGGGCACAATTTACGAGCGATACAGGCTCCTTGTGTTGCCGCATCTTTGCGCGCCAATTCTCCTCGGACTAAACTTTATGGTCCACATGAAGAGTGTGATCCTACAGTACGGTGGGCCACTCCCTTCGCTGGCAGTAGGGAATCAGCCGCAGCCTCCAAATCGTCCAAAGCGCCCCGCATGCAATCTTTCCACACTAAAGATCACCACACCCTCTTTATTTAAGAATCTGGTACCAGGCTGCAAGCCCATCGCTACTAAAAGTAGGCGTTACAGCGCTGAAGACCGGATCTTCATCAGATCTGAGGTTCAGCGGCTCCTCAAAGAAGGGATCATACAGTCCAGCGTTAGTCCGTGGAGAGCACAGGTCGTGGTGGTTAAGAGCGGGAACAAACCCCGGATGGTCATCGACTACAATCAGACCATTAATCGTTATACGCAGCTGGATGCGTATCCTCTCCCGCGCATATCTGATATGGTCAATCAGATTGCGCAGTACCGGGTGTTCTCCACCATAGACCTTAAGTCCGCCTACCACCAACTCCCCATCTGCCCAGAGGACCGACAATACACGGCTTTTGAGGCGGATGGTCGTCTGTATCAGTTTCTTAGGGTTCCATTTGGTGTCACCAATGGGGTCTCGGTCTTCCAGCGTGCTATGGACCAAATGGTGGACCAGAACGGGTTGCGGGCTACCTTCCCGTACCTGGATAATGTCACCATCTGCGGCCATGACCAGCAGGACCATGACACAAACCTCCAGAACTTTTTGCGCACTGCGTCTCGCCTGAATCTGACCTATAACAGGGAGAAGTGTGTATTCCGTACGCGCAGGTTAGCTATCCTGGGATACGTGGTGGAAAACGGGGTCATTGGCCCTGATCCAGACCGTATGCGCCCCCTTACTGAACTTCCCTTGCCCGCTAGCGCAAAAGCACTGAGGAGATGCCTCGGCTTCTTCTCTTATTATGCGCAGTGGGTCCCCAACTACGCGGACAAAGCCCGTCCGCTCATCAAGTCCACGACTTTTCCACTCACGCCAGAGGCCCAATTGGCCTTCAAGGCTTTGAAAAGCGACATTGCGAAAGCCACGATGCACGCGGTGGATGAATCCATCCCTTTTCAGGTGGAAAGTGATGCATCTGATTTCGCCCTGGCCGCCACACTAAACCAGGCAGGCAGGCCCGTCGCGTTTTTTTCCCGCACCCTTCAAGGTCCCGAAATTCGGCATTCAGCGGTGGAGAAGGAGGCCCAGGCCATTGTGGAGGCCGTCAGACACTGGCACCATTACCTGGCGGGGAAGCGGTTCACCCTGATCACGGATCAGCGATCCGTGGCGTTTATGTTCAATAATACGCAGAGGGGCAAGATCAAGAATGACAAGATCTTGCGGTGGAGAATTGAGCTCTCCACCTATAATTACGATATTATGTATCGTCCAGGGAAACTCAATGAGCCCTCGGATGCCCTCTCGCGCGGAACATGCGCTACCATGCAGGAGGACCGCTTGAACGCCCTCCATAATGATCTGTGCCATCCTGGGGTCACTCGGCTCTACCACTTCATCAAAGCCCGCAACCTGCCCTACTCGGTGGAGGGTGTCAGGTCAGTAACAAGAAGCTGTCGGATTTGCGCGGAATGCAAACCGCACTTTTACCGACCTGACCCGGCACAATTGGTCAAGGCCACTCGCCCCTTCGAGAGGCTGAGTGTGGATTTTAAGGGCCCCCTTCCCTCAACAGACCGGAACGTGTACTTTCTTAACATCATAGAGGAGTACTCCCGGTTCCCGTTTGTTGTCCCCTGTGCGGACACGTCGACTGCCACAGTGATCAAGGCATTCCGTGATCTTTTTACCCTGTTCGGGTACCCCTGCTATATACATAGCGACAGGGGCTCGTCGTTCATGAGTAACGACTTGAGGCAATTCCTGCTCTCATACGGGATTGCCTCTAGTAGAACCACGAGTTACAACCCTAGGGGCAACGGACAGGTGGAGAGAGAGAATGCTACAGTCTGGAAGGCTGTCCTATTGGCGCTGAAGTCCAAAGGCCTTCCAGTCTCCCATTGGCAGGAGGTCCTTCCAAATGCGCTTCACTCCATTCGCTCCCTCCTGTGTACGGCAACCAATGCTACTCCCCACGAGAGGATGTTCTCATTCCCTCGGAAGTCGTCCTCGGGGATATCTTTACCAGCCTGGTTGACGTACCCAGGACCCGTCCTTCTGCGGCGACATGTAAGGGCCCGCAAGTCCGACCCCTTGGTCGAACCGGTCCACCTCCTCCACGCCAACCCTCAGTATGCCTATGTGGCATATCCTGACGGGCGAGAGGACACAGTCTCGATCCGAGACCTGGCGCCCGCAGGGGACGTAGCAACTCCTGTCGCTCCCATACTCCCTGTCACGAATCCCCTATCGCTTATTTCTTCCCCGGACGTGGCGCGGTCAGCACCGGGACCAGTGCATAACAGTTATACTCCCATGTACAGCTTGCCTGAGACTCGGAGATCGGCGCCACCACAGAAGGTACCGGGATCCCCTGCACCACCGCTTCACCAGGGTCAACCGGCCCGTGGGTCCTCGAGGGGACAGCCGGACGCTGTTTTGGAGAGAACGCCACCGCAAGCACCTGCTCCGGTGTCACAACCGGTGTTGAGGAGGTCACAGCGACGGTGCGGTCCTCCAGACCGTCTGGACTTGTAGATTTTTTTTTGTATATATGTAGTCTGTTTTCGCACCCCGCCGGCCTTTGTTTTCAAAGGAGGGGTGAATGTGGTGAACCATCGTTGGTTACCACTGTGGGGTTATTCTAATGTTGCTGTTGGGTTAGGGTGTTGACACTGTGGGGTTGTTATAATGTTGTTGTTGGGCTAGGGTGTTTACACTGTGGGATTAATATACCTGTGGTGGATGCTGTTATGGCACATCCCAGTCGGGCCCCGCCTCCTGGGAGAGGTATAAGACCCTCTGCTCAGGCGGGACCCCTCCAGTCTGGAATGGTGTACTCGTGTTTAAATAGTTCCATTGTTTGTCAATAAAAGCCTTCAATTACTGAAGCCTTGTACCTCGTGCTTGATTGTCGCGCATCAATAGTACAATATTCTGGCCCTGTTTTCTTTTCTCCAATTGACACAGTTTGATTTGATTTCATGACAGAAAATAGTATAATATCATCTTGGATCTATCCATGTGAATTTGTGTCTCTATATTCCATTAGTTTCCTTTATAACAAGGGCCAGGACATTCTCCTGACAGGCCTCATCATTCTCAGTCTGTGTTTGAACTGTTGAAAGGTTTACATGCTGTCAGAAATTGGATCTTATCTTCCGTAAACAAAGCACATTACTTGAGCCATTGTAATATTCACAGTATGCAAGAGGAAAAGAAGGTGTGGAGCGGGGGCGGTGGGGGAGGGGGGGGGGAGGTGGGGGGGAAGCAAATCCAAGTTAAGCAGTAAGCGGGAACATAAAGGACATACATTTGGAGAAAACAATGATGGCATTCTAAAACTTACTGTAAGTATCAAACAAACTTAAGCAAGGCACGGTGGCACAGTGGTTTGCATTGCTACCTCACAGCACCAGGGACCTGGGTTCGATTCCCGGCTTGGATCATTGTCTGTGTGGAGATTGCACATTGTCTGCGTGAGTTTCCTGCAGGTGCTCTGGTTTCCTCCAAAGATATGTGGGTTAGGTTGATGGGCTATGCTAAATTGACCCTCGTTTCGGGGGGATTAGCAGGGTAAATATGTGGGGTTACGGGGATAAGGTGGGATTGTTGTTGTTCCAGGCTCGATGGGCTGAATGGCCTCCTTCTGGACTGTAGGGATTCTATGAGATACGTTTTGAAGAAAGGTCACGGACCTAAAATGTTAACTTTGTTTTTCTCCACACAGATACTGCCTGACCTGCTGCCTATTTATAGTATTTTCCGTTGTTTTCCCAGTATCCATGATGCTTTTGCGTTAAATAAGGAAGAAGCTGGTGAATGTTACAGATGTTCTTGCAAAGTGAAATGTTGTCATGTCAGAGGACTGATTGGATTGGATAGAGCATTATTGTTTCATTCTAGGGACTGCCAATAGAGCTAAAATTAGATCATTAAGAATGTGAATTGATTGGGCAATAAAGCAGAGGATCAACTGAGGGGAGTCCTTTTCCAGAGTATTTCTGGCCTTCGATTTCTATTCTTTAGGTTATAGGTTCAAGGTGAGGGGGGGGAGGTTTAACACGGATATCAGAAGGACGTATTTCACACAGAGGGTGGTGGGGGCCTGGAATGCGCTGCCGGGCAAGGTGGTGGAGGCGGACACACTTGGAATGTTTAAGACTTATCTAGATAGCCACATGAATGGAATGGGAATGGAGGGATACAAAAGAATGGTCTAGTTTGGACCAGGGAGCGGCGCGGGCTTGGAGGGCCGAAGGGCCCATTCCTGTGCTGTATTGTTCTTTGTTCTTTGTTCTTTTCTTTGCTTCTCCCATTGGCAATGTGGAACGATAAGTGTCCAGTCATCGTGTTCCAGCCAACCTAAGTGTGGGGCAGGCTCAAAAGTCCAGCCTGGCCTTTCACTGATTACCATTTTTGTATGTCCTGAATGGTCCATTCTAACAGATGATGATGAGAGTGAAAAGCATGAGAAGTGATTGGCAAGTTCAATGGGGTATTTTATCAACAAGGAACATTTGATTCACAAAGGCCTAAAATTCATTAAAGCAAAATGTCAGCACAGAGAGCTCGCAGAATTTCTAAGCTTCATGGGTTAGTAGAATGCTGTAGGTGATGCCAAGTTGTGCCCAAAGAAGAAATGATAAATGAACAAACCACCAATGGATATACTAGATGACAGTCTGACTGAATGCCTGCAATTAAACCTAAATCTGATGTTGGAGGCAATGACTCAGTAGTGCAGAAAGAAGCTACAGGGCAGAACAAAGAACAGTACAGCACAGGAACAGGCCCTTCAGCCCACCAAGCTTGCGCCGATCACATTATCCTATCTAGACCAACCACCTATATCCCTTTATTCCCCGGCTGTTCATGTGTCTATCCAGATAAGTCTTAAATGTCACTAACATGTCTGCCTCAAATACCTCACATGGCAGTGTATTCCAGGCCCTCTGCGCATCTCTACTGAACCTTTCCCTCCTTACCTCAAACTTGTGACCCCTTGCAATTGTCATTTTTGCCCTGGTAAAAAGTTTCCAACTGTTCACCTTAACTATGCCCCCCATAACTTTATAAACTTCTGTCAGGTCGCCCTTCAGCCTCCATCTTTGCAGCGAGAACAATCCCAGTTTATTCAATCTCTCCACATAGCTAATACTCTCTATACCAGGCCACATCCTGGTAAACCTTTTCTGTACACCCTCCAAAGCCTCCAAGTCTTTCTGATAGTGTGACAAACAGAATTGGACACAATATTCCAAATGTGGCCTAACCAATGTTTTATATGACAGTAACATAATTTGCCGACATTTTTACTCGATGTCCCATCTGGTGAAGGCAAGCATGCCATATGCTTTCTTCACCACCTTTTCCACCTGTGCTTCCACTTTTAAAGATTTGTGGACCTGTACTCCCAGGTCTCTCTGTGTGTCGATGCTCCTGATGGTTCTGCCATTTATTTTCATGACATGAATGTTCATTAGTTAGTTATAATGATACCCACTCCTCAACATTATCAGTGCCTATGCATAGACTTGAATAATAAAGGCAGCAATTATGGTTAGCACAGATTGGGCTTGAATCCATTGAAGTTCAATTTGAAATGTTTAAGATCTTGATGGGACTTGACAGCTAACCACGTACCACTGCTGTCTCACAGCACCAGGAACCCGGGTTCAATTTCAGCCTCAGGTGACTGTCTGTGTGGAATTTGCACGTTCTCCCTGTGTCTGCATGGGTTACCTCCGGGTGCTCCGGTTTTCTCCCACAGTCCAAAGATGTGCGGGTTAGGTGGATTAGCCATGATAAATTTCCCCTTTGTGTTCAAAGACGTGTAGGTTAGGGGGATTAGCGGGTGAATATGTGGGGTTACGGGGATAGGACCTGGATAAGGTGATTTGTTGGAGAGTCAGTGCAGATTCGATGGGCCGAAGGGCCTTCTTCTGCACTTTAGGGATTCTGTGTGATTCTATGGGATTCTGCGAATTATAGCGTGGAAATTTCACAGAAGTGAGTTTTGCCTCAAAATGCATCTCCAAAATTCGCAAAATGCTGCAATGGCACATGGCAAGATGAAAATAAATTCAGGGCAGACCCAATAACCTGATTAGTGGCAACAGTTGAGAATTGACTGTTGTCTAGGGTGATAGGAGGAATCTCCTACTCTTCTTTGAATAGCGCTATGACGTACAACATTCACATAAAATGCAGACTGAATCGTGCTTTAATACCTCGTCCGGAGGAAGCACCTGTGACAATACGCAGCTGGGTTAGTCTTGCACTGGACTATCAACTCAGGTTGTGCATTCAAGCTCCTGCTAACCTCCTGATAAAAATTAAACACAAACTTAGAGGAATGATGAAGGTGAAACTGACAGCCCGAGTGTAGAAAATGCATGCGACGCAATTCCCTGAATCTGCAGTTAAACATTGTTTACTCACGTCCACATTTGGAGCATGGTGGATTTAGTCTCGACAATTTACTAATGCAGCCCAGTGCTTATTATTATCCTAATGAAATAGGTGCACTGGAGTGCATCTTAAAACACATATTTACATCAAATTTATACCATGACATTAATAGCTTCATTCAACAAGCAGAAACCTCAAACATTCCACTCTGTCGGTGTTTCTCGATGAAAAACATTGAGATATTTTTATGCACTCATCCAAGAAATTAAAGCTGAAGACTTATTTTTGCTAATCTTGTTATTAAACTTGGTGTGCTTCAGAGTAATTGCAGTTACTCCACCACTCACCCACCCCACCCCCTGTTCTCCCACCCACACCCGAGAAAATGTTTTTTATACTTCCATCACATTTTCACATTGAGCTGCTTCTTCTGATTCCTTGCTCTCTCTCTCTCCAGCATCAGAGAATCATAGAGCAATACAGCACGGAAACAGGCCCTTCGGCCCAACTGGTCCATGTCAACCATGGTGCCCTCCCAGCTAGTCCCGATTGCCCAAGTTTTGCCCATATCCCTTCCCATCCTCGTACTTATCAAAAGTGCTTTTTAAATGTTGCTAACATACCTGCCTCAAACATTTCCTCTGGCAGCTCATTCCACGTACGCACCACTCTCTGCGTGAAGAAGTTGCCTCTCTAGTCCCTTTTAAATCTGTCCCCTCTCACCTTAAACCTATGTCCTCTAGTTTTCAATTCCCCATCCCTGGAAAAAAGACTATGGGGGAAATTTTTCCGTCCCGCCCACCACAGGAACTGTAACGGGCTGAGGGGCGGACCATGCAAAGGTCCGTTGACGTCGGGTGGGATTTTCCGGTTTTTGGGCGAGTGCGGCCGGAAAATCCCGCCGTATTTCTATTCATCCTATCTATGCTCCTCATGATTTTATACACATCAATAAGGTCAATGGACTGAAAAGTGGCATTCAGTGATATTGACTAAGTGGGACTTCCTTAAATCAACTTCCATTGCTAAACTTTCAGTACAAGTCAGAATAGGATGGAAGAGCAAATTAATCCAGGATTACAGTTACAGAAATCATCAAAAACAGTGACGCAGGTTAACAAAGCCATCAGAACAGGAAATCTAGCACTGGTTTAGCACAGAAAATAAGAATGCTCACGTGATTTTGAAGCTGAGTCCTTTGGTTGGAGAATTGAATCTCTGACTTGCCAGCCTTGTAACTTCCAGCAGACCTTGCAGTAGAGATAATGCCACTCTGGCCTCTAGATTTTAACCAGCAAGCCACTGCAAGAGACTGAGGCAATCCTTGCCTCTAGTTACTGTGGTGAACCATCGTTGGTTCCCACTGGATAGTGCTGAGCCAGGGGCTGGCCAGTACTACAAGGATGTACATATGTTACTGTTGGGTTGTGCTATTGTTGCTGTTGGGGTTAGGGTGGGGTTGTTACACCTTTGTACTGTAGTGTTGTGGCACATCCCAGTCGGGCTCCGCCTCCTGGGAGAGGTATAAGAGTCCCTGCTCTGGCCGGGACCCCTTCAGTCTGGGATAGTGTATATAAGTTCTGGTAGCTTCGTTAACAGTAAATAAAAGCCTTTCATTTACTGAGCTTCAAGCCTCGTGCCTGAATAGCGCATCAATTTTATTTACTGTCGTTAAACTCTCGTCGAGAAAAAAAGAGAGTATGGAGCAAATTCTGAAGCCGGAACGCCTTACGCTAGATCCACGTGTGGTGGGCGCTTCTAACACCTTCGACCACTGGCTGAAGTGTTTCGAAGACTACCTGGCAGCCTCCGCAGCGGTCACCACAGATGATGACAGACTCCGGGTCCTCCATGCGAGGATAAGCGACACTGTCTACCTCGCGATCCATGCGGCCACCAATTATCCTAAGGCCCTCGAGCTTCTAAAGAAGCGCTATACCAAACCACCTAATGAGATACACGCTCGTTACCTCCTAGCCACTCGACGACGGCAGTCTGGCGAAACGATGGAGGACTATGCGAATGAGCTCCTACTGCTAGCCAGGGGCTGTGACTGCAAAGCTGTGTCGTCTGAGCAGAGCATGTACGACCTCGCCCGAGATGCGTTTGTGGCCGGGGTCGGATCGTCGTACATTCGACTTAAACTGTTGGAGAAGGGTAACCTTAATCTTACCCAGGCCATTGAGTTAGCAGAGATGCTCGAGTCGGCCTCCAAGAGCTTAGCTTTATATCCGGAGGACCATGTGGAGACAACGTGGCAGGAGCAGTCACAAATCCCTCCTCGTCCCTCGGGTTCGAAATGCTGTGTAATGGCGTGCTCACACTCGGGCCAGACGACGGCAGCAGCCCCGGGCGGCCCGCGGTGCTATTTCTGTGGAGGAGCGAAGCATACTCGGCAAAAGTGTCCCGCTAAAGCTGTGTTGTGCACCGCATGCGGTAAAAAAGGGCATTATTCAAAAGTGTGCCGATCTAAACCCAGGAACGGCAGTGCGGCCTGCGATTCTTCAGAGCTCGGGTCTTCGTCGTCGAAGTCGTCGCGGGGTTCGTCCACGTGCGAGACCAGGACGACGCCATTACGGTCGACGGAGTCGGAGGAGTATGACCACCAGGGGTCGCTGAGTTTGGCGCCCTCACCCACGTGCGATTCATGGGGGCAGCCATGTTGGTCGACACTGACCACGAACGACCAGCAGGGGTCCTCCTCATCGACTTCAGCTGCCTGCAGTGGCGCTCATGAACCAACGGTGGCGTCGATCATCCTGGACCAGGCCAAGCCTCATAGACTTGACAAATCTATGATGAATATCCAGGTAAATAACCACGTGATTTATTGTCTGTTTGACAGCGGGAGCACTGAGAGCTTTATCCACCCAGACACTATGAAGCGGTGTGGACTCCAGATTCAACCTGCCAAACAGACAATCTCTATGGCATCAAGGTCCCGGTCTGTTGCCGTGCTGGGGAGTTGCGTGGTAACCTTGAAGGTGCAAGGCACAGTTTACGAGCGTTTCAAGCTACTTGTGTTGCCGTATCTTTGCGCACCAATACTTCTCGGACTGAACTTCATGGTCCACTTGAGGAGTGTAATCCTACAGTACGGTGGGCCACTCCCTTCACTGGCAGTGGGAAAACAGCAGCAGCCTCCAAATTGCCCAACGCGCCCCGCCTGCAGCCTCTCGACGCTGAAGATCACCACACCCTCCTTGTTCCAGAATCTTGTGCCAGGCTGCAAGCCCATCGCGAGTAAAAGTAGGCGTTACGGCACTGAGGATCGGATCTTCATTAGATCTGAGGTTCAGCGGCTCCTCAAAGAAAGGATCATACAACCCAGTGCTAGTCCGTGGAGAGCGCAGGTTGTGGTGGTCAAGAGCGGGAACAAACCCCGGGTGGTCATTGACTACAGTCAGACCATTAACCGATATACGCAGCTGGATGCGTATCCCCTCCCGTGCATATCTGATATGGTCAATCAGATTGCGTAGTACCGGGTGTTCTCCACCATAGACCTCAAGTCTGCCTACCACCAATTCCCCATTCGCCCAGAGAACCAACAATACACGGCTTTTGAGGCGGATGGTCGCTTGTATCACTTTCTCAGGGTTCCCTTTGGTGTCACCAATGGGGTCTCGGTCTTCCAGCGTGCTAGGGACCGAATGGTGGACCAGAACGGGCTGCGGGCTACCTTCCCGTACCTGGATAATGTCACCATCTGCGGCCATGACCAGCAGGACCACGACACAAACCTCCTGAACTTCTTACGCACTGCATCTCGCCTGAACTTGACCTACAACAGGGAGAAGTGTGTGTTTCGTACGCGCCGATTAGCCATCCTAGGATACGTGGTGGAAAACGGGGTCATTGGCCCTGATCCAGACCGTATGCGCCCCCTTTCTGAACTTCCCTTACCTGCTAGTGCAAAAGCACTGAGAAGATGCTTAGGCTTCTTCTCTTATTATGCGCAGTGGGTTCCCAATTACGCGGACAAAGCCCGTCCGCTCATTAAGTCCATGACTTTTCCCCTAACGCCAGAGGCCCGATTGGCCTTCGATAAATTAAAAGCCGACATCGCGAAAGCTACGATGCACGCTGTAGACGAGTCCATCCCCTTTCAGGTGGAGAGCAATGCATCTGATTTCGCCCTGGCCACCACACTTAACCAAGCGGGCAGGCCCGTCGCATTTTTTTCCCGCACCCTCCAAGGCCCCGAAATTCGGCATTCAGCGGTGGAAAAGGAGGCCCAGGCCATTGTGGAGGCCATCAGGCACTGGCGCCATTACTTGGCGGGAAAACGGTTCACCCTGATCACGGACCAGCGGTCCGTGGCGTTCATGTTTAACAACACGCTGAGGGGCAAGATCAAGAATGACAAGATCTTGCGGTGGAGAATTGAACTCTCCACCTATAACTACGACATCATGTATCGTCCAGGGAAACTCAATGAGCCCTCGGATGCCCTCTCACGTGGAACATGCACTAGTATACAGGAGGACCGTTTGCACGCCCTCCATAATGACCTGTGCCATCCTGGGGTCACTCGGGCTCTACCACTTTATAAAAGCCCGCAACCTGCCTTACTCGGTGGAGGACGTCAGGTCAGTAACAAGGAGCTGTCGGGTTTGCGCAGAATGCAAACCGCACTTTTACCGACCTGATCGGGCACATTTAGTCAAGGCCACTCGTCCCTTCGAGAGACTGAGTGTCGATTTTAAGGGCCCCCTTCCCTCAACAGATCGGAATGTGTACTTCCTCAATATCATTGACGAGTACTCTCGGTTCCCTTTTGTTGTTCCCTGCTCTGATACATCCGCTGCCACGGTTATCAAGCATTCCGTGATCTCTTTACCCTGTTCGGGTACCCCAGCTACATCCATAGCGACAGGGGCTCGTCGTTCATGAGCGATGACTTGAGGCAATTCCTGCTCTCATACGGGATTGCCTCTAGTAGGACCACGAGCTACAACCCTAGGGGTAATGGACAGGTGGAACGCGAGAATGCTACAGTCTGGAAGGCTGTCTTACTGGCGTTGAAGTCAAAAGGTCTTCCAGTCTCCCGTTGGCAAGAGGTGCTCCCTGATGCGCTCCATTCTATTCGCTCCCTCCTGTGTACGGCAACCAATGCTACTCCCCATGAGAGGATGTTCTCATTCCCTCGGAAGTCTTCCTCGGGGACCTCATTACCGTCTTGGTTGACGTACTCAGGACCCGTCCTCCTGAGGCGACATGTAAGGGCCTGCAAGTCCGACCCGTTGGTCGAACAGGTCCATCTCCTCCACGCCAACCCTCAGTATGCCTATGTGGCATACCCTGACGGGCGAGAGGACACGGTCTCAATCCGAGACCTGGCACCAGCAGGGGACGTAGCAACCCCTGTCGCTCCCATACCCCCTGTAACAAACCCTTTATCTCTTGTTTCTTCCCCGGACACGGTGCGGGCAGCATCGGGACCATTGCTTAACCATTTTACTCCCATGTACAGCTTGCCTGAGCCCAGAAGATGGTCGCCACCGCAGGGCGTGTCAGGATCCCCTGGACTACCGTCACCTCAGGGTCAACCGGCCTGTGAATCCGTGGAAGAACAGCTGGACGCCGCTTTGGGGAGAACGCCACCGCAAGTGCCTACTCCGGTGTCACCGCCGGTATTGAGGAGGTCACAACGACGGTGCGGTCCCCCTGACCATCTGAACTTATAGACTGCTGACACTTTATTCTGTTTTTTGTACCCCGCCGGCCTTTGTTCTCAAAGGAGGGGTGAATGTGGTGAACCATCGTTGGTTCCCACTGGATAGTGCTGAGCCAGGGGCTGGCCAGTACTACAAGGATGTACATATGTTACTGTTGGGTTGTGCTATTGTTGCTGTTGGGGTTAGGGTGGGGTTGTTACACCTTTGTACTGTAGTGTTGTGGCACATCCCAGTCGGGCTCCGCCTCCTGGGAGAGGTATAAGAGTCCCTGCTCTGGCCGGGACCCCTTCAGTCTGGGATAGTGTATATAAGTTCTGGTAGCTTCGTTAACAGTAAATAAAAGCCTTTCATTTACTGAGCTTCAAGCCTCGTGCCTGAATAGCGCATCAGTTACTAGCTAGCAAACCACCGACCAAAGAGTTTTCACTCCAGAGAGTGGCAAGAAAAACCTCTTCCAATATAGCAGAATTTCTAATACCAGAGAGAGAGGCACAGAAGTATTGCTTTTTAGTCTGAAGTCCAAACACCTTCTAACTAAAACAGCAGCCAGCAGCCCAAACTGAAAGCGAAAGATCTCTTGGAAGAAAAAAATCTATCCCACCTGACCTGTCAATTATTCTTCCCACAACCATTCAAAAGGCCGTAAAATCTAAGTACATTAGACCCAGATTAAAAATAAACAAAACTCAATTTAAACTATTTAAGCAGTAATAAAAGGACATCTAATCAGACAGCTGTTCCCACAACAAAAACAAAAGGCTTGCTTACAAACTGCAGAGAACATGATTTAAAAATGCATTTCTTAAAGGCACACTAGTGTCACTTATCCCATTGAAGTTGGCATTCCCCCAGTTAGTTATCCTTACACTGGACCTTTCTTTGAATATTGCCCCCTAAATATTGTCCTACTGACATTTGATTCATTTGGCCCACCTAATTTCCAAGAACCATTGATAGGAATTGCTTCCTGTCACATTGGACAGGAATGGAGGTGATGGTATAGTGGTTTTGTCACTGGATTAGCAATCCATGGATCTAGGTTCAAATCCCACCATGTAGCTGGTGAAATTTGAATCCAACAAAAATCTGGAATTAGAAGTCTAATGATAATCAGAATTTTCTTAAAAAGAAAGGAAGGAAATCTGCTGCCCTTACCTGGTCTGGCCGACATGTGATTCCAGGCTTAAATGCAATCCAGACCCATAGCAATGTGGTTGACTCTTAAATATCCCATCAAGTCACTCAGTTCAAGGGCAATTAGGGATGGGCAATAAATGCTGGCCTTGCCAGTGACACCCACATCCCATTAATGAATAAAAACAAGCAAACTGCTGGAGAACCTTTTCCTGAACAGAATCTAAGAAATTTTGCTTCTCTCTGTCCTTTACACCACTACTATTTTCAGATGATTGAAGGCCCCTATTATAATTACCATATCAATATATCATCTTCATGGTTGATTACCATTAGGAGCTGCTGCCATGGAGTCCCTTAAAGTCACATGGGTCCAGTTGATTGCACCCTTTCAGCTTTCCATCTTGGGAAGGCTGAGAGTGCTGCAAAGCCATTGAATCTCACAGCTTGGCTATCTTCATCAAGAGCAAACCTTACATAATGTTGCACCTTGCTATAGAAGGCATCTGTCATTTCCTTGATGCATCTGTGTGTGTTGCAGACTGCGAGATGCCACACAGGTACCCTGCAGATCCCTGAGACGATTGGCAGGCAAAGAAACTGAGCACAACGGTCATCTTTAAAGCCACCGACAGGGGATGGCCTCCCACTCCACAGGGCATTAGGCCTTAGTGTGGCAGATATGATCTACCAGAGCTTGGGACAAGTACAGACATGCACAGCATTGTCTCTCATTAATCTGTAATCCCAAAGAGTCTTTTTCAATATACCGTAGGTCTGACAAGTCACTTCCATTACCTGACTCTCATGCTCTTGCTGTGACTCTCCTTGACCTTGGACCTCAGGTGGGACCTCCTCCTAAAGCTACACTCAGTGTTGCCTCTCCCTCCTTCTCCTCCATTGAATTAGAAGCCACAAAAAGGCAGCATTGAGCCCTGGATCCATAATTGTTTTATTCTTCTCTCTCAGTTGAAACAATGAATTGGTTAATGATTAACGGATGAACACAGTGGAGCTCACCATCTGCACCAGTAACAGCTGTAATGGTTTCAGTCCCACTGGCCTTGTCACTTGGTGTAGCCTTGTACATGAAGCATGAGCAGACACATCAGGTGACCAAGATGCCATCCCTGAGACTTCACATCTGAATTGCACAGAGGTTGGAGAAGGTTTGAATGACGTGCGACCTGACCTAGCTCAGTGCTCCAATCTCTGATGTGATATACTAATTAACAATAAGTTGCTCAAAATTAATGACTGGATGCCCTTTAGGTCATTATGATTGACAATTCTGGAATGCACATGACAGTTCTCCATTGATGGGATGCTGCACCTGTGCCTCCTTAACAGTTGCCTGCATTGCCAAATGTCCCATGTGTTAATGCTAAGTCATGATGTGGAGATGCCGGCGTTGGACTGGGGCAAACACAGTAAGAGTTTTAACAACACCAGGTTAAAGTCCAACAGGTTTATTTGGTAGCAAATACCATTAGCTTTCGGAGCGCTGCCCCTTCGTCAGGTGGTGCAGATATCCACTCCATCTGACGAAGGGGCAGCGCTCCGAAAGCTAATGGCGTTTGCTACCAAATAAACCTGTTGGACTTTAACTTGGTGTTGCTAAAACTCTTAATGCTAAGTCACAGACTCCCACATTCCTCTGTTACAGCGCGGAAAAAGGCATGGATTCCAATGGGCATCTTCTGAAGGGGATCGTCCCCCTTTCAGCTCAGACTCTAGTTTACTCTTGTGGCACCCACAAGAATGAGAGCAGGCCTGGAATGGGCCCTTTAGTCCAGCAATGTTCTTCTCTCACATTGCCCCAGAGCTCTCCATTCACATTTGCTTCTACTTTTGATTTCTGACTACACGGTGGTCCTCCACTAATACTTCAAGATCAGATTTGATGTTCCCTCACTCACTGTCCGTGTCACAGATATTTATCTGGAACCTGCAGGTAGAGCTCTCTCCGATTATTCTCCAGCCTGTGTTCATCCTGCAGTAAGAATAGTTGTTAGGGGCTGTTACGATGGTCTTCTTGTTGTATTTAAAGCTATCATTCCCCTCAAGTAGCCAGATAAAGTAACAGTGGTATCAAAATGAATTATTTGTTAGTGGTCACTCATAGGCTTACATTAACTCTGCAATGAAGTTACTGTGAAAATCTCCTAGTCGCCACACTCCAGTGCCTGTTCGGATACACTGACGGAGAATTTAGCATGGCCAATGCACCTAACCAGCATGTCTTTTTGACTGTGGGAGGAAACCAGAGCACGCGGAGGAAACCCACGCAGACACGGGGAGAACGTGCAGTCTCCGCAAGTACAAGTAATTAGCATATATCAATAGATATATAGAAGCTATCTCTATCCAATCATAGTTAAGATTACATCATGCATACAAAAGAGTACAATGTCCAATTAAAACTTGTGCATGTTATATTATCAAGAAATGATAGCTACACCTATGACCAATAGTATCTCAACTTCCCTTTCCATTGTTCCTTGTTCTAATGGGCAGACATGAACTGCAGCTGCACATCATTCAATTAGATGGCCCTTGAATTAGGGAGACTGGGACAGGCCGAGCAGACACATCAATGTTGGCCTGAAGAGATCCAGGAGGCCAGCGATCGGGGGGGTGGGAGGATCAGAAGGCCAGCGATGGGGGAGTCACAGAGCAGGCCAGCAATCAAGCTGACCAGCGATCGGGAGGCTGGCAGTGCGGGGCTCGTCCTCATGCGCTGATCTCTGCTCTGACAGATTAGCGCATGTGCAGTGGCCCGCTCAGCGCTCTGCTGCCAGCCTCTCCAGTGGGAATAGGCCCCGTACACTGATTTTTGTCTGAATCACGCCAGGACACTCTGCAGCGTTCAGAGTGACGGAGATTCATTTTGAAAATCCCGCTCAAAAAAAATGGGATTTACTCCAGTTTTTATGCGAATTTGGCACTCAGAATATTTTTTGGGAGAATCGCCCCCACTATCTAAGATCCCCTAACATGGATTATAGTGATTGACAGATTAGAGTGTGAGCTACTACAGATCTTTAAATTTAATTTAAATTTGATTCACCAAATGTTCCATTTCGACATCTCCAAACCTGAATGGATTTAAATCACAATGATTTGCTTTGGCAGCTGTAATTATTTTGATTGGTGTTATTGACTATAACCAGAACAAATCTCGGATAATGTGCAACTTTAAGAGAAAATTGCACAGTGGCATAATGTTTATTTCAATAAGAACGGAGCTAACTTTTTTTTTCCAGAATTTTCAAATGCTTATTTCAACAATTTCATTAAATGTGCTTTTGTTTCTGAAAATTAATAGTTCGGTAATTAAAGGCTGTTCCTTGGCGCTGCGTCTGTCACAATTCTTCTTGTTGAAAATGCAAAAATAATGGTTGCATAAGAACGTAGTTCAAAAAATAATTAGATTCTGCAGTGTTAGAATTAAAAATGGATCAGTGTTCGAGTTACTGATGAACTAAATTGGAATTGAATTTCAAATGCTGTTTACAGCCGAGCTTCTCGATTATGGTGTCAGGTTGTCAGAGAATAAAATGATTTTGTAGTTTTTCAAACTAAGCACAGACACTTATTTTTGATTTCTCCTGTGATGTTTGCGAATAATTGGTTATTACAGGAATATTGATCCCGGGGAGATTGAAGTGCGGTTGGATATCAATAGTGCTTTTTTTGTCATGTTCATTCGGCATACTAAGTCAAAATGGATAAGTCAAGTCAATGAACATCTCTTCCATGGATGCCATCTTTGAAGGTCAGTCCTACAGGGTAAGTGGAACTTGCTAAAATGTTCCTAAGATAACCAATCAAGGGCAGTGCGGTAGCACAGTGGTTAGCACTGCTGCTTCGCAGCACCAGGGACCTGGGTTCGATTCCCAGCTTGGGTCACTGTCTGTATGGAGTTTGCATGTTCTCCCCACATCTGCGGGGGCTTCCTCCCACATTCTGAAAGACGTGCTGGTTCAGTGCATTGACCTGAACAGGCGCCAGACTGTGGCGAATAGGGGAGTTTCACAGTAACTTCATTGCAGTGTTAATGTAAGCCTTACTTGTGACTAATAAATAAACTTTAACTTTAATCTCCCTGAACAGTTTCAGGAGGTGGGATAAATAGTTGATCCTCGACATTGAACTTCTGTAGGCTATAAGTCAGAACTCAAGGAATAGGAATAGGTCCTGCAGCTCCCTGGGCCTGATCCATCATTCAGTAAGATTGTAGTACAACAGGTTGCAGCTGGAGACATCTAGAACAAGGAGAGGTGCTTTTTAAAAATTTAACATTGGCGATTGTTTGGAGAAATTGTACTGGTTCACTAATGGACGACAGGGTTGGGATTTTACGGCCTTGCTTGAGCGAGACCGGAAATTCCTACCCGAGGTCAACGGACATTTCCGTTGTTGGCCCCTCACCCGCTCCGATTCCGTGGCGGGTGAGGTGGTAGAATTTCGGCCCAGATTTCTCGTGGTTTGATGAATTCCATTAAGGTGGTTCAACGACTGATAATATAACTGTAACATGTAACATGTATAACTGTAACTATAACATGTAAGCTTCTGCACACTGGGAAAAGTTCCACTCAATGATGTCTGTCAGAGACAGAGTTCCAAAGGCAGAAGAAGCAGTGTGTAAAGCACTGTTCTTGATTTCTTTGAATAAAGCTGTCAACATTCAATAAATCCTATCCCCAAAGGCATTAGCATGGTTAGCAGCGGGAAAACTGCATCTATAACAGGGCCATAATTTTTAAGTTATCCAGCATCGGATTGGGTGTGTATACCAACATCGCGCTGGGAAATCCTGTCCAAACATTCTCCCGCAAGGGTTTGCCCAGAATTGCAAACTTCCTTTGGACAATCTCCTAACACTGGCAACCATCGAAAATCCCAAACTGAGATGGTACTGATTGTGTTTTACAAATAGTTAGCCAGAGAAAGTTACACAAATTAAAACCCCTTCTAACTTCTGGGTAACTATTGTACAGACTCATACTAACCCCATCCCCACAGGATTTCCCCCACTGTCCCAATCCCGCAGGGACTCCTCTCATCACCAGACTAGCACCTCTGGCCCATGGGACCCCCCCCACCCGCCCCCCAACCTGTCCTGAATCCTTCCATACCAAATCTGATGCCCAAACATCCATTACTGCCCCAAACCCCCAAAGATCTAACCACCTCCCCATAACTTGAGGCCCCACTCCTCCACTCCCATCCCCCTGTCTGGTGCTGACCCCCATTGAGGTTCGGCCCACATCTTCCTTCTCCTTGGGGTCTGACCCACTCCCCAAACCTGTTTTCACCCCAGAGGTCTGACCCATTCCCTCTAGCGCCCCTCCTCGAGGTCTGGCCCATTCCCCCAAACGCTCTTCTCCGAGAGGTCTGACCTGCACCCTCTTAGACTCCCTCTTCAAAGTCTGACACACTCCCTCCCTACTGTCCCCCAACATCCAACACCCCAATGCCCTCCCACAAACTCCCCCAAGGTCTGATTAATCCCTCCCAACCCTGAGGTCCCACCCATCAACAGCCCAAATCCTTGATCTCCCACTCGAGACCTCTGATTCCCCTCCACCCCCCAAATCCTACTTCCCTTCTTCTTGACCTCTCAAGGGCTGTTAAATTTCAATGGGACCTTTAACTTCGGTAAGGAGTCTAACAGCACCAGGTTAAAGTCCAACAGTTTTATTTGGTAGCAAACGCCACTAGCTTTTGAAGCGCTGCTCCTTCGTCAGGTGAGTGGGAGATCTGCTCCTTCGTCAGGTGAGTGAGCAGATCTCCCACTCACCTGACGAAGGAGCAGTGCTCCGAAAGCTAGTGACGTTTGCTACCAAATAAACCTGTTGGACTTTAACCTGGTGTTGTTAGACTCCTTACTGTGTTTACCCCAGTCCAACGACGGCATCTCCACACCTTTAACTTCCCCAGTTTATAGCAGCTACCGCTGTATCATCCAATGGTACAGCGGTTAGCCCTGCTGCCTCGCAGCGCCAGGGACCTGGGTTCGATTCCAGACTGAGGTGACTGTCTGTGTGGAGTTTGCACATTATCACCGTGTCTGCGTGGGTTTCCTCTGGGTGCTCCGGTTTCCTCCCGCAGTCCAAAGATGTGCAGGTTAAGTGGACTGGCCATGCTAAATTGACCCTTAGGTCAGGGGGATTAGCAGGATAAATATGTGGAGGAATGGGGTTAGAGCCTGGTGGGATTGTTGTCAGTGCAGATTTGATGGGCCGAATGGCCTCCTTCTGCACTGTAGGGGTTCTACGATTCTGTGAAACTTGGGGGCCTCACACAAGGACCGGTCACCACAAAACTCATCCTTATTATCAACTTTTAACAATTTACCAAGAGCTGATGTAAACCCACCTGCAGTCTGTTGGGAAGACCACATTCCATTCACTGCCTGAATGTTACGTGCTTACATCTCAATCCCTCTTATGCAACTGTCTTAACCTTAACCTGTGTATTTATCACTGTTCTCACAAAGTCCCCACATCCAGATTATCTGTGCCGTTTCTTATCCATGCTTGGCAAGCTTTACTATTTTTCTATGTCCCAGTGGATCAGCTTCTAAATCGTCACTCCCAGGAGAGAAAAAAAGGGAGAGGCAAAGAGTTCAAATGCGCTGACAACTTATACAAAGAGGCAACTAATCTGCTAAACAGGTGTTTAAGAGGTTTAAAGTGCTGCACACGACACAAAGGTCATCCAGTCAGCCATTCGAAAAGGTAGGAACATCGAGACAGGTTTTTTCTTCATTGACGTAAATTATTTAGTAAGGTTGTGTGCTTCATTTCTCATCCTCACAAGCTATAATATAATAGAATAAATCCATTATCAGCTGTGCATTTGACATAAAAGCTCACTTCAGGAACACTGCAGCTTTTGATCTTAGCATTTATCCAATATGGTTTTTCAATATATCACCTCAGAAAGCGTTCTTTTCTTAGTTATTAAATACTTTATTAAAGCATTATTAAGTTGCCTCTTTGTATAAGTTGTCAGCGCAATTGAACTCTTTGCCTCTCCCTTTTTTTCTATCCTGGGAGTGACGATTTAGAAGCTGATCCACTGGGACATAGAAAAATAGTAAAGCTTGCCGAGCATGGATAAGAAACGGCACAGATAATCTGGATGTGGGGACTTTGTGAGAAATTGTGCACAGTGATAAATATTAAGTTATTAAAAGCAAGTGCAAAAGCAATGATTAACTGCACATGTGTTTTATTGTTTCACCAGGTTCCACCTCTGCAACTGCACTCAGTTTCACCCTGTCTTAGCTCAGCTTCTGCTGAAAACCTTATCCATGGCTTTGTTATAGTGATGCATGAGGTTTAGGGTGTGGACTGCCCCTTTAAGAGTATTGATCAGGTGACCACAGGGCTATTATCTCCATCCAGTTGAGACAGTCTTAGATCTGACTGTGAACAAGTGCACACCTTCAGCTCCCAGTATTCAAGCCTACCTCTTTATTCCCCTTAGTCCACAGGGCATACTTAATAGTTACCTCCATACATAATAGTTACTGTGGTGAACCATAGTTGGCTACCACTACGAGTACTGAACCATAGATGGTCAGCACTATGGGTATTTGTAGATATGTTACTGTTGTCACTGTTGGGGTTAGGGTTGGGGCTGTTCTACCTGTTGATATTGTTCTGTGGTACACTCCAGTTGGCTCCGCCTACCTGGAGGAGTATAAAGGTCACTGCACTGCCTGGTGACCCTTTAGTCTGGGATTGTATTGTATATAGTGTGCTCCATTCTTGTTAGTAATAAAAGCCTTTATTTCCCGGGTACAATCTAGTCTCCCGAGTGATTTAATCGCGCATCAATTTTATTACTAACAAAATTTTGGTAAAAAAAAAACCATGGAGCAAATGTTGAAACCCGATCGGCTTACTTTAGATCCACGTGCGGCAGGAGCGTCGAACACATTCGACCATTGGTTAAAGTGTTTTCAAGACTACATCGATGCCTCAACAGCCATTCAAAACGATGCCGATAGATTGCGGGTCCTCCACGCGAGGGTAAGCGACACCGTATACTCATCAATCCGCGATGCCCAAGACTACAAAGGGGCCATCGAACTACTTAAGAAACTGTACAACAAACCGCCAAACGAGATCCATGCTCGACACCTTCCAGCCACTCGACGGCGGCAGCCCGGCGAAACGACAGGACAGTACCTGCGCGAACTTCAGCAGCTAGCCAGAGCCTGCAACTGCAAGCCAGTGTCGGCGGCCCAGTATACGAACAACTTGATCCGAGATGCGTTCGTGGTGGGAATCGGCTCATCGTATATTCGCCTTCGGCTGCTAGAGCAAGGTAACCTAGACCTCGCTAAGACGGCAGAATTGGCTGACACAATGGAAACGGCCTCCAGAAGTCTAGAAACGTACCCCACCGACCATGTGGGAACATCGTGGCAAGTACAGCCACCGACTCAACTTTACCCAGCGGCTCCGAAAAACTGCGCGATTTTGCTTTCAACCTCGGACCTGACGACGGCGGCAGCTCCAGGAGGCCCGCGGTGTTACTTCTGTGGATTGGTGAAACACCCTCGGCAGCGATGTCCAGCGAGAACGGTATTTTGCTCTGCGTGTGGAAAGAAAGGGCATTATGCTAAAGTCTGCAGGGCCAAACCACCCTCCAAGCATAGCAGCGTGGCGTGTGATTCTCCAGAGCCTGTCTCCTTGTCTCCAGCTTCTTCGAGGTCTTCCACCACGTGCGATTCCAGAGCGCCGCCATTCCTGACGACGAAGACGCAAGACACAGTGCGACCTGCAGGGGCCGCCACTTTTAGCGCCACCAACCACGTGCGATCCATGGGCGCAGCCATTTTGGTCGGCACCGACCGCAGACGACCAGCAGGGGTCATCATCATCAACCATCTCAGCTGCATGCAGTTGTACTCAAGACCCAACGGTGGCGTCAATCATCCTGGACCAGGCCAAGCCTCACAGACTCGACAAGTCCATGATGGGCATAGAGGTAAATGGACGCCTAATTCATTGTTTGTTTGACAGCAGGAGCACGGAGAGTTTCATTCACCCTGACACCGTGAAACGGTGCGGTCTCCGGGTACGGACTGTCAGACAGACAATTTTGATGGCGTCGAGGTCCTAGTCTGTTACCGTGCTAAGGAGCTGCGTGGTCAATCTAACGGTGCGGGGCACAGTTTACGAGAAGTTCAGGCTCCTCGTGTTACCGCACCTTTGCGCTCCAATACTCCTGGGACTAGACTTCATGGTCCACCTGAGGAGTGTAACCCTGCAGTACGATGGGCCACTCCCTCCTCTTTCAGTGGGAACACAGCAGCCTCCAAGTTGCCCAGCGCGCTCCACGTGTAGCCTCTCGACACTCAGAATCACCCCACCATCTTTATTCGAGAATCTCGTGCCAGGCTGCAAGCCCATCGTAACCAAGAGCAGGCGTTACAGCACTGAGGATCGGATCTTTATTCGATCTGAAGTTCAGCGGCTCCTCAAGGAAGGGATCATTCAACCTAGCACTAGTCCATGGAGGGCGCAAGTCGTGGTGGTTAAAACTGGAGACAAACCCCGGATGGTCATAGACTATAGTCAGACCATTAATAGATACACGCAGCTGGATGCGTATCCTCTCCCGCGCATATCTGACATGGTCAACCAGATTGCGCAGTACCGGGTGTTATCCACCATTGACTTGAAGTCAGCTTACCACCAGCTCCCCATTCGCCCAGAGGACCGAAAATATACGGCCTTTGAGGCGGATGGTCGTCTTTACCACTTTTTAAGGGTTCCCTTTGGCATCACGAATGGGGTCTCGGTCTTCCAGCGTGCAATGGACCGAATGGTGGACCAGAACGGGCTGCGGGCTACCTTCCCGTACCTGGATAACGTCACTATCTGCGGCCATGACCAGCAGGACCACGATGCCAACCTTCTTAGATTCCTACGCACTGCGTCTCGCCTGAATCTGACCTACAACAGGGAGAAGTGCGTATTTAGCAAGCGCCGCCTAGCAATTCTCGGATACGTGGTGGAAAACGGGGTCCTCGGCCCTGATCCAAACTGTATGCGTCCCCTCCTTGAACTTCCCCTGCCCACTAGTATCAAAGCACTGAGAAGATGCTTAGGTTTCTTTTCATACTATGCACAGTGGGTTCCCAATTATGCGGACAAAGCCCGTCCGCTCATCAAGTCTACCTCTTTTCCCCTAGCAGCAGAGGCTCGTTTAGCCTTTGAAAGGATAAAAGCCGACATTGCGAAAGCCACGATGCACGCTGTTGATGAGTCCATCCCCTTTCAGGTGGAGAGTGATGCATCTGATTTCGCCCTGGCTGCCACACTTAACCAGGCGGGCAGGCCCGTCACCTTTTTCTCTCGCACCCTCCAAGGCCCTGAAATTCGGCACTCCGCGGTGGAAAAAGAGGCCCAGGCCATTGTGGAGGCCGTTCGGCATTGGCGCCATTACTTGGCGGGAAAACGATTCACCCTGCTCACGGACCAGCGGTCCGTGGCGTTCATGTTCAACAACACGTTACGGGGTAAGATCAAAAATGATAAAATCTTGAGGTGGAGAATCGAACTCTCCACCTACAACTATGATATCATGTACCATCCAGGGAAGCTCAATGAGCCCTCAGACGCCCTGTCACGTGGAACATGTGCAAGTGTGCAGGAGGATCGATTACAGGCCTTCCACAATGATCTCTGCCATCCGGGGATCACTCGGCTCTTCCATTTCGTAAAGGCCCGGAATCTACCCTACTCAGTGGATGATGTCAGGTCCATAACCCGAAGCTGCCAGGTATGTGCTGAATGCAAACCGCACTTCTACCGACCTGACAGGGCACACTTCATTAAGGCCACTCGCCCTTTTGAAAGACTGAGTGTGGACTTCAAGGGCCCCCTCCCTTCGACAGATCGGAACGTGTACTTCCTCAACGTGATTGACGAGTACTCACGATTCCCTTTTGCCATTCCCTGTTCAGATATGACCGCTGCCACGGTTATCAAAGCATTACGGGATCTTTTCACCCTGTTCGGTTACCCCAGCTATATCCACAGTGATAGGGGCTCGTCATTTATGAGTGACGACTTGAGGCAATACCTGCTCTCAAAAGGGATTGCCTCAAGTAGAACTACGAGTTACAACCCCAGGGGTAACGGACAGGTTGAACGAGAAAATGCTACAGTCTGGAAGGCTGTCTTACTGGCGTTGAGGTCTAAAGGTCTTCCAGTCTCCCATTGGCAAGAGGTACTCTCTGATGCGCTTCATTCCATCCGCTCCCTCCTGTGTACGACAACCAACGCTACTCCACATGAGAGGATGTTTTCCTTCCCTAGGAAGTCTTCCTCTGGGACCTCATTATCGTCTTGGTTGATGTACTCAGGACCTGTCCTCCTGCGGCGGCATGTTAGGACCCGCAAGTCCGACCCTTTGGTTGAACAGGTCCATCTCCTCCACGCCAACCCTCAATATGCCTATGTGGCATATCCTGATGGGCGAGAGGACACGGTCTCTATTAGAGATCTGGCACCTGCAGGGGACTTGGAAACCCCAGTCGCTCCCACACCCCTAGTTAGGGACCCCTTGACCTTTATCTCCCCTCCTGACACGGCGCGGGCAGTATCGGGACCACCATTAATCCTCTTACTCCCGTGTACAGCTTGCCTGAGTCCAGGAGATTGTCGCCACCTCGAGGCGTGCTCGAGTCCAGTAGATTGTCGCCACCTCGTAGTCCACCCGTCCATGAGGAACTGGAGGCGTCACTGGACACTGCCTTGGAGAGAAGGTCACCACGGTCACCAGAACCGGCGTTACCGCCAGCGTTGAGGAGGTCACAGAGACGGTGCGGTCCTCCAATACGACTGAACTTGTGAATATATGAACAGTTGTTCTGTTTTTTTTTGCCCCGCCGGCCTTTGTTTTAAAGGAGGGGTGAATGTGGTGAACCATAGTTGGTTACCACTATGAGTACTGAACCATAGATGGTCAGCACTATGGGTGTTTGTAGATATGTTACTGTTGTCACTGTTGGGGTTAGGGTTGGGCTGTTCTACCTGTTGATATTGTTCTGTGGTACACTCCAGTTGGCTCCGCCTACCTGGAGGAGTATAAAGGTCACTGCACTGCCTGGTGACCCTTTAGTCTGAGATTGTATTGTATATAGTGTGCTCCATTCTTGTTCGTAATAAAAGCCTTTATTTCCCGGGTACAATCTAGCCTCCCGAGTGATTTAATCGCGCATCAGTTACTATTTCAATGCACTACTGTCTGGTCACCCACATTCTATCCCCCCTAAACTTGAGGTCATCCAAGAATCTGCTTCCCATTTCTTAACTCACAGTAAGTCCTGTTCCATGTTCACACTGTGCTTGCTGACCTCCAGTGACTCCTGGTTAATCTTCACCTTGAATTAAAAAAATGATCGTCCTTATTTTTTAATCCCTCCAGGCCTTGCTCCCTTCCCTGTCTCTGTAATCTCCTCCAAACCCCTGAGGGATCTGCACTCCTCTAATTCTGACCTCTTGTGAATTCCCAATGTAATCGCTCCATCCTTAGTGGCTGTGTCTTCAATTGCCTCCACCCCAAGCTCTGTAATTCCCTCCTCAGCATCTCTCCACCTCTCTATGTCGCATTCCTCATCCTCTTAAAACCTAACTCTTTGTCCAAACTTCTGGTCATCTGACCGAGTATCTCTTTACTCTGTGAGGCTCAATGTCATACTTTGATCTATAATGCTCCTGTGAAGTACCTTGGGACATTTTTGTTACATTAAAGGCACCACAGAAATACACATTGTTCTTGTTGTTAAAATCTTCATCATGATAGGCAGCACAGTGGCACAATGGTTAGCACAGCTGCCTCATACCTCCAAAGACCTGGGTTCGAATCCTGGCTTGGGTCACTGTTTGGAGTTTGCACATTCTTCCTATGCATCGGTTTCCTCTGGGTGCTCTGGTTTCCTTCCAAAGATGTGCGGGTTAGGTGCATTGACCATGCTAAATTGCCCCTCACTGCCCCGGGATGCGTAGGCTAGCGGGATTAGTGGGGTAAATATGTGGGATTACAGGGATAGGGCCCGGCTGGGATTGTGCAGACCAGATGGGCCAATTGCCCTCCTTCTGCATTGTAGGGTTTCTATGATTTTCTATGAAATATTTAAGACTGTTAATTTGGGAAAACCAGGCAAATTTTCAAATCTGGCCTCTTGGTCAAGGCATGTTTTTCTCCTAATAGATGAGGTACTGAGGTTTATCCACCATTTTCTCTATATTTTTAAAAATTTCAATTTTGGAACTTCATCTTTTGATCCTTGTATTTTACCAATTTCTATATATTTCTCAGAGGTTACATCATAATGTTAAAATTTGCAGAGAATTGTTTTTACTGCCTTGCCATAAACCAATTAAAATATACAGCTCCCCTGTCAGATGAATTGCTCAATATTCGAATCAATCAATTAAATTTTCAAAATCTGTCAGTCAGATAGGTATTGCTTTGTCCGATAGCTACTGTTCCTTTCCACTTCGTTGATAACTCTTGGCAATAATGGAGAGGATAAGCCTTCAACCAAGAAAATGTAACAAAACAAAGCTATTTTTAGCACATCGCTGAGTGCGCAGTTATGCAGTATGGGTCAATGTGATTGAATTATTACCATATAATGCAGCTTTGCTCTGTACTGATTGTGGCATGGTTTTGAAAAGTGTGCCTATTATCAACACACTAATATGCTGCTTGTTTGTACTGAATTGAGGACAGTTCTTCAAATTTATTGCTCTTCATCACAAATAAATAAAAACAAGCACAGTGAAAGTGTTCATGAAAGTTTGGGAGACTCAGAAAGGTTGATAGGAGTACCATTTGGAATCACTATAGGGTTAGAATGCAAAGGGAGGCAGGGAGATCTGTGGAACCCCCAAAGAAATGGCATAAACAGCTGAAAATGGTGGTTTACCCCATTTTGCTGGGTTTTCTGCAAATCTTGCACCAAAGTTATGACAGGAGATTGGAAAATCCCTGGAGGCATTCTCCCATTGTGTGTCACAGCTGTACTGGTGTAACGATATTGCGACTCTTTAAAAACTATATATTTAAAAGACTGGATATCAAAATGTCTGAGAGAGCAATCAGACAAATTTGTGCATCTGACTGTGTTTATCTGTTGACTGGCCAAAGGCACTGGTTGTAGTGGGAGGGTGAGGAGGGAGGGGGTTGGGGGTGGGTGGGGTGGGGTGGGGGTGTAGCGGGGAGCTGTTTCTGCTCTTGCCCATGGCAATGACATAATGGGAATGGCAACTTTAAAATCAGGAACCCCATTTCTATCAGTTTAAATATTATTATTAGGCCTTCAAGCCTGGTAGTCCTTCCTCATTAAGCTGTCCATTCATGTCAGTGTAGGGGCGGTGAATCATGAGAAGTCCCCCTCAATGTGCAGCTAGCGAGCAGAAACTACCAGAAGGCTCACATATGAGTACAGCCTCCAGGGGAGAGAGAAGGTCATACCCTGGCGCTGCCCGAGCACTGCCCCCTGATACTGCCCAGGCACTGCCCCTTGGCATTGTTCAGGGCTCACTACCCAAGCTGCAAGGGATGTGTTCCATTGCGGGAAGGATTGTTGCGTGGAGTGGGGGGTTGTTTCAATTTGTATTCTTTTACACAATGACGCCCCTTAAATATGATGCCCCAATCCTTTGATTTGCTGACATCGTGGAACTTGCCTCTTTGATTTTTTCAGCAAAGTGTTTAAAAATACAGTGCGAATACTCGCCAATGTTGCTAGCGAGCTACCCTCCTTTTTTGCCACCCAGGGTGATACTTTGCCAAAAAATGGCAAAATTACACTCACTAGCTGGTATTTTACGACCTTGTTTGGGCGAGGGTCGTAAAACCCCACCCGAGGCCAATGGGGAATTCCGTTCTGTGGTAAAATTCCTGCTACTATTTCTGACATTGACTTTTGCGAGATAAACAAAACTCCACTGACACCTTCATTGTAAAAGAAATGCAAACTTGCCCTTTCAAGAAACAAAAGCTTTTGGTGAAGTGAAGCCACAGGTGGTAGAAAGAATCTAACTGCCTAATGGGATTACCACAATACCTCATTTGAACCATAATGCAACACTGGTGTCAGGTCACGTGATACAATGGCCATCTTGGTTCCCTATTAAAAAGTAGCAGAGAAAATTCAGTGAGATATCTTCAGAAATAGATTGCTTTCCATCCAGGAGAGAGAGAGAGAGTTCAGCATCAAAAGACACGGGGATGCTGTGGTCAATTGGCGAGCTAAAATGGTCCGGTGGCACTGTGCTTAGCACTGCTGCCTCACAGCTCCAGGGACCAGGGTTCAATTCCGACCTCGGGTGATTGGCTGTGTGGACTTTGTACATTCTCCCTGTGCCTGTGTGGGTTTCCCCGGTTGCTCTGGTTTCCTCCCACAATCCAACAGTACCAGGTGAATTGGTCATGCTAAATTGCCCCATAGTGTCCCAAGATGTGTTGGTTAGATGGATTAGCCATGGTAAATCCATGGGGTTACAGGGATAGGGAGGAGGGGAAGGTCTGGGTAAGATACTCAGTCAGAAATTCGTTGCAGATTCAATGGATCAAATGGCCTGTTCTGCACTATAGTAATTCTAAAGTACCTCATACAACCACATGCAAATATATTTGATCACAGGCAGTAAAAATTATCTGTGACATATAGGCCCTGATTTTACCGGCACGGCCGCCCCGAAATCGGGGTGGGTGAGGCTCGCGGAACAGCACTCCCTGTTGGCCTCAAGCGTGATCTTACGAGCCTCGGGTGGCCATGCCGGTAAAATCAGGGCCATAGTTATGGATAACAGACCACATTTTGCACTAAAGCCATATTTTTATGGGAACTGTGGTGAACCATAGATGGTTATCACTATGGGTACTTGTACATATGTTACTCTTGTTACTGTTGGGGTTAGGGTTGGGGTGTTCCACCTGTTGGCATTGTTCTGTGGTACACTCCGGTTGGCTCCGCCTTCCTATAGGAGTATAAAGGTCACTGCACTTCCGAGTGACCCTTTAGTCTGGGATTGTATTGTTAAGCAGTATGCTCTATTCTTGTTGCTAATAAAAGCCTTTATTTTGCGGGTATGATCCAGCCTCCCGAGTGAATTAATCGCGCATCAGGAACCTATGCTGTATTATGGGCTAGTTGGACCACATGGTGCACTGCCAATAGGACAGAATTTTCTCATAATTTTTCAGGACGGTGATTCTGTGCCACGTTCGCCATCAGTGGGAATGGCGATGTGGATGCAAAGTCATGCGAGAATCAGGAAACACAATTTCCCAATTTTCCCCACCCCTCGATGGTGATGTAACAAGGACAGGGTCTATGTGTAAGTAAATTTTATAACATTTACACCTGTTTGAAGGTCCTCCCCTCCACATTAGTCCCCCTCACAGAATATTGAAACCTTGCCAACGAGGTTCACGACAGGTTTGTGAAGATAGGAAATAGCCAAACGGATCCCGTCAAGATGTGCCACGGTAAGTATTGCTCCCAGTGGGAGAGGGAGCTCTGGCACTGCCCCCGGCACAGGTTGGCACTCTCCCCAGGTACAGGTTGGCATTGCCAAGCTAGCAATGCCCACTTAGCACTGCACCCGATATTGACCACTTGGCACTGTCCCCTGGCCATGGTCTTGTCCCTTCAGTGTCTAAGTTGCTTGCCTATTTCTGCAGAGTAAGCAGGTGTTTGAAACATGCAAAGGTTTGCTTGTCACATGATCTTCTCTCTCTGACTGACCAGTGATCCAAATAAGGCCATGGCAAGTGTATTCTGAGGGGGAATAATGCCCATATTAATAATTATGGAAGAGAATAGTGGCCATACTTCACAAAGACGGTCTGTTCAGATAAGAAGAGGGGAAGAAGCCTGGAGAAAGGTCATTAAGGCAGACATTAGGATGATTTGTGTTAATGACTTTCCTTCCAGATAAGAAGAGGGGAAGATAAATAAGATAAAGAATGGCCTGGGGAAAGGCCATTAAGGCAGACATTGGGTTGATTTGTGTTCTAACATTCAGACACAGCTGGGATGTTTAAAGAGAGTTGAGACAATATGCAATTGATGCAATTAAAAACCTCACACCGATTGGATATTATAATTAAGCAAGTGTAAGGTGATTGTGATTGGTTTTAATATCTGAATGATGTAACATTAATCAATAACTGAGTGGATAGAGGTAACTCCTGTACTGTGATTGGTATATACTAATTACTTGTAATTGAATTTGAAACTATAACTGCTTGTGCATTCCTGAATTCTGGGCTGGCACTGCCTGTGGCTTTTCAGGGACCAAGCTATAGCTTGATCAAAACAATTTTTAAGAGAACTCCGTGACTTGGTCTGGTTACTTGAGGGGTAAAGTTGTGATCAATTAAAAGGCTGACATCAAAGCCTGCAACATATTGATTAGATTATGGTTGGGAATTCATTGCTGTCCCCAAGTAATTATGTCTAATGGTTTGTCTCGGCAAAGTCGAGTACCCAAGTGATTATCTTCATGCTTTGGTAAAGGGATAGGAGATAGCCCCCTCTTTCAAGACCATTGTTCCTGGTGTGGCTTTTCAGACAAGTTGTCTCCATTTCAGTGTTTTTTGGAATGTAGATGTTGCGGTTCATTATTGTCTATGATCACAAGTCACTGGAGTGTGACGTTAGTCTTTTTAAAAAATCAATTGGAGGTTTACAGCCAGGTATTCAAAAAAATTAGATAAAGCAGGATGTTTTATTCATTCATGGGACATGGGCATCACTGGCTGGCCAGCATTTATTTATCTGCTCAGTTGAGGAGGATCGCAACAGACACCTACAGACGCTGAAAGATGCCCTCATAAAAACAGGATATGACGCTCGACTCATTGATCGACAGTTCCGATGCGCCTTTGCGAAAAACCGCACCGACCTCCTCAGAAGACAAGCACGAGACACAGCGGACAGAATACCCTTCGTCGTCCAGTACTTCCCCCGAGCGGAGAAGCTACAACATTTTCTCTGGAGCCTTCAACATGTCATCGATGAAGATGAACATTTCGCCAAGGCCATCCCCACACCCCCACTTCTTGCCTTCAAACAACCGCACAACCTCAAACAGACCATTGTCCGCAGCAAACTACCCAGCCTTCAGGAGAACAGTGACCATGACACCATACAACCCTGCCACATCAATCTCTGCAAGACGTGCCGGATCATTGGCATGGATGCCATCATCACACGTGAGAACATCATCCACCAGGTACACAGTACATACTCTTGCAACTCGGCCAATGTTGTCTACCTGATACACTGCAGGAAAGGATGGAGAGACCATGCAGATGCTACGACAATGGATGAATGAACACCGCTCGACAATCACCTGGCAGGAGTGTTCTCTTCCTGTCGGGGAACACTTCAGCAGTCACGGGCATTCAGCCTCTGATCTTCGGGTAAGCGTTCTCCAAGGCGGCCTTCACGACACATGACAACACAGAATCGCTGAGCAGAAACTGATAGCCAAGTTCCGCACACATGAGGACGGCCTCAACCGGGATCTTGGGTTCATGTCACACTATCTGTAACCCCCACGACTTGCCTGAGCTTGCAAAATCTCACTATCCTGGCTGGAGACAATACACACCTCTTTATCCTGTGCTTAACCCTCTCTCCACTCACATTGTCTGTACCTTTAAGACTTGATTACCTGTAAAGACTCGCATTCCAACCATTATCTTGTAAACTGAGTTTGTGTCTGTATATGCCCTGTTTGTGAACACAACTCCTCACTCACCTGAAGAAGGAGCGACACTCTGAAAGCTTGTGCTACCAAATAAACCTGTTGGACTTTAACCTGGTGCTGTGAAACTTCTTACAGCATTTATTGCACATACCTAGCTGCCCTTGAAAAGGTGGTGGTGACAATTGAGTGGCTTGCTAGGTCATTTTAGAGGGCTGAACGTCAACCACATTGCTATGACTCTGGAGTCACATGTAGGAGAGACCAGGTAAGGACGGCAGATTTCCTTCCCCAAAGGACATTAGTGAACCAGATGGATTTTTCCTGACAAAAGACAATGGTTTCATGGTCATCAGTAGATCCTTAATTCCAGATTATTTTAGTGAATTCAAATTCCACCATCTGCCGTGGCAGGATTTGAACCCGAGTCCCCAAAACATTAGCTGAGTTTCTGGATTAATAGTCCAGCAATAATACCACTAGGCCATTGCCTCACCTGCGATTTTACACTGACTAAGAAGCAAAACAATACGCAAATATTGAAGGTGGGGGTAAGTGGTTTTGTGAGTGTGTGTGGAGTAGGGTCCTAGGGAAAATAATGGGGAATGATTCCTAGTGTGAAGCAAGATAACTAAGGAAAGGTTAAGAATGCTTCATTTCTGCAATTGATGTTTAAGGTTGAATTTCCCTGTAAATATAAAAAATCTAACTGGTCTTTTTAATATTCATATGATGTCACCATGGTTTTTATTTCCTGAGTTAATGTACTGGGCAAACATAGTCTAGAAGTTTATAAGTCCTCGAGGGTTTTGCATGGTACTTAAAGTATCATTATGATCTGCGAATATGTATCACATGTCAAATTTAACCAATTTCGAAAATACAGTGCACTGTTATTCTCTTTCGCCAATGAACTATTTCTGTGGCTCGGAACGGTCTCGCCAAGAAGAAAGATTTTCAGATATATCCTTTACAATGGATAATTGAGAGTCAGACAGATATCAAGTATTCTGCTCAAAAAAAAAATGCAGGCATGTTCCACCAAACATTGCATAGCTCTCGAGGATTTGAATATAAAAAAAACATCCGGCGATATTCACATCAACATAATGGAATTATGCAAGGAAATGGGAACACATGCTGAAATGAAAAATTTAGATTTTGTGGGACATTAAGCAATTTTTAATACTTCAATAAACAATATACTGTATGAAATGACATACAAAATTAGATTTTGTATCCCGTGGATATTATTCTAAGGAACATTAACTCTCTTCATTTACAACTGAAGCAGACCCCGCAGAGAAAAAAAAACCCCCAAATTTCTGCAAATTCAAACCTTAAGAAAAACTACATGTAAATCTACCTGTTGGTTGTGTACTCATTTATACGCCTAAGGTAGGTAAAACTGTAAGAGAGTGATAGGAGCAAAAAAGGCATGTCATTCATCAGTGCAAGCCTACCGAAGATTAATGTTTATCCGGCCTGGGTCATGAAATGTAATTAGTGTACCCAACCTCAACAGAAAGCCTTACTTCATAAATTCATCATACATGGCAGAGAATTCGCATTTATATGTATATTCTGCATGCATTATACATGCCTATTTTTTATACAACTTTCACTGGGCTCAGTAAAGGAATCAGGCACAAGATAGTGCAAGAAAGCCATCTGTTTGAGTTAGACTTCCCCTCTCCTCCTTCAGATACTCCCCCTAACCCCTTGGCTCCACATTCTTTAAATTTTAAGTTGGATATTCTCGAAGAGAGGTAAAAAAGGATCATTAACACCATCACCAGTATTCAGAGGCACGCACAGGGGAAGGTAATCTATCTTTTAGTTTTGTTCTTGGGATTCGGGTGAAGCAAAATTTATCATTCATCTCCAGTTGCCTTGACAACTGACTGACTGAAAGGTAACATGAAAGGGTATTCATAATGTGGAGGCAAAATCATACACAGGTTAAAAATAGAGTTGAAGTGTCCATTTTCCCGGACGATGCTAGTAAACCATTTGGATTTACAACTATCTAGCAATCTTCATGGCCATTTTTTTCTGGTGCCAGTTTAAATACTGTCTTAAATCTGATTCAAGAACTTCATCCTCCGAAGATGTGTGGGTTAGATTGATTGGACATGATAAATTGACCCTTAATGTCAGGGGGATTAGCAGGGTAAATACGTGGGGAAAGGGCCTGGGTGGGAATGTTATTGGTCCAGCCTCGAAGGGCCAAATTGCCTCTTCCTGCACTGTAGGAATTCTATGATTCACTTCTCAGGACAGGAATTGAACAAAAAGGGGAATATCAGCATTCCAGCAATCTGTGTTTCAGCAGATCCAGAATCCTGCCATGATGGCTCCAACATCCTGCTTCTCTCTGGAAAGAGAGGAGACTACAAAGTCCCCTCTCATGGTGGACAAAGCATCTGTCACCTTGCAGATGCACCGATGCATGGCAACCTGTAGGCACTATTATTTGCATCCTCCACCGCACTCCACCCCCTCCCTGCCCCCGATATGGAGTAATAGAGTCATAGGGCGGGATTTTATGGCCAATCTCGTCCCGAAACCATAAATGCCTGTCCAAGGTGAAGGGACCTTTCCATGGTCCGCCCCTCGCCCGCTCCAATTCCCATGGCAGGCGGGACAGTAAAATTCGCCCCTGAGCCATAGGCCAGAATTTTATTGTCCCACCCGTCATGAGATCGGAGTGGGTGAGGGGCCGACAATGGGAAGGTCCGCTGACCTCAGGCGGGATTTTAATGGTTCCGGGATGAGCAAGTCTGTAAAATCCTGCCCCTAGAATCAAACAGTACAGTAAAGGTCCTTCGGCCCATTGATTTGATTTGATTTGATTTATTATTGTCACATGTATTATCATACAGTGAAAAGTACTGTTTCTTGCACGCTATACAGACAAAACATACCGTTCATAGAGAAGGAAAGGAGAGAGTGCAGAATATAGTATTACAGTCATAGCTAGGATGCAGAGAAAGACCAACTTAGTGCAAGGTAAGTTCATTCAAAAGTCTGACAGCAGCAGGGAAGAAGCTGTTCTTGAGTCGGTTGATACGTGACCTCAGACTTTTGTATCTTTTTCCCGAAGGAAGAAGGTGGAAGAGAGAATGTCCGGGGTCCTTAATTATGCTGGCTGCTTTGCCGAAGCAGCGGGAAGTGTAGACAAAGTCAATGGATGGGAGACTGGTTTGCATGCTGGATTGGACTACATTCATGACCTTTTGTAGATCTTTGCGGTCTTGGGCAGAGCAGGAGCCATACCAAGCTGTGATACAACCAGAAAGAATGCTTTCTATGGTGCATCTGTAAAAGCTGGTGAGAGTCGTAGCTGACACGCCAAATTTCCTTAGTCTTCTGAGAAAGTAGAGGCGTTGGTGGGCTTTCTTAACTAAAGTGTTGGCATGGGGGGACCAGGATAGGCTGTTGGTGATCTGGACACCTAAAACCTTGAAGCTCTCGACCCTTTCTACTTCGTCCCCGTTGATGTAGACAGGGACATGTTCTCCTTTACGCTTTCTGAAGTTGATGACAATCTCCTTCGTTTTGTTGACATTGAGGGGGAGATTATTGTTGCTGCACCAGTTCACCAGATTCTCTATCTCATTCCTGTACTCTGTCTCATCATTGTTTGAGACCTGACCCACCACGGTGGTGTCGTCAGCAAACTTGAAAATCGAGTTGGAGGGGAATTTGGCCGCACAGTCATAGGTGTATAAGGAGTATAGTAGGGAGCTGAGAACACAGCCTTGTGGGGCACCGGTGTAGAGGATGATCGTGGAGGAGGAGTTGTTGCCTATCCTTACTGATTGAGTCAGCACCTAGCCATAACTACCACTAAAGTCGCACTAATCCCATTTTCAGCATTTGTCCCTGATGCGCGTTATTACTCACGAGGCTTGAGATGCTCAAGGAAATAAAGGCTTTTATTTACTATTACAACGAAGCTACCATATATAGTACACGATCCCAGACTGAGGGGTCCCAGACAGAGCAGTGACCTTTATACCTCTCCCAGGAGGCGGAGCCCGACTGGGATGTACCATAATAACTATAATACAGGTGTAACAGCCCAACCCTAACCCCAACAGTAACAAGTAGAACAACCCATCCCTAACCCCAACAGCAACATATATACAGACTCGTAGTACTGGCCAGACCCTGGCTCAGTACTACCTAGTGGGAACCAACGATGGTTCACCACAGTCCCATATCCTTGAACATTATGATGTTTCAAGTGCTCATCCAAATACTTTTTAAAGGTTGTAAGGTTTCCAGCTTCCAGAGTTTGAGGGCCTTGGTGATCTTCACAGATATTCCCACCGTCCTCCCTGGAATGTGAAGCGGTAGGTCCGGTGAAAGGATATGATGCAGTTTAGCCACCATCCCCTTGGTGGAATGGACTTGCCACAGACACTGCTCCTGGCTAATCAGAGCAGAGTTCCCTGAAGTCCCTTGGTGAGTTATGGCCTTTTGTTGAACACCCATATCCTCTCTCTCTGCTGCCTGGTCTCCATGACACTGTGTTGTTGCAGCCTAAGAAGGTTTGCGACTCTCATTCCCAATACTCAAAGCAGGCTGACAGGCCTTCAGACAGCTCTGATTTCCTTGTCCCGTCTCAATCGAAAAACTTATCTAAGTTTCTCCAACAGCATTGAACACCGTACTTCCACTCCATCTGCAATAACAGAGTGGTTAGCTCTGCTGCCTCACAGTGCCAGGGACCCGGGTGCAATTCAGACCTTGGGTGAGTGTCAGTTTGGAGTTTGTACATTCTCCCCGTGTCTGCGTGGGTTTCCTCCAGGTGCTCTGGTTTCCTCCCACAGTCCAAAAGGTGTGCAGGTTAGGTTGATTGGACATGCAAATTTGCCCGTAATTGTCAGGGGGGATTAGGAAGGTAAATATGTGGGGTACAGGGATAGGGCCTGGGTAGGATTGTTGTTGGTGCAGGTTCAATGGACCAAATGGCCTCCTTCTGCACTGTAGGGATTCTAGGTTGCAGAAAATCAAGATCACCTCACTGAAAGCCACAGGGTGATCTCTTTAAATAACACTAGTGGAGGTTCAAATGAGCAGCTGAACAGAGTGTTTAAGGGATAGCAATCACCAGGACATATTGGGTGGGATTCTCTGGCCGCGCTCACCTGAAAACCAGAGATTCCCAGCCGACTTCAATGGACCTTTACATGGTTTCCCCACTCCCCACCTGCTAGAATTCCAGTGGCAGGTGGAATGGGAGAATTCCGGCCATGATGTTTAAAATGGCAGCTCATGCACTAAATCAGCATTAAACAGTGTTTAATGTCACAATCTGCCCACTGTCCACAGCACACCCACGCTAGTGTCCCCATGATCAATTAAGCAACATCGCCGTTATTTTACCAGCTCCGAACTTCCAAATCACTTACACTGGCAGCACTATTGAGTCCAATTTTACAGCTAGATAATCATAAAAGGTGTCCATTCAGCCCAACAAAGGGCATCCGGTTAGTTTCTTTGCCTTTAGTTTCTTTTGTTCATTGGGGTGGCACAGTGACACAGTGGTTAGCACTGCTGCCTCTCAGCACCAGAGACATGGGTTCAATTCTGGCCTTGGGTGACTGTGTGGAGTTTGCACATTCTCCCCGCGTCTGCGCGGGTTTCCTTTGGGTGCTCCGGTTTCCTCCCACAGTCCAAAGAGGTGCAGGTTAGGTGGATTAGCCATGGTAAATGTGTGGAGTTATGGGGTAGGTCTGGGTAAGATGCTCTTTTGTAGAGCTGGTGCAAATTTGATGGGGCCAAATGGCCGCCTTCTGCACTGTAGGGATTCTATGGTTCTATGGACCCATCATGTAGTCCCAGCATTCAGAGCTTTTCTTCTTTTTATTACAAAAATAAGACTGTTCTAACTGGATCAATGCCTTTTAAAGGGGATATACAATCCAGAACAAGGGAGAGGGACCTAATCAATAAAATGGGCCATTTGAGAAAGAAATCAGGAAATAATTTTTCAAAAGGTTGTAGAAATTGGAAACTTGCTCCCCTAAAAGCTGTGGGTCAATTAAAATTTAGAAGATGAAGACCAGTAACTTTTTGTTAAGAGGGCCTAGGGACCTGGAACAAAGGTGAGGTACAGATCAGCAATGATCTAATTGGATGGCAGAAATAAAATGGTTGACTCCATTTTCTTCTTTACAGGTGAAAATGCTCGTTGCGGGGCACTTCCTTTGTTGAATGGTGCGCTTTTGGTGCTACTGTGCCTTTCTCTTCCGATGAGATGGACAATCTCATTCTAGTGTGGCAACCGCCAGTGGAGTCATTGGAACCACGGCAACGCCTCACTCAAAAATAAGGGAAAGATATTCACTAAATTTAAGGAGAAATTGTTGATGTCTCCTGGCCTAAAAAAACAGAAGGCAGTTTATGCTGATGGCCCAGTGGCTAAAATGTGCAGCCTGTAGGATCATAAGTCACATTACCAGGGAAAGTTCAAGTTAACAATCGCGGGGATGTTTAAGGTTGTCATGTGTCTGGTTTTTGGCTGAACATTTTGTGATTTTTTTTTGAGCAGGCGACAAGTTTCACTTTTAAATGCAAATCGAGCAGTGAAAGACCAGGCAATGTACAATTATTTTGTTTGGTTTCATTCCTTTATTGTGTGTATGTGTCTATGTGTGTGTATGTGTGCGTGCGTGTGTGTGTGCGTGGTGTGGCAAGATTTACAGTGAAATATCAAAGCTGGACGCATCCAAAGAGTCCCTATGGCTACAAAACTACCAGCCCCTCAAAATGAAATTCAATGCCTCTAGCAATGAGAGGCAGCTTGTCCCGAGAGTTAATGGTGCGGCATCTAAATCCACAGCCTCCAAACAAAGAGCTGGCAATCAGGCAATAACCTTCTTACAACAGTGTGGAAAAGAGACTGCATTGAAACAAATGCCCCATCTGTACCAGCTGAACACGGTTACAGCCACAGAATTGCTAAAGAGAAAAAGCCCCATCTGAAAAACATTTTTATGAAGTATTTTTGCAATCTTCGCCTGTTACATACACTCCCACTCTTTGAGTGATTTTGGATTTGATAGCAGGTAGCTAGTTACCCTAGGAGTGCTCGGGCTGATCTGACCTGTTGGGGCGGGAGGTGGGGGTGCGATGTGCAGTGTCAGTGCCAGTGTTAATGACGGAAAGTGTGCGTTTGGACTATTGGATTACCGCCTCAGTGGGAAAAACGGAGAAACAGTTGAAGAGATTTATCAGAATTACATTTTTTAAAAATTTATTTCTGTCCTTCAGAAAGATTGAAGAATCATTCCTCGTCTCGCAAACAAATGACTGGGACATCAGGGGAGTACAGATCAATATCGGTGGAGGAAACGTTATTAAGAAGTCAGGAACACTGTAAGCAAATAAACCACCAAAGGATGGTGGCTTGCACCCAGCAATTGAAGTGAATGAGAAAGCATTGCCAAGTGCTCACTAGCTCATTAAAATCATAGATGATACATGAGATTTGAAAAGTAGCTAATATAATTATTTTTTAAAATAAATTGCATAGACATTAGCTAGGAGCTTACCTTGATGTCCATAATAGTAAAAATGCAGCACAGCATTAAAATGCAAGATACAGTTCCAGACTGATCAAATTGAAAATAATAAATGAATATCAATGTGAATTGAAGAGGAGATTATGCATCATGAGCTTAGGAAAAAATGTAACTAAATTGTAGCACAAAAACTCAGCGAGTACATTCCGTGGTTTTGCACTGATTTTTCACAGTAAGAAGGTCTGTTAAGATTAGGTGAAAAATGATGAACAACTCTGGGTGATGTTAACTGCATTAGCCAATCTCAGCTGAAGCCAATAAGGTGTGACATTGTAGTTGTTCCTTTTAATCCTGGGCTAGAAAGGGGAATAGTTGCCCAGGGTTCCCATTCTTGGTTTTTGTTTGTACCTCTGCTGATAATGCAATTGTGTGGTCACAGAATAATATATTATATATTCATTCACTGGGACAGGCTGGCCAGCATTTACTGATCAGCATTATCTTACTAACTGTCCTGGCTGGGGACAATACACATCTCTTTAACCTGTGCTTGGCCCTCTCTCCACTCACATTGTCTGTACCTTTAAGACTTGATTACCTGTAAAGACTCGCATTCCAACCATTATCTTGTAAATTGAGTTTGTGTCTTTATATGCCCTGTTTGTGAACACAAGTCCTCACTCACCTGATGAAGGAGCTTGAGACTCCGAAAGCTAGTGCTGCCAAATAAACCTGTTGGACTTTAACCTGGTGTTGTGAGACTTCTTCCAGCATTTACTGCCCATCCCTTATCGCCTGAGGGCAGTTGAAAGTCAACCACATTGCTGTGGCTCTGCAGTGGGGTTGCACAGTTGCACAGTGGTTAGCACTGCTGCCTCACAGCGCCAGGGACCCGGGTTCAATTCCAACCTCGGGTAACTGTGTGGAGTCTGCACGTTCTCCACGTGTCTGCGTCGGTTTCCTCCGGGTGCTCTGGTTTCCAACCACAGTCTGAAAAATGTGCTGGTTAGGTGCATTGGCCATTCTAAATTCTCCCTCAGTGTACCCGAACAGACACTGGAGTGTGGCAACTAGGGGATTTTCACAGTAACCTCATTGCAATGATAATGTAAGACTACTTGTGACATGAATAAATAGCCTTATTCAGTCACATGTAAGTCAGACCAAATAAGGATGACAGATTTCCTTCCCTAAAGGACATTACTGAACCAGATGGGTTTTTCCTTCAATGGTTTTATGGTCATCAATAGATTCTTAATTCCAGATATTTTATTGAATTAAGATTCCACCATCTGTTGTGGCAGGATTCGAACTCGGGTCCCCAGAACATTAGCTGAGTTAGTAGTAATATGGGTAGCATCAGGTCACATAATGATGACCAAATGGCCTCCTTCTGCATTGTAAGGATTTTATGACCTGTTCAGCTACCTTTTATCAGGCAGGCCTGAGCTTGCTGAACAGAATGGCCTTCACACTCAAACATGGCCAGTCGCCCAGCCATCATCTCCTTCGGTTTGAGCTGCAAGACCCTCTCAGAAAATGAAACTGTCTTTCCCCGTCCCCATCAACCATACCCACACCTCCCCGCTCCCAGGAATTGACAGACCCAATTCCCTTTCAGCAGAACACAGACAAGAAAGGACAGAATTTGACCATTTGCAGTGAACAGGAAGAGCGGGACTCACTGAAAGTAACAAAAATAGAAAATACTGGAGAAACCCGGCATGTCTGTCAGCATGCGAGAGAATGGAGCTAACGTTTCAAGTCTGGATGACTCTTCCGTCAGACCTGCTGAATTTCTCCAGTATGTTCTGTTTTTGTTTCAGGTTCCAGCATCCGCGGTATTTTGCCTTTATCGCCTGAAAGTATGTACATTGATGGTTCTGTCCGGGAAGTCCTGCCCCCTCCAAACCTGGGCAACTGCATTCCATTGTAGGACACAAATCCAATTGGGAGTTTATTGTTGTTGAGGACAGTGGAAGACCCAGGGAAGGCTCCTCAGTATTGACACTTGAGTACTTGAAATATGACAAGGTAATTCTAATGCTTCCAAAGTGAAATTTTAACTTTATCGGGACGAATTTTCCAGTTCCGCCCACCATGGGAATCGTAGCAGGTGAGGGACAGACCATGGAAAGGTCCTTTGACCTTCTCCGGATTTGGGGTGAATGCAGCTGGAAAATCCTGCCCTACATTTCTTTACCATCCATTCCAATCTCAATACAGTTAAAAATAAAATACCATAGAATCATAAAGGCTTACAGCGCAGAAGGAGGCCATTCTGCCTGCCAGGCCTGTGCCAGCTCAGAGTGCAGTCATGCTTTGTCCCCACTTTTTGTCTCTAACCCTGCAAATTCCTCACACTCAAAAGGTCGTGGAAGAATTCCGCTCTGAGGGCAGGATCACAGGGCCTTGCTTGTCCCGAAACCATAAAATCCTGCCCGAGGTCAGCGGACCTTTCCATTGTCTGCCCGTCGCCCACTCCGATTCCCCTGGCGGGCAGAATGGTGAAGTTCCGGCATCTGTCTCAATTTATAAACACATGTAACCCATTTACATTTTTAACCACCTTACCTACTTCAGTTTTTATGTCTATTAACACAATTTCTCTCCTTATCTACACTTAGGGTGGCGCGGTGGCACAGTGGCCAGCACTGCTGCCTCACAGTACCAGGGACCCGGGTTTGATTCCCGCCTTGGGTCACTGTCTGTGTGGAGTCAGCACATTCTCCCCGTGTCTGTGTGGGTTTCCTCCGGGTGCTCTGGTTTCCTCCCACAGCCTGAAAGATGTGTTGGTTAGGTGCATTGCCCATGCAAAATTCGCCCTCAATGCACCCGAACAAGCGCCAGAGTGTGGCGACCAGGGGATTTTCACAGTAACTTCATTGCAGTGTTAATGTAAGCCTACTTGTGACACTGATAAATAAACTTTAAAAAAAACTTTTCAAGCTCAGGCCACTTACAACAAATTGGGTGGAATCGCCTCAGAAATCGGCAAAGTCCAATTTTGGGTGGTGAAAGTGGTGTTTAACGGGCCGATGGCAATGGTGGCTTGTTGCACCATATTGGGCCTGATTTTACCAAAGCTTCGCACCCGTTTTCGGGCGCGAAATCGCAGTAAATTTGGGAGTCGGGCCTTTAACGCGGTGTGCACCCGATTCCCAGCAGAGCGTGGCTTTACCAACACCCGATTCGGGCGTGGGCTGGGCCCGTGCCCGGATCGGGTGGCCCGCCGATTTAAATGCATTTGCATGCATTTAAATAGTCTTAATGAAGCACGCGCCCAACTCGACCACCAAATCCCACTTTACCACCGTGCGGCCCAATCCGCGTCCGCGTTTTTAACGACCTGGTAAATAAAAGTCGGAAGCCGGCGTTTCCTCAGTGAGGGTTGGCGAGGAGGTAGGCGCGTTGCGTTCGGAGGCTCCCCGGTACTTACGGATGTCTTGAGTCGCGGACATTCTGCTGTCCCGGGTCCGTGGCGTCTCTGTGAGTGTGTGGGGAGGAGGGAGGGTTGTTGCTGTGCATGAACTCCTATGTCCGTGTGGCAGCACGGACCTCGGGTCCTGCAGCGCAGCTGGATCCTAGCACTGCAGCTCACTTCAGGCTGAAGGCTGAAGATGTGCACACAGTGCAGATAGCACTGCTGCAGCCTTCCAATGTTACCAGGGGCTGTGACTGTGTGCTGCATGTGGCTGGGGCGGGGGGCTGGAGGGACTGGGGGGCATGCGGGGTCTGTAACTGGATTGCTGATGCTCAAATGTTCAGAGTCCTGTGGTGAACTTGGCAGAATTGTCCCCGTGGTGGAACTTGGTTGGAAATAAGATTCAAGGAGATTACTAAATCTGGGAAACCTACCATAGTGAAAAGAAGCTTGTATTGGCAACTCTTCTCTCATATTCCATGGCAGATGTGCCCCTACTTATGAATGCGACTTGCATGGGCAACGTTGGGTGCAGCTACTCTGCCTCTGGAGCAGCCTTGGATCCTTTGTCATCTTGTTTTCATCTGAACATTGCACAGAATTAGAGGAATCCCCTTTGGAAGATAATGTCAAAATTATAATCGCAGGGACTAAAAACCTCACAGTCAAAACTCTGGGATAATATTTCAAAATGTATATCCCCCCATCCATGTTCTGGAATATTATCCCAGATTTTTGACTGTCAGGTTTTTAGTTCCTGCGATGATAACTTTGACATTATCTTCCAAAGGGGATTCCTCTAATTCTGTGCAATGTTCAGATGAAAACAAGATGACAAAGGATCCAAGGCTGCTCCAGAGGCAGAGTAGCTGCACCCAACGTTGCCCATGCAAGTCACATTCATAAGTAGGGGCACATCTGCCATGGAATGTGAGAGAAGAGTTGCCAATACAAACTTCTTTTCACTATGGTTGATTTCCCAGATTTAGTCATCTCCTTGAATCTTATTTCCAACCAAGTTCCACCACGGGGCAATTCTGCCAAGTTCACCACAGGACTCTGAACATTTGAGCATCAACAATCCAGTTACAGATCACAAATGTATTATACAGGTCACTAATTGCTCACTAGGACACTGTAGTTTAATTACCTTTCTCATAGATAATTAGGCAACACATAGAGGATGCTACATTATTTGCAGTTTACAAGATTCTCCCAAGTCCATCCGTCCCTCCCCTCTCTGCTCTCTCTGTTGTTTTGTATTTCGTGCCCGGGCGCGCTGAATCATAGAATCATAGAATCCCTACAGTGCAGAAAGAGGGCATTTGGCCCATCGAGTCTGAACCGACCACAATCCCACCCAGGCCCTACCCCCATATCCCTACACATTTACCTGCTAATCCCTCTAACCTACGCAACACAGGGGCAATTTTAACATGGCCAATCAACCTAACCCGCACATCTTTGGACTGTGGGAGGAAACCGGAGCACCCGGAGGAAACCCACGCAGACACGCGGAGAATGTGCAAACTCCACACAGACAGTGACCCAAGCCGGGAATCGAACCCAGGTCCCTGGAGCTGTGAAGCAGCAGTGTTAACCACTGTGCTACCGTGTCGCCCCAAATCCGCTGCTTCAGATTTTTTTCGAACTGCACATGCGCGCTGCAAAGAGGATTCCGGGCTCGGATCCATATTACGCCCGGATCCCGCCCTTAGGCTCTGATTGGTAAAATCGGGCCCATTGTGTTGCACTTTGTGAAGAGAATGAGCAGGCACGGGTTTCATGTTGGATCCTGGCGAGTGGCCTTTAATTTGCCTGTCCTGCCATCCCCTCAGTGTGTCAATGATCCAGGCACCATAGTTATAGGCCAATCCCTACGCACAGCTAACACACTTCAAATCAGAGGAAGCAACTGGTAAATTATGGCTGCCAGACCCAGGTAACACACTCCACCCATGTTTACTGATGCCTGCCTCCTGCCATGATGTCTTATACGCTCTAGGTGAAGCCCTCCAAGCAAGGTGACAAATCCAACTTGGGAAGCGGTGGCAATGGTGGTCAGTGCAAATGCCCTTCAGAAGAGGAGAACCATCCTCTGCCACAAAAGGATGCACAATCTCCTCCGTTCAGCCAAGGTAAGTCACTCTTCTCATCACTCACAACTCACACTCACGGACCCATTACACATCGACAAGGATCTCACTCTTTGCCAGACCAATGGATACCACCACCTGCTCTGCCACACACATCTTCATCTCCCCTGTGGCTTGTATTCTCATCACCTCACTGGTCCCACTTGCCATCCATGCATGCCAGGCATCGTTATCAGCTGCCGTGGCACACATTCTGCTTACGCTTGCTCCATCTGTTTTCACGCAAGAGAAGCCGGTATCAACAAGAGGGAGAGATCCCATACGGGTGGAGGGATGCCAGAACTGAAGCTACTCACGGTCTTTGAGGACAGAAGCATCCAGTTGGCCAGGGAGGACATTGACCACTCTTGTACTGATGATGAGATTGGCGGTGATAAGCCACATGAGGATCCAGCACTGCATCATTCATCAGACAGTAAGGTGTGAGTCATGTCTCCTGTTTCTCAGGCCTCTGTCATGCACCAATGACCTCTTGCTTTAATTTGATTTATTATTGTCACATGCATTAGTCTACAATGAAAAGTATTGTTTCTTGCACACTACACAGAGAAAGCATACCATACATAGAGAAGGAAAGGAGAGAATGCAGAATGTAGTGTTACAGTGTTGGCTAGGGTGTAGAGAAAGACCAACTCTCGCAGGGAAGCTGCCCTGGAAATCCATGAGCCAGGTTCTCGACTCCATCAACTCAGAGGAGCGAATCACAGCCCCCGATATAGAAGCACTGTTACACCGCTCATTCACACCCTCCACTAGCACAGAGACACACCTCAGTGGGACAATGTTCTAAAGTAGTCTCGGGGTCACAATCTGGTGAGCACATTGCACTGTGTGATGCACAGCAGGCAGAGGTGGGGATATCTCACGGTGCTGGCACTCAGAGGATTGGCTGAGTCTGAGTCAGATGATGGGTTTTTGGACTCGGCCTTGCCTCAGTTGCTGGAGCTCCAAAGGCAAGGTAAGGAAAATCAGGAAGGGATGTCTGGTACACTCCTCAGATTACAAGGCTCCATGGAGGAAGCCGTTCGCATTCAGAATGAGGTGATTATGCTGACAAGCCAGTGTACTGTGGCCAATCCTTGATAGGGTGGTGACCACTGTGGAGACTTTGGTCCAAGATTTCTGCCCTGCACTACTGCAGGAGTTGCACTCAATGGCAGGGGGTCAGAGGCACTTGCTGGCATACATCAATGTTAATGCTAGGGCAGGGGTGGGTGGGCATTGGTGGGGAGGGAAGCCTTCTTAAGCTCACTCCAAATGCCCTCCCTCAAGGATGCAGCCAGGGGCCCTTGGACACCCACAAGAAGGAGGATCAGCTAGTGCACAACCCGGAGCCATTCACCCAGGAGACTGGGAATGTCCAACCCATCTGAATCCTCTTTCCATGTGTTCCTTTTAGCTTCAGCTCCACAGACCTGGAAGGGTGGCACTGCCACACTGCAGGGCGCTACAAGAAGGCCGGGCCCCCCAGGTCACAACCCTGCAGAAGATGATTTCCATGGTGCTCACAGACAACAGAGCATGGCAGAGAGCAGGCTGCCTCCACCTCTGCTGTGGATGTTGGGGATGCACCAAGACGTAGCGACAGGGTTAGAAAGGTTAAGAAGCTCTCGAGGCCCAGTGTGGGTAACTGTATTAACTACTTGTATGTAATGTTCACTTCTGTAAATAAACTCTCACTAATTCTGCCCTTTCTACGGCTCCTTGTTACTACGAGCTGTGTTCCTGTCAATCTGAAGTGAAAGCTTGATTTCAGCACAAGATAATGTCAGGGTTCACAGTGCGAGGCTACCTCCCTGTGCTTTGTCCAACCATCCCAGCACATTGATGGCATTCCTTCAGTTATACCTGAATCCTGATGGGAATTATAATGTCTGCTAGAATGTATTGGGATGGTGTCACAGAGTTTTTTCATCCTCCCTGAGTGCTTTTTGCATCTTAGGAGGTATGGCTCCACGCTGTAAGTTATCATCATCATTGTGGAATGTAGGGTCTATGGCCCTCCAATGTGTCTCCATGACAGGAGCCTTATCACAGGGGGTATGTGCACTTCCAGCTGTCAGACACGGGTCCAATGCTCACAGATGCCGTGCGAAGATTATGGGGTGTCCTCACTGGATTGTCCTCATCACTTTCCATTAATCTAGAGGCAATGAGCATATCCTGAGCGGGTCTATCACATCTGGGCATCACCATGGCCTTATGGCAAACATCCTCACCTTGAGGATTTCCTCAACCTCATCCCCATTGATGTCCTCCTCATTGGATGTTATGTGCGCTCCTCCATCTCCTTCTCAGGCAGTTCCTCTCCACATTGCAGTGCCAGTCTGTGTAGCACGCTGTAAGTGACAACAATGTGTGGCACCTTCTGTGGATTGTATTTCAGGGCTCCACCAGATCAGTCCAAGCATCCCAATGGTCTGCTCCACCAAAGTGCGAGTGGCAGCATGAGCCTCATTGTGTCTTGTCTTTGCTGCACTCTGTGTCCTTCGCACTGACGTCATCAGCCACCTCCCCAGTGGGTAGCCCAACTCTGCAGCCTCTGTGAATGCTGAAAGCTGTCAGTGACCTGAGAGCGGCTCAGATTGTAGGAGCCATGCACACTCCCTGGGAATTGACCACACACTTGCAGGATGCATTTGGTGGGGTTGCAGACCAGCTGAACATTCAGTGATTAGAAGACCATGTGGTTCACATAGTTCACTACTGGATGTCATGGAGCTCTGAGTACCACGTGAGTGCAGTCAATGGCACTTTGCACCTGTGGAAAGTCAGAGATCTGCGCAAAGCTTTTGCATCCTGGCTTGCCTGATCCCAGTCGAAGTGCACAAAGTTGTATGTCCTCGCGAAGACTGTCTCTGTCACCTCCTGGGTGCACGTGTGTGTGGAAGCTTGCAAAATCCCACAGAGGTCACCTCTGAAGCCCTGGAAAGAGCCACTGGCTTAAAAATTGAGTGCCGCAGTTGCTTTCAGCAACACTGGCACTCCAAGGCCCCCAAGGCCCTATGGCACCAAATCCTGCAGAAGATGGCAGTGTGACCAACCAGTTCTCTGGACATGTGTAGTCTTTGGTGACACTGGTTCTTGGACATCTGCAAGTATGAGAAGCGCCACCCTGGGTCTGGTGAAGCACCTATGAGTGATGTCTCTTGAGTTCATCTTTGCATGCAGAGCAGGCCCTCTCACCCCTTCTTCCTGTTAATTTTGATCCTGTCTTTGACAAGCCAAGAACCACGTCGTTTTGATGTCTTTTTTTTTCTTCTCGCCTGCCTATAAGCGAGAAGGCAGAGAGTGAGATCATCAGGCTCCATGTTCCAGATGGTCTCCTCACTGCATTTTCATAGAGAGTCTTTACGATCACAATTTGTCTGTGTAAGAGTGAATTAATGGATTTGGTAAAAGGGAGGATAGATCTAACACCCCTATGTGGGAGTAAGATCATGTGCCAGTCAAATGCTTAAACCTCAAGGTCCTGACATCAGCAGATCTTGCCAGCTTAGCTGTTTATTTTTTAGAAGATCGGACTATTTTCTAGATACAAACAAACTTTTGGGTGAAGGTTTAATTATAAACCCACGTAGAAAATATCGGAATTTTAAAACAATGTTCTGTATATTGAACAAATGGTATGAGAAATCTGTATCGGCGATGTCGAACTGAGAGCTGTATTACAATGCCATCCCTGTGACTGCTGAGTTAGAGAGCTTTTGTTAGTGCTGTTAGAGTTGTTTGACGGGGAACTGCTCCTCCAGAGGTTTCTCAAGAGTAGTTCCCGACATGCTTCAATCATGAATAAACTATTGTTAACTGTGCCTGGGTCTCCTGTGGTTAGTTGGAAGGAGTCACCCACAACAGGGTGTGAAGGACCACTCCTTGTCCAGCCATTGCCTGCAGCTGTCTTTCAAAGCTCAATGACTTATGTCCTAGCCACAACATTGATGCCCTGTGCTTAGTTCGTATGCTGGTTGACCAAGACCTGATACCACATTACCAAATGCCGACAACTTTGGCCACTCAGCTTCATCCTGAGCTCTCATCTCAGGCACAGGCATTGTCCTAACCCTCAATCCAAGGTCGTGTGCTCAGCTTGGCCCATGGGGGCACTTGTCAATAGATATTTCAACACCAAGTGAAGGATTAGGAGTGCTATCCTCAGGCAGTCTGCCATTATCATCTTTCTAATGGGATGTTGTTTCTTGCGCAGTCCAGCAATGGTACAACCACACCAAAACAGTTGTTGAATTTGAAGTCCATGTGCCAAGGTTTAAATGCTGAACACCAATCATTGGCACTCACACACAGAAGTGTTGCTTGAGTGGGCACAATTGTATTACTAGTCTGACTCCAAGCACGTCAATTAAGCCCAAGCTGAGCCATCTCAGCTGCAACAATATTTTGACATGTTTTTCCATTTGCCTTGCCCTCGTCTTCATCCTACCTCCATATGAACCGCCCCTACTGTGATTCCGTGGAACCTTCAGTCCATGCTAACTCCACACCACCAACCCCCACCCCCAACTGTCATTGCCGGCTCCGTACTCTGGGCTTCCCTCCCCTTCACTCTCTGCAGCCCTTCAGTGAAATCCATGCCTGGCACCATAAGGCAGTCACGAAGAAGCTGCTATGCAGACTTGCTTGTGGCCCACTTACCCCCATCCCCCCCATCTTAAGTTTTCTCATTTATCCCTTGCTTGTTTTTTTTAAATTCTGGTATAAGTATTAAGAATCCTCCAGCGCTCCATGGTTACTCTTGTACCCAATGGGAATTGAAAGTTTGTGACCAGTGCTTCTGCACTCTCAGGTTCAAATGCGGGTCAGAAGCCTGCAATTGTTGGGAGTGCAATCACTTCAATGAGCACATTGAGATTGGCTCTTGGAACATGAACTGCCTCATTATTGCTTGTCCCATCAGAGAGCCTTTTCTGTGTATATAACTGAGAGTGTCAGGTCTCCTGGTGCTCTGGATGCTGACTCAGAACTTGTAAGACTCTTTGAAGCATAAATAAAAGGGAACCTGCTGAAGGGATACCAACAGCCGCTGACTTATTTCAGGGAGCAATAACTCACCTGTGATTGTCCCCAAGTTAGTTAATTAACGGAAGGAGTGCTGACCTTAGCATCCAAATAAGGATGCCTGGCAGGCTCTAGATGCTGGAGCCCTATTGCAGCCCTGGTGTTCCTGGAGAGGAATCACGCGATGTCTGTCAGTACTCTCAAGACCCCCCATGTTTGAAGGGCACTCGGGTGTTTTATTGACCCTATTAATCACATTTTTGTTTGTTTTATTTTTAAGTTTCCTTTGTGATTTGTTTTTGTTTGATGCAGTGTCCCTTTGAGAGGTTGCTGTTTAAATTGTCCCTTGATTAAAAGGCTGAACCTAAGGCAGTATTAGCAGGAGGAGGCTGTGTCCCTGTTGAGCTGTTCTATTTGCTTCCTGTGGACTCTGGAGGGGAGGGACTTTTGCTGAGCTGCTTTCTTAAGGTAAGGAAAAAAATCTTTTTTTTTCTTAAGGAGAGGGGAAAACATCTAAAAGCTGGAGGGCCAGGAGGAGGCTTTCCAACTAAAAAGCAGCAGCAGGGTAGCATTTAGTGTCCATTTGGTGAGTGGAGATTTCCTGCACAGAGAGGCCTGTAGTTGTTGCTGCACCAATTGGGGGGGGGGGGGTGCGCTAAACCTGACTGACGTGCTGGCCCTCCCCTCAAGGCACCATCCAGGAAGCAACCACAATGCAGCTAAGTGTGCTGGGACTACCTGCAAGCACTTGACCACATGACAATAGGCCTCACAAGAACTTTAATTAGCTCAATAGGCTGGTTCCCCCAAACCCACGTTCAGGAAAAGAGCTCAGGACTGAACTAGAGTCGGTGAGCCTGGCAGCATCAAATTCTGTGCCTGCCTGGCTCCATCCCTGCCCCTGGCAGGAGCAGGGTGGCACAGTGGTCAGCACTGCTGCCTCAGGGTGCCGGGGACCCGGGTTCAATTCTGGCCTCAGGTGACTGTCTATGTGGAGTTTGCACATTCTCCCTGTGTCTGTGTGGACTTCCTCCGCGTGCTCCGGTTTATTCCCACACTCCAAAGATGTGCGGGTTAGGTTGATTGTCAATCTCAATTTCCTCTTCGCATTAGGGAGATTATAAATACATGGGGTTACGGGGATAGGGCCTGGGTGGGATTGTTGTTGGTGCAGGCTTAATGGGCCGAATGGCCTCTTTCTGCACTGTAGGGATTCTATGAAAAATCCAACCCCAAAGTACTTGCAAACAAATATAATAAATAACCAAATTCTGCTATAAACTGACTGAGCTCACCAATATATTTAAAAAATAATAATTCCAAGAATTCTGACCTTGAAATACATCACCTCTTCACAGTCTTAGGCCCATTACCCGAGCTCCAATATTTCCTGCCTCTGATTTCCATCTTCCACACGTGTACAAGAGATCTGGATTCCTCATTCTTATTTTCTGTCGAGTGCCAGCATTGTGTATTCACTCCAGCCCTACCACAAAAAAAATCCTCCAAGCAGCTTGTCCCAGTGGCTGCAAGGCTCATTACAAAGTCAACTGTGAATGTGTGGTCCCAAATGCCTGAGCAGCCTGCCAGCCGCCTCCGAAAATATATTTCCCTTCCAACCTCTGCCTTCAAATTTACATTTTCCTCAGCCAGCTGTAAATTTTTAAAGATCTCGTCTCTCTGCTGCAGCCGTTTTAATCAAAGTTATGTCCTACAATAGAATCCTTTTATCTATTTTACCCACCTACCCAGTCCCCCGACTCCAATTGGCCTGAAGTATCATCAGCTACAGTCGCTCTGGAAATTTTCCCCTTATCCTACCCAAACTCCCAAATGAGAAGGCGGTTGTTAATACGGCCCCCAAAGTTAAATGCGTGATTATTCCACACCTGTTCAAAGTGATGTAGGCAGCAGACAGATTTGGTGAATGTGCTTCTTAGTGGCTGCACAACTTCTTCTCAGGAGCCCGAGATCGCACAAGGCTGTCACTATTTAAAACTACGCTACTTAAAAGCCTACTGATATTTCTTAAAGGTGGAGGAGCACTCTGACTGCAGCAGGGAATGGACTTGGTTAAAGATGAATTGAAGACTTCGCCCGCGCTTTTCTGGCGTCACCGTGACAGGGTTCACAGTTGGGGAAGTGGTGGGCCAGCCAGAAGTCCATTGACTTTCAGCGGGTTTGGAACATCCCAGTGGTGGGCAAGGTTGGAAAATCTTGCTTCAGTTAGAAGCTTTAAAATGGGTGCAACAAGTCAGACAGAGTTCCCAAGGATTTAGAGATAGTGGTGCGGGGGATAAGCAGGTGGAGAAAGATCCTCTTCCATCTGGACACCAGGAGGCTCTGTAGAAAGACAGAGGGCAGTAGGAGCTGTTGCAGTCAATGCCAGCAGTTTAGTCTCAAGGATCTGGATATATTGTCATCAGAAGTTTGATGACCTCTCCCACGTAGTCAGTCAGTGAATGCATCTTCAAAAGCCTCTCCTTCAAATTGCATCACTCGCCTCACACACTGCTCCAATCACCACACCACCTTGATTTTCCTACTTTTAATCTCTATGAACCTTAACTCCAACCTCCCATTCATAGCCTCATCTCATCCTCACACACCTAAAACTGCCACAGTTCTTTGATTCAGCAATGGTTAGCAAATTAGGTGATATGGTAGACATATCACTTGTTCAGCCTGGATAGAGCCACTCTTGAAGAAATTTAGGGTCACTGCCTGGTTCCAAGGATTAGCAGAGTTCTGTAGTTACATTCTTGTCCAGGTAGAAGTCAGACAAATGCTCCTGGAAGACCCTATGTGCGTAAAGGTTTTGGCTAGGAGCCCCCCTCCTGCTCATCCTCCCACAATCTGTGCAGTTTGTCTTCTGTGCTGCCTCTCCACCCTCTTTCCTGCTGCAGCCTGGAGCTGGTTGGTGCAACAGTAGCCTCTGTGACTGGGGGTAAGTGGTGTGCTCACAGCACTATAGTCACAACCAACCGCCCCTCCATGTTGACACTATCATTAAGAAAGCCCACCATGCCTCTACTTCCTCAGAAGGCTAAGGAAATTTGGCATGTCCGCTACGACCCTTCAACTTTTACAGATGCACCATAGAAAGCATTCTTTCTGGTTGTATCACAGCTTGGTATGGCTCCTACTCGGCACAGTGATTAGCACTGCTGCTTCACAGCACCAGGGACCCGTGTTCAATTCCAGCCTCAGGTCACTGTCTGTGCGGAGTCTGCATGTCCTGCTTGTGTCTACGTGGGTTTCCTCCAGGTGCTCCAGTTTCCTCCCACAGTCAGAAAGATGTGATGCTTAGGTGCATTGGCCATGCTAAATTCTCCCTCAGTTTACCCGAACAGGCGCTGGAGTGTGGTGACTGGGGGATTTTCACAGTAACTTCATTGCAATGTTAATGTAAGCCTACTTGTGACTAATAAATAACTTTACGTTACTTTAAGAAACTATAAAGGGTCGTGAACGAAGCCCAGCCCATCACTCAAACCAGCCTCCCATCCATTGACTCTGTCTATACTTCCCACTGCCTTGGAAAAGCAGCCAGCATAATCAAGGACCCCATACACCCCAGACATACACTCTTCCGTGTCCTTCCTTCGGGGGAAAAAGATACAAAAGTCTGAGGTCACATATCAGCCGACTCGAGAACAGCTTTTTCCTTGCTGCCGTAAGACTTTTGAATGGGCCTACCTCACGTCAAGTTGATCTTTCTCTGCATCCTAGCTATGACTGTAACACTACATTCTGCACCCTCTCCTTTTCCTTCTCTATATACGGTATGCTTTGTCTGTATGTTGTGCATGAAACAATACTTTTCACTGTAAACTAATACATGTGACATATAATAAGTCAAATCAATGCCTTCTCCGCATGCAGAATTGCCCCTGTGGATTTTACCAACTCCTCAAAACACCAAGTACTCAAACAAATGCAGCAGAAAACAATCAGTAATTAACAAGAGTACTAATATCTACATTAACAGTCTCACCATGATGCCATCTGGCACTTGCCAACCCAGCCATGGGCAGAAACAGTGTGAACTTTGAACAATTAACCAGCCCCTTAGTGCCAAAAGGACCAGTGCCACAGAGCCAGATTTTGAGGCCTGAGTCCGTCACTGCACATTTTCCTCCTACAACCCTTCCCCAATGCCAAGTACTTTTGCATTCAAACTCTTCCTCATTGTATCACCGTAACATTTAACACATCACAAGCAATGCCATGGGAGGAATGCTGGTGTATTTTAACACTTTCAGACGATGCAGCTAATACAGTACTGACATTCCATGGGCAACTGCAATATCTGCCTGAGCATCTTTTACCTATTGGTGAGAAATGGACCTATCCACACCTGCTGCACTGGGACCTCCACTGCAACATCACTAAATGGGAATCCTGCCAGGAGGTATCTGTCACAGGAAATAACCCCAAACCACAACAAAATTATGTTTAAAATGCACCGTGCATCTTGCTACTGTTTACATAGATGTTCAATCCGTGAGAATTTCACCTGCTAAAGCTTGTGAGCTGCCAAGTAATGAATGATACTTGCACAAGGGTAGCTTCCCCAGGACGTTTAATTGAGGCAGAAGTATTAATAGTTTTGGCCTGATGCTACTGACATCAGGTAGACATCTCAATGACCTTGCCGCCTGTTGCGTGCCCACCTGATTTGCTATTCAAGCTGGAGATAACGAGCTGATCAGTAATTACACGAGAACCAGGGAATGAGAGGACTTTTGAATTTTCTCCAGTTCTGCTATGAAGACAGTTTGTTGTAGAAACGCCTCTTTTTACCTTTTGAAACAAAAATAAGAGCCCCTCTCTCGAACCCACCCCTCCCAGAAGTAATCGAGGGAATAGACGAAAAACCATAGAGTTGCACCATTAACTTGGCCTTTCTCCAGGAATGTACAGAACTCTTAGAGTGACTTATTAGGTTCACTAATGCAAGATATTATGAACATACCGAGATGTCAGGATGCTCTCTGGCTAATGATCTGCCAAAGAAACAGATGAACAGCGTCTCCCCACTGGTACACCTATAGGGACGAGCTGTTATGTTTGATTTGAGTTCTATCAATACAGCATCCAACAATCTCACTACCCTGCATATGGTCAGATTCCACTCTTCTTTGGATATATTTCATGAAAAATTAAAGGTACATTCCTGGTATTCAATGACAATGATATACAGCCAAGATTAATTCTTCAGTCTCACTACAATAGTCATTAAGCTGATTTGTGTGGCATTCCTAATTTTAAAAAAATGTATGTCCCCAGAAATGACTTTGTTTATGCTGAATTTAATAAATCCATGAATGCTGGCTCACATTTGCCATAATATTGTCATACCACCATTGTCAAAACAGTTAATGACCCACATAAATGTGTTAGCTACCTTGCAATCCAATTTTCCCACTTGATGTTGCTCTTTTGTTAAATTAATCCATCAGACCATGCAAAGTTCATCCGTGGGAGAATCTCTCTCTTTGCCAGTTTTCATAACACTGGAGTGCAGCAAGTTTCCAAAACTGTGCTGGTGCTCTCTCTGCTTGTTCAAAAAGCACTTGGCAGAGGAAAGCAGCTGTTTCTGATTATTGTTAAAGGATGCAAGTTTTCTGGCACTTTCACCCATTCTCCACCACTTGATCCTTTGACACTATTACAGAATCATAGATTCATAGAATCAGAGAATCCCTACAGCGCAGAAGGAGGCCATTTGGCCCATTGAGCCTGCAGAACAACAATCCCACCCAGGCCCTATCCCCATAATCCCCCCCGACACCAAGGCTCAATTTAGCTTGGTCAGTCATCCTAACCCCGCACATCTATGGACTGTGGAAGGGACCTGGAGGAAACCCACGCAGACACGGGGAGAACATGAAAACTCCACGCAGACAGTGACCCAAGCCAGAAATCAAAACCAGGTCCCTGACCATCATGCCACTGTGCCACCCCACCATGAGGAATATGAACTCCAAATAACTCAACCTTGTTTGAGAGCATTTGCCACTGGTGACAGGGCTGAATGTCATTGCAATACAAGCAGGTTAGGACCTTTTGGGTGCTCTATTGGAAATAGAGGACCTACATTGTATGGCTGCATGGAAAATACCCCTGCCAAATTCAATAGTGTCTTGGGTGCACATTCAGGTTAGGTGAAAGCCTTCCTACTACTAATTGTGTTACTGTCACGGTTATTGTGGGCCTGCAAAAAACAAATGTTGAATTTAGGCTCCAGAACTCTTTCCCTCTGTGTCAATGATACTAGTGATAACGATAAAGCACGATGCACCAATCGCTTCCCACCAGAAAGGAAGAAACTTTCACATTTGTATAGCACCTTTCACAACCTCGGGGTGCTCTTGAAGTGTGGGCACAAATGCATTGTGGGAAATGCAGCTGCCAATTTGTGCACAGCAAGGTTCCACAAATAGCAACATGATCTGTTTTCTGTGATGTTGATTGAAGGATAAATATTGTCCTGGACACAGGGGAAAAACTCTGCTTTGAATTTCTGACGAGGAATCTTCTGCATCAACCTGAGGGGAGGTTGGGACCTCAGTTCAATGACTCTTCTGAAGGACAGAGCGCATTCCAGAAAGTGTGGGCCTTTCTTCCTTTACGTTGCTCGAAAATGGATAAAACAGATAATCAAATTGCTTACTGTGTGATTAGGTAGCCAATGAAACAGGTTTAACTTTCCTCTCTCCCTGCTTTTTTTTTCTCCACCTTGGACGGGTGAAATTGCTCTATTGGCTCTTCGCGAATCCAGTAAGAAGTTTAACAACACCAGGTTAAAGTCCAACAGGTTTATTTGGTAGCAAAAGCCACACAAGCTTTCGGAGCTCCAAGCCCCTTCTTCAGGTGAGTGGGAATTCTGTTCACAAACAGGGCATATAAAGACAGAGACTCAATTTACATGAATAATGGTTGGAATGCGAATACTTACAACTAATCAAGTCTTTAAGAAACAAAACAATGTGAGTGGAGAGAGCATCAAGACAGGCTAAAAAGATATGTATTGTCTCCAGACAAGACAGCCAGTGAAACTCGGCAGGTCCAGGCAAGTGTGGGGGTTACAGATAGTGTGACATGAACCCAATATCCAATATCCCAAAACTCCCAATATCTTTGTGAATCAGCAGCTGATTTTTCACCAGGCCCAATTCTTCTTTCCACCGAAGTTTACAGGGTGCTAGTTCAAATCTTTTCTTAGAGACCCATTTCCTCGTTTCACTGTTGCTTTTATTTGGTCTGAATATTAAAAATCTTGGGAATATTTTCCTAGTCACTGAAAAATAAAAACTGATGATGGGGTATGCCAATTTTTGTTTTTATTCATTCATGGGACATGGGCGTCGCTGGCTGGACAGCATTTATTGTCCATCCCTAGTTGCCTGAGGGCAGTTGAGAGTCAACCACATTGCTGTGGCTCTGGAGCCACATGTAGGCCAGACCAGGTAAGGATGGCCGATTTCCTTTCCAAAAGGGCATCAGTGAACCAAATTCACTACCAATCCTTTTCACATTGCTGGTCATGATCAGTTTCACCCCCAAGATTATTCCATCTGCTTGTTTGTATTTCCTTCATTGATCCATAATTGACTGAAGCTATAAAGACATCTGGATTTGAATATTCAGGCAAAATAGAGCAATTTGAGAAGAAAAATCTTAAAACAAGTTATATCTGATTCACTCGGACGAGAGGTCATAGTCTTATGATAAGGGGTAACTACTCCTCCCAAAGGGTTGTGAATCTGTGGAAATCAGTAACCCAAAGTGCGGTGGATGCTCAGACAGTGAGTAAATTTAAGGAGCACTTAGACAGATTTTTAATTGGTAATGGGTTGAAGGGTTACGGGGAGAAGGCAGGAAAATGAGGATGAGGAGCACATCAGCCATGATTGAATGGCGGAGCAGACTAGATGAGCCAAATGGCCTAATTTTGCTCCTATACCTTATGAACTTATGAACTTCAATAGCTCATAATGGTTTAAAACTCCGAATACATCTAACTAAATTTTTTTATTCATGTTGTGGGGCATGGGCATCACTGGCTGACCAGCATTTATTTCACAAAAAGATGCCCTTGTTCAGAGGGTAGTTGAGTGTCAACCACATTGCTGTGGCCTTGGAGTCACATGTAAGCCAGGCCAGGTAAGGACGGCAGATTTCCTTCCCTAAAGGGCAGTAGTGAACCAGATGGGTTTTTCCGACAATCATTAATGGCTTCATGATCATCAGTGGATTCTTAATACAGATATTTATTTTATTGAAGTCAGATTCCACCACCTGCCGTGGCGGGATTCGAACCCGGGTCCCCAGAACATTAGCCCAAGTTTCTGGATTAATAGTTTGGTGGTAATACCACTAGGCCAGCGCCTCCCATTATATTTCCATTTGATACAATTAAATATTGTATCAAATGAAAATATTCTAAATACTGTAAAATTATCTAACTTGTAAAAGCAAAAGAAATTAAGGATTTGTATAACAACATGCTGAGAGGAACTGCAGCTAGTCTATTAGAAATTGAGCGTTAAAATTAATTTTATATAGTTCATTCAGCTGTATCAAAGGGTTGCGAACTGGCTAATATGGTCACAAAAAACATAAGGACCCTTGAAATTAAAGTCTTCTTATTTTGGCATTCACAGAAAAAATACTGGATCCTATTATAATACAAATTCAAAAACATCTCCTGAAAGCAGAAGCAATAAAACGAAACTAACGTGAGCTTAGGAGAAGTCGGTTGTAACAAAAGAAATTTATTGCCACTCGTTGATGGTGTAAGATTTGTGGATGCGAATAAAGATGATGGATATTAGATTTCTTGACTTTTGGAAGCATTTGACAAGGTCCATTCAGAGGATATTTTGGCTAAACTACAAGCTCAGGGGATCCAAAATGAATTGGATTGCTAATTGGCTGGATAATAGGGAACAGAGGGTATTTATCAGTGGTCACAGTTTCAGCTGGGCAGCTACCCTGAGAGTTATCCCCAAGGGATTGGTTTTGAGACCGCCACTATTCATATTTAATAGTGGTTGAAACAAAAAATATTGAAAGAATAATGTCTGTCTGTGGCTGACAAAACACTGTACAGCATAAAGGACGTCCTGAGAAGATGAATATCATCCAAAGGCACCGAACAGCCAGGAGATGAATTGTAGATGTTACTGTGATAAATAAAGCATTTGCAGAAAATTGAAGCTCTAGATGTAATAATACATCTCAGAGGTCAGACTGACAATACCGTATTTAGCCATTATCTATATTGCTGGTCACGATATCTTCAAATAGATATTGGTGGACAGGGAACAATGCAGATAATATTTACAGTGAGTATTTAGTCAACTAAACAATGATTAAAATCTTTTTAATTTTTAACTTCAGTATAACCAGCATCTTGCAAACTGAATTAGTCGCAGATGGGGTATAGCAAATGTAAACCTGCAAGCTTTCCCTGTACTGCCTAAAGAAAGGAAAACATTTGCGATGGAATGTTTCAAAAATTGGCCAAGTGTCAGGTTGTGACTGAAAATCTCTCCAGAAACATGGCCTAGTTTTATGACCAGATCGTCTGACACTGTTTTTTTAAAAAAAACAATCAGGGGACATGGTTTGCGCCATCACTCTGAGGGGGTGAAGTCTGATAAAGCTGGCAAGGCTGGCTCCTTCGAGATTGGGGTGACATTTTTAAAGGGCTCCCTGATCTGCCCAAAGACTCCCACTCCCATTACAACCATGGAACACCCCCTGCCCTCCCCACACAAGCTTCGGGTGACCCTCTCCCCCCTACCCCTGAAGTCTCAGGAGATACTCTCACCCCTCTTCACCCTCCGCTTTGTCATCTGTGCACCCCCCTCTCCCCCCCACTACACACCCCCCCCCCGACCGATGGAGTAAGGTGACCCACTGGCAGTGCCCAACTCGGTGCCGGGGGCATTGTCCAGCCTTGACCTTCGACCTCCAGGCACCTCCACACCCACCAGGCCTGGTCATCTCGACTGGTTATTGTTATTGAAAACCAGTAGTGAATCACACCTGCGTTGAAATCACACTATCATGGGGGAAAATTCCACGGGCCGAACGCTACGGTGTTAAGCTGTATAATTAATTTAGATTCATGCAAATCAGGTTCACACCCCCATTCTGGGCATGAACCTGATGACATCGCTGACGGGGAGGGGGGGGGTGGTGCGGGTGGGGGGTGCGGCGCGGAGTGGGGAGTGGTAGCGAGGTAGATCTCAAATCGAAATATCACCGGCGCAAATCCTGTTACCAGCCTCTGGCAAGATTTAGCGGCCATGGCAAACGGGCCCGCTAACTCTTGCCACTAGTCTTCAGTTTTTCCTTAATTTTCCCATTTCTCCTCTGGTTCTCCTACTACAGGGTGCCTTACATGGCGATTCCATGTTTAATTTTGAGTAAATTTCAATGCATATCCGTACTGATGATATCTGTCTGTTTGGCATACCTCAGCAACTTTTCTTTTGCTGCATCCTTGGCCAGCCTTAAACACATTAGATGACAGTATTATTTTCATCTCATTAAGTTCATTTTCCATCCCTCCATCTGATGAAACAAAAAGCCTCGCATGTTTTTTTTTCTTGGTACATTACCTTTTAGCAAAGTGTTTGTCACTCTTCTTTGCATTTAGCTGTCTCAGTGTCTTTGCTTTCCTGTTTGCCATTCCTTATATTTTGTTGTATTCCTGATTGTTCACATAGTATAACACAATGATCAAGATGACCATTGCAACCACTTACCATCTGAAATCATTGATCCACCGGGGGCGGCACGGTGGCACAATGGTTAGCACTGTTGCCTCACAACGCCAGGGACTTGGGTTCGATTCCTGGCTTGGGTCACTGTCTGTGTGGAGTCTGCACGTTCTCCCTATGTCTGCGAGGGTTTCCTCCGGGTGCTCCAGTTTCCTCCCGCATTCTGAAAAACGTGCTGGTTAGGTACATTGACACGAACAGGCGCTGGGGTGTGGGAACTAGGGCAATTTCACAGTAACTTCATTGCAGTGTTAATGTAAGACTTACTTGTGACTAGTAAATAAATTTTAACGTTTTAACTTCAATGGTAATTCCATGTTGGTGGCTATCTCCCACCATTCACAATCCCCTACTTTCTTCTTTGTTATTTTTGCTTCTTATCTTGTAGCATTGTGCATGGTATGTTTTTTCATTCTTCATATTCTGTAGGTTGTGGACATCAAACTGAGGGAGAGAGTGAGGGTGCAATGTGTGAGACTGCTTGAATCATCTCCTTCTCTGTTTCACTTGGGGATGGGTTGCATTATCATGGTGAACTGGCATCAATGTTTCATCGCCTCTTTTAGGTTTTTTCCTGTTGGAAACTCACAGAATTAGTTTTGCAGTATGGGGCACCTCATTGATTCCTTGGTCTTAAGAGCGAGAGTGGTGCTTATGCAATATATTTCCTTGCCTTTGAAAGCTGCATTATTCTGAACCTCTTCCCAGAGTCTTAACTGAATAAGCCAGCACACCTTGGGGATGTGGTAGCAGTTTGGGAACCTTTTGCAATTTGAAGCAATCTTTGCCCTTAACTCAACCATTTCCAAGTTTCCCGGCCAATAAGTGAGGGTGGACCGGATGATGTGGCAAATCTGTCAAGGGAATGATTTGCAGTTAAAGGAACCCTGGCAGGGATTAGGAAACCTATAGTTCAAAATAATTGCTAGAATTTCATCCTCAAAGTGCATACTTATATGTGGATTTGATGTCAGAACATATTTTAAAGTGCATCATTTTTGCAAGCACAAATGTCCTTATTGATTCAATAAATTTATTTGAGAGAGAACATTGATGCCTGTGCCTTCAACTATCACAGAAATGGAAAGGAGACCTGGGAAGACTGCCCACTGGGTCTCAGATTCCTACCTTGAGGTCCTATTGTGGGATTTGAAGGCCGAAAGGAGGTGATGTTTGCCAAGGACAGTAAGAAAACACCAACCTCTCATTCAAACACTACATGGGAGTGTGCAGCTGGATTGTGGTAGGAGATCCTACCCCAAGAGGTTCAAGGACCTCTGGGAGATAGGAAAGGCTACAAGCATCTCAATTTGAGGTGCCAAGCTACATCTTGAATTCCTCAGCATTCCCCCAGACCAACACAGTTTGCAACTGCACTCATTTCACTTCCAAGGCACCTCCTCACATCCCCCATCTGCATGGCAAACACTGATTAATTGCTGGGGTCTCTGGATTACTAGTCCAGTGGCAATACCACGGTGCCACTGCCTCCGCTAAATGAGTGCAATCTCTTTCTGGGAGCAACAGGCGTATCTCCCATAACATTTCCTCCTCTCACAGAATGGAAATCTGAACTTCCAGGGCATCTTTCAGGAGCTGGGAGCTCTCCTGATTCTGTGCATCTGACATGAGAATTGAAATTCACATCCAAATTTTATCGTGTCCAAATATTGTTGGCAATGAAAGCTGCCTGCTAAGGTGAATAGGATGTAGTGAACACTCTCTCAAATAAATTTTAATACTGAATAAAATTATAATCGTGACCTTTAGAATCAATAAGGACATTTGTGTAAAAATGATGCACTTTAAAATATGTTTTGACACCAAATCCATGTGTACAGTATGCACTTAGAGGATGAAATTCTAGCAATTATTTTGAACTATAGGTTTCCAATTTATTTATTAGCCTTGCTTCCTTTTAGGCAATGACAAATTACTGCAGTACTTTGCCAAGCAAAATCATGGACCAATCCAATGGGAGTCCATGGTTGCCAATGCCCTCTTTAGGGCAAGGTGCATGGAGGAGCCTCATGGTGTACCGCATTTCTTTCAAGTATCATATCTTGTACCTTTAGACTGCTCTGAGAATTATTTTTACTTGCTTTAACCTACTCACTATCCCTATTGTGGGACCTTCAATGCCTTTGCTTTGAGCTTCATTTGATTGGTGTCATGGGTCCAGATCATCCAGTCTTCAGGTCGTCAGAGACTGGACAAACCCTCAAGATGCACGTCGGGACCTGCGGAGAGATCAGCACAATGTATCCATGGGAATTTCTCAAAGTTTGAATGTCCCCTGCTCCCAGGGACGCAGCTGGTCAACGTCGCAGACAGACTTCAGACACGTCTGACTTATCTATCTGGATAGTTACTCAGGAAATGTTGGACAGAAAAATTGTAGTCTAACTCCTGGATACACTGACATCACTAACTCACCCATCACCCCCTTGACCTCTTAACTCCTCCCGATCCAACTTGATGAGCCCCCACCATCCGACTTCCCCCTGACTTCACCCCCCCCAACTTGCCCCAATGCAGCATGTTTAACCCCAACCACCCAATATCACACCTCCAGCTGTAGCCCCACCCAACCCAGTTGCTATCTTGCCTACCTTCCACTCCACTCAACTACTACCCTACCAGCTGCCACATTACCCATTTACCGAGTTACCTCCCCCATCTACCCACTTACATGCCTACATACTCACCCATTCAGCATACTGAAAAGTTAGGAACCTTTACGCACTTATCAGAATAGGGCAACAATGCCATAAATGGTCGAGGTGGAGGGAGATGTAATGTTGATTCTCTTTGCTGTCTGGGAGGATTCCTGTACTGAGGGAGCTCTGCCATTATTTCCATTGGAAGTTGGAGCCTTTTCCACATGTGCAGGTAAGTGTTCAATCTGAGTTAGACACAGGTTCTGACACTGGGAGCTTTAGGCCTTTGCTCTACAATATCGCTATGTAGGCAAAATGAGTGTAGTGATTCGCAATTATTCAAACAATGTTATGCCCTTCGAAATGCATTTTGGGCTAGCACAGTAGCAGAGTGGCTAGCACTGCTGCCTCACAGCTCCAGGGATCGGTTCAATTCTGGCATCGGCTGACTGTGGAGTTTTCACATTTTCCCCGTGTCTGCATGGATTTCCTCCGGGTGCTCCGGTTTCCTCCCACGTTCCAAAGACATGCAGGTTAGGTGGATTGGCGATGGTAAATGACTCCGTGTGTCCCAAGGTGTGTAGGTTAGATGGTTTAGCCATAGGAAATGTGGGTTTATGGGAATAGGGTGGGAGAAAGGGCTTGGGTAAGATGGGATAGGGCGGGGGAGAGGGCCTGGGTAAGATGCTCTGTCAGAGAGTGAGTGCAGACTTGATGGGCTGAATGGCCTCTTCTGCACTGTAGGGATTCTATGATTCTATGATAAGCATAGAATCTGCAGTCACATGCATATGAGAATAATATAAATTTGTGCAGGACAATGTTCATGAAGAGGTTCTGTCAAGTGAAAGAGAAAATAAATGAAGGTTCACAGACAAAGAAAAGCATTGTGGGCTTGGAATTGGTCTGGGCAGGTTTTCAAGCATCAAATCAGTCTACAGAATGATCGCCTGTGCCCAAAAGATGGAGGATTGTGAGAATCTGGTCCTCAAAAATCATCAAAACAATTGCTCTGAATCCCTGGCATCTGTTGTTTTCCCGATGGAAGAATTTGATTGGAGGCCACCTTGCTGTCTGCTACCCTCAGGTAAGGAGTTTCAGTGAGGGATACCAGGGCGGAGGACAGTGGAGATCACGGCAGTCAGCAGCCAGTGAGTGTGCTGTGGATAGAATTCCAAAGCCAACCTGCTCAGCTGGATGATGATGTGTGAGAGCAGACTGCCAGCAGGAGCAGAAAAAAGAGGAAAATAAGTGCAAAATAATAAATGCACCATTCATTTTCAGGTTTTGTAAGCCCTTTTGTATTGACAGTTATCTAGATAATTTGTGAAATCCATCAGTGACACATGATTAATTGCTCCATGAATCAAGTCGATCAGATAACTCCTGAACAACAAAGTGCTGAGGAAATTCTGATTAAGGCCTTAAGTGGAATGTGTCTTTCATATCTCACCCCTCCTGTGCGTGTTCCATTTGTGCTGCATCTTTGAAATATAAATTTATGTCAGCAATCATTTATAAAACCACTTGGGGTTTTGAAAATATGAAAAATAGAACTAAATTTCTCAACGTATATGAGCACTATATTCCAGATACTGAAATAGTCAGAGACCTTTGCTCAGTGGTTTAAATGTTAATCTTGTCATGTTAGCTGATTGAGGATTAACTTTTCTCTTCAGTTCTGAGGCAGGAAGTGATACTCACACACATAAATTTAAAGAAAGATACCTTGTTTAAATTTAGAACGGAAAAGGGGAACGCCAACCTTAATGTTGCCCTCGCTGTTTGAGTTTCATTTGCACAACACAGACTTCTGCCCTAATTTATAATTGCTATCGATAAAATTAACTTGAAAGCACCCATGACAGAAATGAAAAATCTCATCATTAGCAATAATAAAATGCTAAACCTTTATTTCCAAATGCAAGTGATGGGTAAAACTAGCTTCAACAATATTATTAAAGTATGAAAAAGGCCAAGTTGCTGTTATTTATTCAGGAAATGTTGGGACATTTCTCAGAAACATTAATATTGAGGGAAGCATCACCCAGCGGCATCTTCCAGTTCTGGCGTCAGATAAAATATTTATAGTTGTGACTGGCGATGAGAAGGTATTATTTCTAGATTTTTTTTTTGTTGTGCTCATGAAAATGTGTGACCATATAGTTTCATTCACTTGTGGGGTGGAATTTTCCCATCCTGCGTGCCAAGGGAATTCGGGGCGAGTGCAGCCAGAAAATCCCACCCAAAATATCAGTGTGAACTAAATGGGTGGGATCTAATGGCCTTGTTCGTCCCAAAATCATAAAATCCCACCTGAGGTCAATGGGCCTTCCCATTCTCCGCCCCCTTGCTGGCTCCAATTTCCGTGGCGAGCAGGGCGGTAAAAATCTGGCTAATGAGTGGACTGCTGTCTTTTACCGTGTCACATCTTCCTTAGAACCTCTTGCCTCTGATAGTCTCTTCCATTGTTACGCAGAATGGCCAATACTAATTATTAAGGCCAATCCATCTGGAAATAGTCCATGTGGGATGGGTTTGGGGTGGTGGGAGGGGGTGGTGGCGAGGTGAGTATCTGAAAAATATTGTGTGTACTTGTGCATTTTGATTGAATATAGGCTGGAATTCTCTGACAGTTCAGGCCAGTGGGATTTTCTGGTCCCACCAGCAGCGCTCCCCCATCCATGGGTTTCATGGCGGCATGGGTGACATCAGTGGTAAATCCCATTGACAGCGGCGAGACCAGAGAATCCCGCCACTAGCGAAAAGCATGTCACCTTCCAACGCTGGGAAACACACGGCTGGGGGGGCTGGAGAATCTTGCCCATAGTGTTTTTAATTTAAAAAAACAGAAATTTGGAAGAATATTGCTATCAAGATCTAGAAAGTTCAGTTATCAGATGACTCCAGACCATGCTGCACCTAAATGATGGGTTTTAAATTTTTGCCAGTGCATTATGCATGTAAATCCAGATTGTTGGTCTTCTCATGTAGAGATTAACATAAGTAAATTAGTAGAAGATTGAGGAAATCTGTGTAATAGTGTTTTAGTGTAAACTTGCATCAATCAGTTATGTCCATCATCATTGAAACGCATTACACAGTGTGAGGTTGCCATTTTTTTGCGCAGTAGATGTGAACTAAACTTGCCACAGTAAGTTAGTTTAAGTAACAGTGTCACAAGTAGGCTTACATTAACACTGTAGGGAAATTACTGTGAAAATCCCCGAGTCACCACACTCAGGTGCCTGTTCGGGTACACTGAGGGAGAACTTAGCACGGCCAACGCATCTAACCAACACGTCTTTCGGACTGTGGGAGGAAACCGGAGTACCTGGAGGAAACCCATGGAGACACGGGGAGAACATGCAGACTCCGCACAGACAAGCTGGGAATCGAACCCGAGTACCTGATGCTGTGAGGCAGCAGTGCCCTTTTAATTATGTGATTTTTGATTATTGACAATCAACCTTTTCAGCACTGAAAATTGACAACTTCAGTTGTGAACTGTCATCCTTCAGGTGATTTTAAATTATTTTTAGCTTGCATTCTCTTTTTTTTCTCTCTTATCCAATTGACTATTCCAAGTGTCGAGACTCATTCCTTCAGGCATTGATTGTTGTTGGAAGTTTTAAAAATACCAATTTTAATTATTTGTTAACTTTATTTTATTTCTCTCTCTAATTCAAAGCTTTATTTTCTTAAATAAAAGCAAAATACTGGGGATGCTGGAAACCTGAAATAAAAACAGAAAATGCTGGAGGAAAAACTCAGCAGTTCTGGCAGTATCTGCAGAAGGGGGGAAAAAAGAGTTCATGTTTTCAAGTCCATATGAAGGAGAGTCAAAAGGGCAGAATTTTACCCCCCCCCCTCCCCCCGCCGCCACCCCCCCCCCCCCCACGGGAATTGTAGCGGGCGGGACACAGACCATGCAAAGTTCGTTGACCTCGGGTGGGATTTTCTGGTCTTGGGCTGAGCGTGGCTGGAAAATCCCGCCCAAAATGTTAATTCTGTGTCTTTCTCTCTCCAAAGATACTGCCAGACCTGCTGAATCTTTTCATCATTTTCTCTTTCTTTGCTAATGTTTATTTTCCTTTCTTCACTGAATTTGACACAATTCACTAACTCTAATTTACACTGCCATCTCAGTTGGCGTGCTCTAAATGTCACAGTCCTTCAGTCTGATTGGTTAAAGAGATACACAGTTGCTTATTCCTTTTGCTCACATTCGAAATGCCTTGTTTCCTCACTTGCATCATTATCAGCAAAGTAGTGGGAGTCGATGTTTTGAACTGAAGAATGCAGGGGCCAATCTGACTAGTGGAAGCAAGATGCGGCAAAACATGCCCCGTGAAGAAGAGTGCAATTGAATAACATGTTGCCTGAGAACATTGTTCATTACCTCACGTTCAAATGCAGCCAGGATAGACGGGATGACATTCTCGTCTGTTTGATGACTGCTGAGGGTCACAAATTAAATGATTCTGAGCAATTTTCAATTTTGTTCCCAGTGAATACAAGCTAACTTTGCAAACCTGCCTACACAACTCTCCCTTAGTAACTAAAAAAAATAATCAGACAATTAAGGTCTAGGTGCTCTGTCAGAGCGCCCAAGCAGATCTGTATGTACGGACGCACTAATATTGTTTACCTTGATACTTATATTATCAATGTATATGTGTGCTACACAGAAATGTGTATGTTGTGTGTCAATGTATGTGCACACACACATTTATATTCATAATGTACCTCATTACTTCTGTCTGTATACAAGCATCCCTTAGGAGAGTGAGATGTGTTTTGTATTACTTTACTGCTAATCGAAAAATCAAGAGAAGGGAAAGGATTTTTGTCAGAATTAATTAATATCTCGAGGAACTAAAGTACACAGTAATCTCTTTTCTCTTCGGGACCTCATTACAAAGCCACAAAAAGAGAAGAAACTGCCAGAACATTCTCAGATCTATGAGGAATTGGCTAAATTAGTCGCTGCATATTTCACACCCATAGGCATTGCTGTTAATATCTATGTGCTATTCACATTCATACCTGACACCAAAGTGTGCAGAGGTGCCATCCTGTTATTCCTGTCCTCAAAATTAGAATGATAACCAAGGTTACAGATGTCATCAGGTACCTGCGGATTTCATCTGCTCAGAATGCTATTGTTGAAAATCAGCTACTCACACTAAACATTTAATTATAAGTCCTAATTATTATAACCATGTGGATGTGATTCTATTCCAGAAGCAGTGCAGAAAAATAAATTTATTGTTGCAATATGTAGCTTAAACGTGTCAGTAATTGTACAGACATAGCAACCATTCCTCTGCCTCTCACCATTTATTATTGTCACATATATTAGTATACAGTGAAAAGTATTGTTTCTTGCATGCTATACAAAGTATAATGTACATAAAGAAGGAAAGGAGAGGGTGCAGAATGTAATGTTACAGTCATAGCTAGGGTGTAGAGAAAGATCAAGTTAATGATTCTATGATAATGTGAGGTAGGTCCATTCAAAAGTTTGTTGGCAGCAGGGAAGAAGCTGTTCTTGAGTCGGTTGCTACGTGACCTCAGACTTTTGTATCTTTTTCCCAAAGGAAGAAGGTGGAAAAGAATATGTCCAGGGTGAATGGGTCCTTGATTATGCTGGTTGCTTTTCCAAGGTAAGATAGAGTCAGTGGATGGGAAGCTGGTTTGCATGATAGACTGTGCTTTGTACATGACCCTTTGTACGTACTTGTGGTCTTGGTCAGAGCAGCAGCCATACCAAGCTGTGATACATCCGGAAAGGATGCTTTCTATGGTGCATCTGTAAAAGTTGGTGAGAGTTGTAGCGGACATGCCAAATTTCCTGAGCCTTCTGAGAATTTATGGCACTGTTCTGCACTCCACTGATAGGAGGGGTAGATGTGGGCAAATCCAAAATTATGCAGCATGTTCAGCACCAAGGAGTCATTTAGGCACTTAGCTCTTTGTTCTGGTCAGTGATGTACAGAATGAGTCTTGGCACAACCGGAGTCAAGCTTTCCTATAGTTATTACGCCTCCCTTCCAAAACAAAAAATAATTCACCCTGGGTCAGGGTTCTGAATAAAGTCGCTGCAATCTCTCTAATGTTAATACCTCCAATTTTACTCTGCAAGGTCGTCTTGGGGAGGAAAGAGTGGCTTATCGGGATACTTAGCAAGGTAGAAAAATTGATTTCTGCCCAGCATCCAAATTCTAAAGTATAACTTGCATTTCAAACAGAGTAAAGCGATTGTGGAGGAGAAACAAAATCATTAGTGAGGTTAAGGCAGTGTATGAAAAACGGACTGGCATGGAACATAAAAGGAAACTACAAAGAATTTTATAAGCATATAAAGTGAAATCAGTAGTTAAAGAAAGTGTTGGGGCAATTAGAGATGAAGAAAGAGATTTTATGGAGGATGAAGGAAACTAATTGTGTAATGTGCTGAAGAATTCACGTTCGGTCATGGGTGTGGGAATGAAGAGGAGAAGATGAAACAACTAAGAATAATTATTAGACAAGGAAGTATTGCTGAGGATTTGTACCCTTATTAACGAAGAAAATATTGAAGAACCTGATTATGTCCTTTAACATTTCCTTTGTTATAGAATCATAGAATCCTACAGTGCAGAAGGAGGCCACTGGCCCACCAAGTCTGCACCAACCTCAATCCCACCCAGGTCCTATCCACATAATCCCACACATTTACCCTAGCTAGTCCCCCTGACACCAAGGGGCAATTTAGCATGGCCAATCCACCAAACCCATAAATCTTTGGACTGTGGGAGGAAACCGGAGCACCCGGAGGAAACCCACGCAGACACAGGGAGAACGTGCAACTCCACACGGTCCGTGACCCAAGCCAGGAATCAAACCCAGGTCCCTGGCGCTGTGAGACAGCAGTGCTAACCACTGTGCCACTGTGCTGCCCCTGGAGGTTGGAGGTTGTGTCTGCGGAATGGAGAGTTGGCACTATAACAGGACTATTCAAAAATGGAACAAACTAAATAATTATAGAGTCATAGCTAAAACTCAGCAATGGGTCAGCTTCACAGGCCTTATTACAGGCTAATGTTAATACACAGTCTGAAAGACAGGAGCTAATAGAGGACAGCCAGCATAGATTGGCAAAAGGCAAATCATTTTTGACAATGATAGGATTCTGTGTGGAAGAAACCAGAATGGATTGGTGAAGGAAAGACAGCGGTTGTTTCATTTATGGATTTATGCTTGTTGATCAAATTAAGGCACATGGGATTAAAGATATTGGAGTAAAAAAATGCTTTGATATATTCTAGGCTCAAAGGGACAGCGTGCAGGTAGCGAGAACCCTCAGGCTCCAATCAAACTTCATCAGTATTCTGCTGCCCAACTGTGAATAAAGGGGGGTCAGTTTAGGACAGAGTTGAGGAGGAACTTCTTCTCTCAGAGGGTGGTGAATCTCTGGAATTCTCTGCCCACTGAAGTGGTGGAGGCTACCTCGTTGAATATGTTTAAATCACGGATAGATGGATTCCTGATCGGTAAGGGAATTAAGGGTTATAGGGATCAGGCAGGTAAGTGGAACTGGTCCACTTCAGATCAGCCATGATCTTGTTGAATGGCGGGGCAGGATCGAGAGGCTAGATGGCCTACTCCTGCTCCTATTTCTTATGTTCTTATGTTCTAATTGGTAAGTTGGGTTGACCACTTCTCCATCAGTGATACTCGGGTATGTTCTAGGAGGTTGGTAGAGGGGCAATTGGGAGGGAGGGGATGATAACAGGAGAGATAAGGGAGGCAAGGGTCAAAACTGATACTCATAGTTGCCATGGAGCTGCAGATGTCATTCGAATGTCAAGAGACAACTCACTGGTTCCTCAAAGACAGTGGGCCTCAGATATGTCCTGGGAGAATGAAGGGAAATGATCATGAGGCAATCGGGAGGAGGTGAAGTGAAGGCTGACAATTTATTTGGGATTGCTGTAGAGATGAAGATAGCCCAATCCATCATGCAAACCAGCCTCCCATCCACCGACTCTGTCTACACTTCCCGCTGCCTCAGCAAAGCAGCCAGCATAATTTAGGACCCCACGCACCCCGGACATTCCCTTTTCGACCATCTTCCTTTGGGAAAAAGATATAAAAGTCTGAGGTCACATACCAACCGATTCAAGAACAGCTTCTTCCCTGCTGCTGTCAGACTTTTGAATGGACTTACCTTGCATTAAGCTGATCTTTCTCTACACCCTAGCCATGACTGTAACACTACATTCTGCACTCTTCCTTCTCTATGAACAGTATGTTTTGTCTGTATAGTGCGCAAGAAACAATACTTTTCACTGTATGTTAATACATGTGACAATAATAAATCAAATCAAATCAAGACGGGAGGAGCATTCCCTCTTTGCCTCGCTCCATATCTTGCAAAGTATTTTTAAGAAAACTTAACTTTTTGGTGATGGCTTTCAGCAGTTCTTTAAGGCCAACTAGTTTGGCCACGTGGAAACTTTTATCCTGAACTTAGTCCACCATCAGCGACAATCAGGGCAGGCAAATTTTGAGAAGGGAGTTTAAGGCAGGTGTAAAGTCCTCTATTTGCATATGCAAATTGAATGACATCTGTTTCAGGATGCCTACACTGGAACCTTTTACAAATATGGCTGGTACAATGTTACCAGCATAGTGTGTGTTTGTGGACATTGCCTACCATATTGTATGATTTTGCACTCGTGCCTGTAACAAATTTCTAGTCCAATTTGGCAGTGAGGATAAAATGTTGATTGAAAAGACTGAAAACATAGGAACACAAGAACTAGGAGCAGGAGTAGGCCTTCTGTCCCCTCGAGCCTGCTCTGCCATTCAATAAGATCATGGCTGATCTTTTTGTGGACTCAGTTCCACTTACCCGCCCGCTCACCATAACCCTTAATCTTTACTGTTCAAAAATGTATCTATCATAGCAAATAATGGATGGGTTTTTTTTAAGACTAAAGGGAGAAATGCAGGATGTCCCGAACGTTCAGTGTTAGCCGTATTTCTCTTCTCAGTAAACACAGATACATTGGTTTCAGGATAGAAGCACAGTATCAAAATCTGCAGATGACGTAGAAATGCTGAGCATGTTATACTGTCATATCTGAGGTTTCAGGAGTATGTAGACAAGGCAGTAGATTTGGCAGATAGGTATCAGATTAAATCTAATATGGCAAAATGTGAGTGTAGTACATTTTTAGAAAAACAAGATGTTAAAATACATACATCAAAGGTAAATTTCTGAAAGGATTAGTTGACAGTTTGAGTGATTCAGATGCACATAATTAAAAGAAGGAGGAGGATAGAACTGTTTAAAAAAAGCAACGAAATCCTCTGTTTTATAACTGGGGAATTGAGTACAAAAGCAAGAGGAACCATAGAAGCTTTACAGTGCAGTAAGAAGCCATTCAGTCCGTCATGTGTGCGCCGACCAAAAAGAGGAAAAAGAAACTAGCCACTCGTTTTAATCCCGTTTTCCAGCACCTGGTCCGTAGCCTTGCAGGTTCCAGCACTTCAAGATAAGACCATAAGACATAGGAGCGGAAGTAAGGCCATTCGGCCCATCGAGTCCACTCCACCATTCAATCATGGTTGATTTCAACTCCATTTACCCGCTCTCTCCCCATAGCCCTTAATTCCTCGAGAAATCAAGCTATGCTGATCCGGGTACCATTGAAATAAGTTGGCTGTTTCAGCCTCAACCATCAGCTTACGTAATGAATACCAGCCACCCACCACCCGCTGTGTGAAAAGGCTTTTCCTCTTGTCTCATTTAATCCTTCTACCAATCACCTTAAATCTATGCCCCTGGTAATTGATACCTCAACCAGGGGGAACCAAGTCTTTCTTGTCTATCATGTTTAGACCCCTCATAATGTTGTACCCCTCAATTAAGTCACCCCTTAGCTTCCTCTGTTCTTAGACAAATAACCGTAGCTTATCCAATCTCCCCTCATGGTTGCAGTTTTCAAGCCCAGGCAACATTCCTGTAAATCTCCTCTGCACTCACTCCAGAGCAATTACGTCCTTCCTGTAATGTGACCAGACCTGGACACAAAACTCCACCTGGGGCCTAACCAATTTTTTATACAGTTCCAACCTTACATCCCTGCTTTTGTATTCAATACTTGGACAAATAAAGGAAAGTATTCCATTGGCTTTCTCGACCACCTTATCCGCCTGCCCTGCCACTCACAAGGACCGTGGACATGCACTCCAAGATCTATCACTTGTTCAAAGCTTTTCAATTTTTTCCCATTTGTTGAGTATTCCCTTGCAATGTTTGCCCTCCTCAAATGAAGCACCTCACACTTTAACTAGGTACTACTAAATTAATACAGATCATTGTTTAGACTAGTATTCTGAGTCCAGTTTTAGATGCTCTACTTAAGGAAAGGTATCAAGACAATGGAGAGATTGAAAAACAAAGAGTCATGTTGAAGCCCAGTCCATCACGCAAAGCAGCCTCCCATCCATTGACTCTGTCTACACTTCTTGCTGCCTCGGAAAAGCAGCCAGCATAATCAAGGACCCCATGTACCTCGGACACACTCTCTTCCACCTTGTTCCATTGGGAAGAAGATACAAAAATCTGAGGTCACGTACCAACCCACTCAAGAACAGCTTCTTCCCTGCTGCCATCAGACTTTTGAATGGACTTACCTTATATTAAGTTGATCTGTTTCTACACCCTAGCAATGGCTATAACGTTACATTCTGCACCCTTTCCTTTCCTTCTCTCCTATGTACTCTATGAATGGCATGCTTTGTCTGTATAGTGCGCAAGAAGCAATACTTCTCACTGTATTCCAATTCATGTGACAATAATAAATCAAATCAAAAAAGAAATTTCAGCCATGATTGTAGGGGTGAGAATCAAATATAGAGTTGTTCACAATTATGGGTGGAATTTTCTTCATTTTCTAAGTGTTGTCTCGGCAGAGGGCAGCCGACCAGCTGCCTTGCTGGGTTTTTTCTATGTCTATGTTTTCCCACCATATTTTCAAACACTTAAGGGGGGAAGAAAAGTTGTATTGGGTCCCATAACTCAGTGCCCACTCGGCTAGCAACTTTGAACCCTGGGAGATAGCAGACCTTGATCAAAAAAAGTCGCAAGGAATCTCCCCCTCCCCCCACCCTTCCATGAACACAGCCCCCACCCCATGGACATGGAACCCGTCCAGGGAAGCCCCTCCACCATGGACATGGAACCCCTCCCACCAAGGTAGCCTCCCACCCCCCATCCAGGACCTCCCCATTGGAAGCCCCATACGGCAGTGCCTAATCACTGCCCAGGCATGACCCTCTCCCTCTGGGGTCTGTACTTATCAGTGCGCTCCCAGCAAGGACCATTCACCAGGTTACTGTTGGTCTAGACCTGTTGTAAACCCCAGAGGAAGTCCTAATATGAGGGAATAACAGAGTGGGGAGGCCCACCAATGAGATGTAAATACCTAGTAATGGGATCCCCAATCTTTCATGGCCGGAATCCCATCATTGGTGGGGGGTGCTGGGGAACATCCCGAATGGGAAATCTGGTTGATGTAAAAGCCATTTAGGGACCCCTGTTGGATTCTCTGTCTCCACTGGATTTGCCATTCCCGATAATCCCAGTTTTTGATGAGATAAATAAGGGAAGACGGTTCCCACTAATAAATGAGGCACAGATTTAATATCACCACCAAAAGCACAAAGGGAAAGGTCACAAGAATATTGATCCATTGGAATAGTGTTGCTAGCACCTGGAATAGTAATTTTAAAAGCAATCATAATAATTTCCAAAAAGCGAAGAAGATAAATATTTGAAAGATGAAAATTTAATTGGGTACGGGGAATCGGAATAATTGGATAGCTCTTTCAGAAACTCCGTATGAACACAAACTGGAATGGCTTCCTTCAATGCTGCAAATTTCTATAGTCGGTTTGTTCCCACTCTGCCAGCACTGCCTGGTCATTAATACACGGGAAATTCTATTCACAAAGGCAAAATAGCTTTCCGCCACACCTCAGGCAAAATTACACCACTGAGCAGGATTAACACTGAAGAAATTCCTGGCCATTTTTTCCACAAGTGGGGCAGAATTTTCTCATATTTATCAGAGTATCGGTTCCGGTGAGAACTGCGCTGGCGCTGTCGCTGGAATATCTCACTGAATATTGAGCCTCTAATAAAATGTTTTATTTTCCCACATGCGTCCTGCTGGCTCACGCCAACTGGCCTCTCATTCACTCGCCCTAGGAAATCTTCATCTCTGTGATCAGTAGGACGCTCCTCTTAGATAAACTCATACTGATGACATGGTAAAGACATACTGTTGCTGGTATGCCCCCCACCCCCGATCCTCCCGCCCCACCAACGCCTCCGCTTTCCACATCCAAGGAAGGTTACAACCGCCACCCCCCACATCTATACTCAAGCCTCTCATGTCTGCCACTCTCCTCTAGTGATGAGGATGCCAGGGGCTGACAAAGTGCCTCGGACACAAGGTGGAGAAAATCATCAGGGCCCCCGACCTCAGTACTAGCTGAGATTTGTCATCCAGTGTCTCTGAACCCTGTGATAGGCCCATTCATTGGCAGGGTGCGCTCAGCTCTCTGTCAGGCAGGATTCAGACATACTGCTGAGGATGAGAGGAGCATCACTCTGTCCTCAATGCAAGTCAGCATCATTCTCTTGTGGCATCTGGCAAATTGCATTATCACCCTGCCCATGAAGGTAGCCACCATCATGATGACCTCCTGCAGACATGACAGTTGTGTATGGATGTCAGACCCCATGATGGGGGAGGTCTTCACACTCTTGTCCTGGTCATCCCGAAACCGAGAAGCTATGAAGGCGTCCTGAACCCATCACCCCATATGGGCCCTGGCCATCTCCATTCGAGGAGATGTGGAACTCCTCTATTTCCTCCTGGTCCAGCTGCTTTCTCCTCTGCAATGTAAAGTTGTGGAGACCGAAACAATAATGCAGGGGGTCCTCTGGGGTCTGTATTAAAGGGCTCCCCCTGACCAGCGCACACATTGACACATGAGCCTCGTTGTTACTAGTCTCAGCAGTTGTTTGAGGCATCTGCACTGGTGTCAACTGCCAACTCCTGAGGGGTCATCTGTCCCTGAGGAGCCATACCTCCAGCCGATGCTCTCAAATATGGCTGGGATCTGTGAATGCTGCAAGATGCAACTATCATGGATGCTCCCTGGGAAGGGGGCACACACCTGCATGACATGCGTCACATGGTGACAGATGATCTGGACATTGAGGAATAAGACCACAGAGCAACCATCGGATGGCAACAAAGCATGTCCAGGCGACAAGTGAGGGCAAGGAAGTGAAAGATGTGCAGCAGCAGCCTATAAAAGAAACCCTTCTGTGCAGGGGCAAAGAGCATGGAGGGCATTTCTGTGGCTCAGACTGTGGGGCTCCAGCCCTGGGGGAATGCATGGCTTCGGGCCATCCAAGCAGTGATGGGCTCAGGCAAGAGGCCACCACATGGCCACACCTTCTCAAGACCATATGTGACGTCAGGTCCGAGCATGACCATTTTGAGGTCATGGATGGCGGACAGACACTCATCACTGCACATTAAGTAAGTCATTGGGGAGGGCTAAGCTTCCAATGGGTTAAAAACAGGGTGCCAATCAGTGGCACACATGCTTTGCACTGCCAGCTTAATTAGCACTATTGACTTATCAACTGCATTCCTTTTGTGGAGGGCGAGATACGCCTGATTCATGTGAAGACTGCAATTACCACATCAATTTCATCCTTAAAAGGCACCCTCATTCCCTCATTTTACAGGGGCTGCAGATTAAACGAGTCATCCATCTGGAACAGCCAGCTACCCTGGCATTTATCCCTGACAGTCTCACCTTCATAACCAGTGGCCTTGAATTTCCATATAGCTCATCCTCTGTGGCTTCACACTGCTGCCTGAGTGTAGGGATTCATTCTCCCGACAGTCATCCTCTCCCCGCTAACTCCACTCGCTCCCCGCAAGAAAGTGGGTCTTCTGGCCTCACAAGGCAAGAAACTAACCCTCGTCGGAGTCCCCCAGTCTGCCCATGCAGCCTGGCCTCTCATGGGACCCCCCCCACCCCACCCTGAGAACTTCACAGTTGCCCCCAATGCTGACCCGATGGATTCACCTGCTCCTATCCACTTTCTGGCTCCCACTCTGGAAGGGCAATCTCCCTAAGGTTATATCACCACAAGCCCAGCAAGGGGGACACGGGAAGCGCTGCTTGCTCGGAAGGAAGACACGTGGGTCACGGTTAGGAGGGGTAATAGTCAGAAGGGTGATGTGCCAGAAAGTACCCCAGTGGCAGTCTCCCATAAAAGAAAGGGATGGGCAACAGATGGGAGAAGGGAAGGGAGTGAGCAGTCTGTGGAGGGATCCCCTGTGGTTGTCCCCCTCCAAAATAGGTATATTGTTTTGGATTCTGTGGAGGGGGATGACCCTCCAGGGGTAAGCCACGAGGACCAGATCGCTTCCACGGAGACAGGCTCAGGGGTCCGGAAGGGAAAGAAGGGGTTTAGGAGAGCGATTGTTGTGGGGGACGCAATGGTTAGAGGCACGGACAGGCGCTTCTGTGGGACTGAACGAGAATCCAGGATGGTAGTCTGCCTCCCTGGTGCCGGGGTACTGGATGTCTCCGAGAGGGTAGGAAGCATATTTAAAAAGGAAGGTAGTCAAACGGATGTGATTGTACACATTGGTGAAAATGATGTAGGTAGGAAGAGCAGGGGGGTCATACGAGAGAAATTCAGGGAGTTGGGTGCTAGGCTAAAAAGTAAGGCCTCCAGGGTGGCAATCTCTGGACTGCACCCGGTGTCTAGTGCAAGTGAGACTCGGAACAGGGAGATTCTACAGTTGAACGCGTGGCTAAAGGACTGGTGCAAGAGGGAGGGTTTTAAATTCATAGATAACTGGGAAATCTTCAAGTCAGGATGGCAACTGTACAGAAAGGATGGGTTACACCTTAACTGGAAGGGAGCAAATATCCTGGCTGGGAGTTTTGCTAGAGTGTTTCGGCAGGATTTAAACTAGTGTGGGCAGGGGGGTGGGGAACAAAACAGGAGGTCAGTAAATACTGAGGCTGGGGTTGAGCTGGGGGCCAGGGCAAGGCTAGCTAAGAAGAGGAGCACTCTGGAGGAGGAGGACCTGACTGGGCCTGGAGGTCTGGAGTGCATCTGCTTCAATGCGAGGAGTGTAACGGGTAAAACAGACGAACTTAGGGCCTTAATGCTTATGCGGAATTTGGATGTGGTTGCGGTGACGGAAACTTGGTTAAAAGAAGGACATGACTGGCAGCTGAATATTCCGGGGTATAAGTGTTTTAGGCGAGACAGAGGAGGGGCTAAAAAAGGTGGGGGAGTAGCGATATTAGTTAAGGAGCATATTACCGCGGTGCAGAGGGTAGACAACTTAGAGGGGTCATGTACTGAGTCGCTGTGGGTGGAACTCAGAAACAGGAAGGGTGCAGTCACTATGCTGGGGGTGTACAACAGACCACCCAACAGCCCACGGGAAGTGGAGGAAAGGATATGTCAGGAGATTCTGGATAGGTGCAGAAAACATAGGGTTGTTGTAGTGGAGGACTTTAATTTCCCTGGCACAGACTGGAAAGTGCTTAGAGCTGGGGGTCCGGATGGGGAGGAATTTGTAAAATGCGTACTGGAAGGTTCTTTGGAACAGTATGTAGATAGCCCGACTAGAGAGGGGGCTATACTGGACCTAGTTCTGGGAAATGAGCCCGGTCAGGTCGTCAAAGTTTCGGTAGGGGAACATGTGGCAAATAGTGACCACAACTCTGTTAACTTTAGGATAGTAATGGACAAGGATGAGTGCTGTCCTACGGGCAGGGTGCTAAATTGGGGGAAGGCTGACTATAGCCGGATTAGGCAGGAATTGGTGGATGTTGATTGGGAGAGGATGTTCGAGGGTAAGTCCGCGTCTGGCATGTGGGAGTCTTTTAAGGAACTATTGATAAGGCTGCAGGATAGGCATGTGCCTGTCGAAAGGAAAGATAGGAAAGGTAGGATTCGAGAGCCGTGGATAACCAGGGAAATTGAGGATCTGATTAAAATGAAAAGGGAGGCGTACGTTAAGTCCAGGCAACTGAAAACAGATGGAGCTCTGGAGGAATACAGAGAGAGTAGGAAAGAACTCAAATGGGGAGTTAGAAGGGCAAAAAGAGGTCACGAGATGTTCTTGGCAGGCAGGATTAAGGAGAATCCTAAGGCATTCTATTCATACGTTAGGAACAAAAGAGTTGTCAGGGAGAAAATCAGACCTCTCAGGGACAAAGGAGGGGAATTATGCTTAGAACCCAAGGGAATAGGGGAGATCCTAAATGAATACTTTGCATCGGTATTCACGAAGGAGAGGGGCGTGTTAACCAGGAGTGTCTTGGAGGGAGGTGTTGACCCGTTAGAGAAAATCTCCATTACAAGAGAGGAAGTGTTAGGTTTTTTAGGGAACATTAAAACTGACAAAGCCCCAGGGCCTGATGGCATCTATCCTCGACTGCTCAGGGAGACGAGAGATGAAATTGCTGGGCCTCTGACGGAAATCTTTGTCGCTTCTTTGGACACGGGTGAGGTCCCTGAGGATTGGAGGATAGCGAATGTGGTCCCGTTGTTTAAGAAGGGTAGCAGGGATAACTCAGGAAATTATAGGCCGGTGAACTTGACGTCCGTGGTAGGGAAGTTGTTGGAGAGGATTCTTAGAGACATGATGTATGTGCATTTAGAACGGAACAATCTCATTAGTGACAGACAGCATGGTTTTGTAAGAGGGAGATCGTGCCTTACAAATTTTGTGGAGTTTTTTGTGGAAGTGACAAAAACGGTTGATGAAGGAAGGGCCGTGGATGTCGTCTATATGGATTTCAGTAAGGCATTTGACAAAGTCCCACATGGCAGGTTGGTTAAGAAGGTTAAGGCTCATGGGATACAAGGGGAAGTGGCTAGATGGGTGGAGAACTGGCTTGGCCATAGGAGACAGAGGGTAGTGGTCGAAGGGTCTTTTTCCGGCTGGAGGTCTGTGACCAGTGGTGTTCCGCAGGGCTCTGTACTGGGACCTCTGCTATTTGTGATATATATAAATGATTTGGAAGAAGGTGTAACTGGTGTAATCAGCAAGTTTGCGGATGACACGAAGATGGCTGGAATTGCGGATAGCGAAGAGCATTGTCGGGCAATACAGCAGGATATAGATAGGCTGGAAAATTGGGCGGAGAGGTGGCAGATGGAGTTTAATCCGGA